>NC_053035.3:400529144-400832184 GCF_002575655.3 Aegilops tauschii subsp. strangulata
TGGTGGATGAGGATGATCCAGTTGGCCTTCATGCCCGCCCAGTAGTGGCCGCGTATGAAGGACAGGTGGACGGGTAGTGGTAGCATGTCGAGGGGCACCACAACAACCTCCGTAGGATCGTCAAGTCGGTGTCTGGGCCACCTGCGGGGATCGGGCATCAGCAAGCAGGGTGTCTTGAAAAGAGCCGGCCGGTTGCAGACGAGTAGACGGTAGAAAGACATCGAGCATGCGGCCAGACGGACGGTGCTGAGTAGGTCCATACGACCACAGATCTGCTCCAAGAGCACATCGGGGAGGGAATTCCAATCGCGGCTCTGCGTGTCAGTCGGTTCTGCCATTGGGGTTTTCGGTGCCTGCGAGCCAGCGGGGAAGTGGATTTGGGCGGGCGAGCGAAGAAGCTTCTCCTCGTGTGGCCGAGCAGTGAGCGGGGGCATATGGTACGCGCGAGCTACCAAGGAAGATGGCGCGGGCGGGCGAGCAGTGAGCGGGGGTAAATGGTGTGCGGCCGACGATGAGGAAGAGAGGAGGAAGAAGAAGAGAGGAGGAAGAAGAGTGGAAGACGGGGAAGAAAGTGCATTCAATCTCAATTCTACTAGTACTACTACCAGGATATACCGCCCTTCGGAGTGTAAATAGTTACACCGATGACATGTGGGTCTACCACAACAGGGCCCATATGTCAGTTAATGGAGGACTGAGGTGCGTAGGCGTATTTGCGGAAGTGTGCTCTACTGGAAAACATGATGGCAATACTGGGTAAGGCTGATTTAGTAACACCAACACGCTGGTTCAGCTTATTAATTACGTGTCCCATCTGTTGCAGCGTGTATTGTCACTTCACTGTGAAGACTAGTTGAATAGTTCTCTCTGACCAAGATGGGGAATAATGGATCGCGAGGACTTCCTTTCTACAGTATCCCTATGCCTCTACGCTCACTTCACTCATTTTGCTCCGTACCTAGTCACTTGTTGAAATCTGTAGAAAGACAAATACTCCGTATTTGGGAACAGAGGGAGGCTTTTACTCTGTACTATTTGGGAACAGAGGGAGTATCACCATATGGAGGGAACAGAGGAAGCTTGAAATATGAACATGTCAATGGGAGGGAGTAAGCCCCATGCATGCAACATGCAACACTCACACGTACACATGGACGCACGCAACACTCATGCACCCATGCGGCACACAACACACGACGGAACACACACGCTCACGCTCAAGTGCTCAACCTACTCCCTACGTCCGTGAAAGACTGTACATTTAGAGATTTACACATTGACCAGGGCATAATTAACGCCCAAAAGTAGCAGACTTATGTGTGCATGCGACCATTGAGATAAGAAGATTAAATAAAGGCCGTTGCATGCTGTAATTAAGGATAGACATGTAGTCTATACCTGCAGCACAAGTTGGTGCATTAGTCAATCAATATCGATTTAGATTAAAGGCTAAATGCATTGGAAGTGTAGATGTACATGATGTACTACACTCTTTGTTTTATAGCCGATGTACACTCTTTGTTGGAAGACCGAGGGAGGACACGTGCATGCACTCACATACACAGCCAGGGAGGTTCGCGCGCAAGGGTTGGACTCGTGTCGCGCCTGCGTAAAGTTTTGTTTAACTGATTTCTTTGCTCTGCCAACTGACAGGTGGGACCCAGAAACCAGGTGACAATTTAACCAGTCAACAAAGTGCCATGTCGACTATGTGGCCGGTCAGTAGGGTGCAATACGGTGCTCTACGATGAGCTAGTGATCGTATAATCGCCACAAAACTATATATAGTGACCGTAAAGAGCGTATTGTTACATACGTTGACCGACAGTGTATTTTCTCGTTTCAAATTAAGCCATATTAATCAGAAAGGACGCAGTATGGACTACTACTACTAGTACTAGTACTGCTTTGATGTGTCCCGTCAACTCGCCGAACGAGGAGAAGCTTGCTTACTACGCCTCTCCCTCGCCCACGCGTGCGGTGGTTCGCAGGACGAGGAGAGGGTTTTGACTACAGCGCCCTCTCCCTCTCCCTCGCCCTCGCCCTCGCCCTCGCGGTGGACGTGCAGCAGTTCAATCGGTGTCAGATTGCCAGAAGCATATTGTACTGTAGTATCATCATTGTTGGACCTTCCGAAGAGGCGAAGAGCCAAGTGCAAGGTTCACACGAGTACGAACTGTTGAACCTCCCAAAGAGGCAAAGATCCAAGCGCAAGGTTTTATAGGAGTTGTCGTCCTAGTAGGAGTGTACTACAACTATAGCGAACGATGCTACTGTATGATGCCGCCACGTCACGTATATCCAAAGCTGTGCCACCTTTTTTTCTCAAAGAGCGTGTTGGAGCCCGTGCAACAACCACACAAGTTGCACGTACACATAACACATTTACTAGTAATAAATTCTAAAGGACAAATGCCAGTATGCCACATAAGTTCATCTCCAATTCATGTGATAAATTTGTGCACGACTAGTCTACATATATTCACAGCGCTACCGTTCACAATTACCGTACTCCACTTACACGTTATAGATGGGCTACATGTCCTCCTCCAGGTTCCAGTCCCAGGTGTTCTTCATGGATGGCACGATCCATAGCGGTGGGCAACGGGAATCATTGTCGCAGCTTTCTAGTCCGGTTCCACACGGTGGAGACTCATCCAAGCTGAAGCGGCATAAATCAGGGATAGCGTGTCCCAGCATGTCGTTCATCCGGCGGTGCGCACTGAAGACACAACCATGCTTCATGAACGGCAGGCCTTCCATGTCATGCACGGAAGGTGGCATCCACTTCACAATGGGGTAGCTGTCCCCGATGAAAAGCGAGTACTCTCCAAGAGTGTTCCTCGGCACCCACGTAGCATCACGGGGGTCGAACTCGGCGCCGTTCATCTGGTACACGCGGCATCCCAGATCTGGACACATGGTGACGTACATAGTCAAGGTCCATGCATAATAATGTTGTGCTCAAATATGGCGGTCAGTAATACTGTGCAGCAAATAGTACTACTCCGATATAGAGGAAGTAAAATAACCGGCTTATTATATATAGCCACTCTTGGCTACATGGATGAGATAGTAAGACATGGAAAAACAAAAATGGTGGCAGCTAGTGGGTTCAAGTCTTCAAGGGCCTAGCTAGCTATACGCGTCCTCCAAGGTAAAAAGTACTCCTACTAGTACTACAAAGTATACTACTAGTACAACAATGAAAGAGAAGGCGAGAGAGTTAAAAATGGAATACCTGGGTAGATGGTGATGGTCCGATCGTGGTAGATTGTGTGACCATGTTGCACATCAGTGGTACCATGGGTAACGACTGCTAAGATAGTTGATCCCAATATGCCAAAGTCAGCTACAAGGTTCCAGGTTAGACCGAATCACGGATGCAAATGCACATCTAGGATCGGCGATCTTATTTTGATCGGGGGATGACTGGTCCCTGCAAAATAATGGAGTACCATTAGGGATGCAAATGATGGTTTGTGCATTCCGTTTGTAATCTCCCGTACCGTAGGATGGCAACCAGATGAAACAAGTCCCCTAGCTTGTCACCGCGAAGATGCGGCCTAGATGGCGCATAGCGTCTTCGAACGTGTAGGGGTACAAATCTGCCGCCGCCAACATGTGTCAGCCTCTGCCGTTACTGCCTCTTGCATTGATGGCAATCCTTATGTCGAACACCGCGATGAGATAGTAATCGTCGTAGCCGCGTTGCTTTGTTGGCGGGTCCGCAATTGCTATCTTCTTCAATCTCATGTAGGCATCATCATACGTATTCAAGCCCAGCTAGTCCGGAAGGCCGATCCCAATGGTGGAGAAGGGGTCTACCGGAACGGCCGCACTGCTGTGGATGTTGTGCAAAATGATGGTGGTATCCGGCCGGAGGTATGCAAGCCAATCTTCGTTGGCACCGACCCAGACCTATATATAAGACGGTGGGCAGTGGAGAAATTACGGGATGGAAATGGAATAACTAAGTACTACATGATCAAACTCCATTACTGACCTGCTCATCGGACAAAATCCGACTACCTCTCAACGTCGGCAACTCTAGCGGAGTCAACGTGCAACCATGGCCAGGGAGCGGTGGACTGTTCGAAGGATTGTCCCATAGAAGAACCTTCTCCTCAAGGACGCATGGAAGACCAACAAGCATGGCCTTTTCCCAAGCCTGTTTAAGCAGCGTCTTGAAAAAGTTGGTGCAGGAAGCACCGAGTCTTGCGGCGGTGAGGATGTCGGAGCGGCGTGCGATTTCTCCCAGAGGATCGTCGTCCAAGGTCTCCCAGCCCCGACGAGGAGGAGAACCGCCTGGCGAATCCATGGGAGCAGCGACGAACTGCCTTCTCTTCGGGGGGAGGGGAACTGGCGAGGAGGAGATAAGAGCGTAGTAACCGCAGGGCCTCGTCCCTTCCAACTGTAGATCGTTCCTCAGCGAAGGGGTGAGGCTATTATTTACTACTAGTACTAGCATTATGGAACGTTATGGGATTGCATTATACTATAAATAATAGAACTAGTAAGAAATTTTTGGCACTAGGTAGTAGTTTTTGGCGTGGATTAAGAAATTTTGGGTATGTTTTTGCCATTTTTTGTACACGCCAACTAGTGTAAAAAAACTTCTTACATTATGTGATGGAGGAGTATGTACTCGTACTGTAGCAGTACTAGTACTACTTTTCTCAACTAGTAGTGCGATGTACTGTACTTCTAGTCTTGTCTAGTATAGTGCACCAGTTTTGAACTCTTGAATCTCAGGGCCAAGGAGCTACAGTTGGAAGTGGAGGGTACTACTGTTCTCTAGAACCATCGCTGTACTATCAATGCAGGGGAAGTACACCTGCGTAGTGGCCTAGTGGGTACTCTCGGTGCTCTATTCAGCCGCTCCTCTCACGTAGCTGGCCTACTCAGCCGCTCCTCTCACGCACATACTAGCAGCCTATTTATCAGCGACGGTTACTGCGGGGGCAGAACATTTGAGTTATTTGATACTGCGAGACTAGGCTTTTCGCTTCCATTTGTGGAGGTGTAATGGATCTCGTCGAACTTTGTTAGTAGTTCCTTCTTTATGAATGAGATGAAGCAAAGCTTTTGCCTTCGTTTCAAAAAAAAACACGTCAAGAGGAATTTCTTTTATAGTAGAGCCGATAATGGAGTGAAGTCCATGCGTGCAATGCCAAAAACTACAGAGTAGTAGTAGAGAACTTTATGTACATAGCCATATTGCACAGTTCTCAATGCCCCGCCAGGCTTTTTTGGCTCCTCGGGCTTAATTGGGAGGCGCTAGTTTAAATATGCTACTAGCTGGAAGCTGCAAGCGAGGTGCGGCTAGGGCGAGCACGCGAGCCACGAGATGCTGGGAAGGAAAACCCGTTCACGTGGCTAGGCTGTCCAGTGCACCCAGATTGTGGGGCCGCACGTCCGTTTGACTTTAAAACTCAAACTACCCGTGTAAAATATTGGCTCGCAGCGAAGTGTAGTAGTACTATTTTTTTTAAAAGGCCGTCGTGCGTTCGGCCGGGATTGAACCCACAAAACGAGGTATACACTCCCGCGACCACTAGTAGTACTCATTGGAGTACAACACAACCTAGAATCGCCTTTTGTCGCTAGTAGTACGTACATTGTTCCTTACAAGAAACCCCTAAGAGCATGGTTAATAGTATAGCCAGCTGCTGGCTATAAGCCAGTGCCATGTCATCTATAGCCCATCTTATAGCCAACATGTACAATAATAGATCAAAAGAGTGTACTACTTTTTTATTATGTGGCCCACTTCTCATTCTCACAAAGTGCCTAGGAGCACGTGCTAGAGCTGGCTCTTCACGAAGAGCCCGCTTACCTTCTCTCTCCTCTTCTCTTTCCTCCAACTAAGCAGAAATATACTAGTCTATTTCTTATAGCCCGCTGACTCAGCTCTATTGTACTTGCTCTAATAATGCAAGAAACCACTAAAATGCCAAGAAACTACTACCACTTGCATATGTGGCAGACTTAAGACCAGACTACCTTATCAACCATTGTACATGCTCTTACCAACAAAAATCCTCGAGTGACCTCCTACCTCCGGCCCGTCCACCTAGTCATCCTCGGCCAAGGGACGCAGCTACCGCCGCCGGCAGAAGGCGAGGTCAAAACCGCCGGCGGTGCGGAGCCCATGTTGCGGCAGCCCGGATGCCAGCTCCGTCCGGCGCTCACGGCCGCTAGCTAGCCAAGATAGCTCTGTCCAGCTGCTTGTCTGCCAGGTTTGCTAGGTAGATTGGCACGGCAGCGCGGCGGCTTGCTCGCGCGCGCCGCGCTAAGGCCAGCCATCTGGCTCGAGCGAAGGCCAGCGTAGCGGCTTGCTCGCTCGTGAGTCACGCTCGGGCCAGCCTGCCAACCCGTGCGGAGGCCAGCGCGGCGTCCGGCCCGTCCGGCGGAGCGGCGACCAACTCGCTCATCACCGGCGCCACCGACGAACACGCATCAGTACTGTTTGAAGTAATGTTCAGAAAAAATAATGGTTTGAGGGGGAATAACAGGATAGAAGGTCAGATGTGGGTCCCTCGTGTCAACGGTCAAACAAAATGTGTTGGTTTAAGCTGCCTCGTCAGCACGGACGTGTGGGCCAACCCTGTCATAAATGGGTTTAAACGAACCTAATCGGTAGGAGTACTAGGTAGTTTTTGGCGTGGATTAAGAAATTTTGGGTATGTTTTTGCTATTTTTTGTACAATAGATTCTTCCTAGGGCTGGTTGAAAGTGGTAGTTTTTTGTTAAATACTCTACATATTGTAAGTAGGAGTGAAAGTTAAGCTTTGGAAGTCAATAAGCAAGGCTAGTTACATAGTGCATATGTGTACATGATTGAAAGTAAATATCAACCATGAGTGACTAATATCTTGATGGAAAACTCGAAACTATGGAATACTAGGAAAAAATGCATGGTTGGAAGCAATGTTCATGTCCGTTGCAACGAATCGTAATTAGAATAATACTTATTCACAAACTTGGTACAAAACACTCTAATTTTGATATACATATGTCACTAGAGATATATTATGTTTCAATTAGAATATATTCCTTGGGCTGTTTTGGTGAGGTCAGGGAGGGATGTGGTTGGTTTTAAGATACTAATTATGGGTTTTTCTGCAAATTGGTAGACAAGTGGGATGTTGGTGAGAAAAGGCAACAACTTACCTCACAATCGTTAGATGTAGATCTAATGGTTAGAAACGACGGATGGCAGACATACCATCATCACTAACTTAGTCTTGTGTAGGAGTACTAGCAAGATCCGTGCATTGCACGGAACATCAAGATGCATTTTTTTATAAAACACTTGTTGTGATTGACCCTTGCGGGAGTAATCCCATGTGTAAAAACTAATGATATCTTGAGAAATATGAGATAAGGTGAAGAGGAGTGGGGTGTGGTGGTGGTTGGTGGTCGGACTGAGCGGAGGCATGGGGATTGACGACGCCGGCAGCGGCCACCAGGCCAGTTTGTTCCAGAGGCTTCCTTTCTTAATTGCTCAACAATGAGGTTTGTTGGAGATAAGGATGAACGAGGGAAGGCCTTGTCTGCAAATGTGGAGTGGGGTGCGGGTATCTTTTAGTTTAATTTCCATCCATCAGATATAGATCGGACGGTCTATATTGCAAGATGGCACACGTACCATCATCACCAACTCGATTTTTTATAAGAGAAGAAATATAAGTATGGAGATACAAACGTATTATCGATACTTGCTTCCGTAAACTAGCATCTACATTCTATTCAACGCCTCGGCATGTGGGGCCTTAGCACAATGACTTCTCGACTGTGTAAAACAAAGATTTTCCCATCGCCGACAAGGAGGGGGTGAGGCGGCGCGCTTTTTGGCTTGCTCTAGTCCTAGTAGTCATACTAGGTGGTCTAAGCACGTGTAGATTTATTCTTTTTCACGTCTCGTGTTCGCCGTACTGCCACGACTGTTGATGAATAGACGGTAAGTTATTCACGGGGAAACCCTTGTTGAGCGTGTTTGCGAGAAAGAGAGAGACAGTGTGCGTGTGTGATATGTTAGAGACTGAGGCAATGATAACAGATTCTTTGTGTCTATGTGTGTGGAGGATAGAGAGAGACATGTACATGGGGCTTTGTGTTGTGTAACGTGGAGACACATATACATAATTAGAGAGTGAGTGTGTGAGATACACATGCGGACATGAGGAGAGATGAGGATCCAGATAAATGGGTGTTTGTGCGTGTCTGTGTGTGTTTGTGCACGCGTTTGTGTGTGAGAGGGAGAGAGTGTATGTGGAGTAGAGAGACCACTGATGATGTAAACCTAGTATAAGGGAGGGGGAATGGTGTGACATGTGTAGTAGCGAGATAGCACGGGTGCGGGCGGGGGGAGCAGACTATTTGGAAGAGACATCGAGTGTGTGTGTGGGAGAGGGGTGTGAGAGCGAGAGAAAGAGAGAGCTAGCGATGGAGAGAGAGAGAGAGAGGAAGAGAGGGGGCGAGAGGGGTCGTTTGTGTCCATAAATGGCGTATAGATAGGGAGACAATGTTGATGTTGTCCGAAATTGGCCTATGAACGGAGACGCAAGGGAAGCGAGTCATCGTGTGTGTGATAGGGACTTCATGAGAGATCTAGAATAGATGGTGTAGAGAACAATGTGCGAAATCGAGAACGATTATACATTAGGGAGCTATGCAAAGAGTCACGACATATATGTATACAGGGAAGGAGCTGGGGCGGGTCCGCATGTGGGAGAGATAGAAAGAGGAGAGTGGTGCACAAGGAGACAAAGTGTGTTTGTTTGCAGTGGGGGTGATGTGTGAGGTGAGTGCGCGAGAACCACATAACTAGGGAGATAGACGTTTGGGGGCGACGTTTTGTGTGTATGGGAAATATACACTCTACATAGTGCGTGTGCTTGGGTAAGAGAGATAGCGGGAGACCTAGAGAGTGAGGGAAGAGATGTGTGCATGCCAGAGACTCCGAGAGACAAAGTGATAGAGTCCTATGTTGGGGTACGGACTTTACAAGAGAGAGGGGTGTTAATGTGCTCGTGTGTTGGTGTTTGGGGGAGAGAATGACTTCTCTGTGTGTGTATGTGTGTGGTGGTGGTGGGGGGGTTGACTTCAGATAAAGAGTGAGGTGTCTATATTTGAGGGACTTTAGCGCAATTGAGATATTGTGCACTCATGGTTGATCAATTTGTTTCACAGTTTGTACTATGAGACAACGATACTTTTGAACATGCGTGATATACCTTGATGTACCAGAATTACGAACCTAAGATTGGAATTTTGGAATTCGACTCCATCATTAGCTTTTGTAATTCATTTAAACGGAGGTACATTTTTTAAGCCGGGATTTCGCGATTTCAAATTCATATATCAAACCTAGAGATATACACATACGGGCATGTTCAAACTTTATAATCATCCACTTTATTCATACACATACACATTTTTGCTTTTGTCATCATATTTAGGACAAACACATTTGGAATTTCATTTGAATTGGACCGTATGATGGTATTTGCTTGTAGTAGCTCAATGATCCATATTTGAATTGAATGGACAATCTAAGTTTCGAGTTGGAGACATTGATTTTCAAAACTTGCACATTTTTTTGCGTGCAAAACAAACAAATTGTCGGCCATGATATCATAGTCGGCCGTACGAGAGCAGAATACTTATAATTTTAGGCGCCAAAAGCTTTCAAACTTCCCGCTCACATCGAAATATCACGCGCCCGAAAGTTTAGCCCTGCGATATTCCTGTTTTACCCCTGGCACATGAACGGAAAAGGGCTGCTTTGGTAACTCCATTGTTTTCCCCTCTTTGCCCCCAACATTCTTCCCCAGAGCCCCTCCCCTTCCCCTCCCCGACCCCCCAACCACGGCAAGCCGCCGAATCTAGTCCTCCGCCGCAGTGTTGGACCTCACACCCCGCCGGATCTACCTTACGCACCTTGGAACCCCCAACTGCCAACTCACCACTTCACTGGAGCCGCTTCAGCGACTGGCTTGTCCACCGCTCCAGATCTCCTTGATCGCCATCATGGTCCACCGCACTGGATCTGCTTAACCGGCGCCCTCGTCCACCACAGCGTAGGCCCTTCACTGACTCCCTCGTCTGCCCCTTCGCTGGCCCTTCATACAAGCCCTCGTCCGCCGCAACAGATCCGCCTCACCGAAAGCACTGTACAACGCGCCCGCCGAAGCCTTCGTCCACTTCACCAGACCCACTCCACGGACGCCATATTCAACTCCACCGGCCCTGCTTTACCGACGCCGCAGCCTCATCAGTTTATTTTGATTTGTACTCCTTCGGTTTTTCTCTTTATCGTGCAACTGGTCACTTACCACAGATGAGTTTTCTTGTATGTCGACATGCGCCGCAACCGTAGCACCGGAGCCGCTTCAGCGACGGCGACAGCCGGCCCAAACTCAACCGCAACACGAGCACCATCGATGATCCTTAGCTATCAAGTATGACAACGATACCCATACGTCGCCGAGAATCAGGTACTATTATCCAACGGCCGGCGCCTACGTTCACTTTCCTAGCATAAGCACCACACCTTTGAATTTCTTCAAGGCATCATTCAATTTTTCATGAGACGCGTTATTCTGCTTGCACCTGTAGGGCCATACTTCCGGCAGTGAACATGTTACATGTGCTAAATTACATACCGGTGCACATATAGTTAATATGCTTTAGTTTTGTTCTGATGCCACCTATTGGTTCCATCAGACTGCTTAATGTTCTCTATGCTTAATTACACATCAGCAAACTAGCATGTGGTTCCGCTGCTTTTTGTTCGTTTTAC
The DNA here is from genome assembly GCF_002575655.3 of Aegilops tauschii subsp. strangulata. Lineage (NCBI taxonomy): Eukaryota > Viridiplantae > Streptophyta > Magnoliopsida > Poales > Poaceae > Aegilops > Aegilops tauschii. Next base: position 400,539,955 of record NC_053035.3, read on the forward strand.
CCTACATTTTTTGATGCTAGCTATTACATCACTGCTCCGAGCCTCTGTTCATTACTTGTTTGTGTGTTATTGATCTTCCCAAGTTGCATGACTAATTTGATGCTTCTATTAATTATGGAGCTGCCAACCCCATCAAGCAAAATATTTGTTCTTTTGGGGCTGGCACCTCGAACAAGCATAAAAATAGAGGGAAGCAGATATATTGTCGTGTATGCACACACCCTTCTTTCATTAGTTTAGATGAACCATTGATGATCAATTTGGACCAGTGCATGCGGTTAAAATTAATTTTACCTAAATAGATGGTGCGGAATAAACTACAACAACTAGATTTGCAACCACGGGATGCTGACGATATCTTCAAAGAACATTGCAACAACAGCTAGGCTTCACAGCAACATATGGTAAGCCATTGTGTTTTAGTACATGTGAAATGTAATGCGAGTGGGATGCTTTCTTGGCTTGTGCCCTCAACGTGTAATCCTACCGGATTACAAATAGTTTAGTTGTCTGCTTTGCTGTATTGCTTGATTCGAATGCTTATTTGTTGTTACGCTATACCCGAGTTGGCCAATATGTCAGCAGTGCCTGCTGTACTATCGTAAAGAAATGCATGCCTATTTCATTTGAGTCCTTAACTTTTCCTCTCAACTTCATCACAAGACTGTCTTCGTAGTTTATATGAGGCCACACTATTAAGTGCTTTCTCAGATTATTTCAACTGCTTAGATGCCTTGGCAACTTAAATATAGCGGTTGTACACTCCCTTTCAACAAGGGATGTCAACTGGGTCCCGTTTAATCCCGATTAAAGTCCACTAGTGGTATGATAGTTCAAAAGAGTTTTTGTTTTTTGAGGAAAATGAACTAGGGAGGTAGCAAAAACTAACTAGATGGGACTGGCGGATGTCGTTTATTTGCCACTTACATCCCTAGTTTCATCTTACCATTTTAATTTCTTTCCGGCTGATGCTGCTTCGAACCATTTAAATATAGTTTGCCATGCTCGGCAATAATTCGTCCGTCATTTACCATGTAAGCTTACTGCCTGGATCATATGATAACTATCTCTTACTGATGTCCAGCGGAAACCTTTCAGGATGCCGTTCACACTAGGACACAATGTACAACCCTAGAATCTATTTGTGGAAGCAGTGCGCCATCCATGTTACCAGATGGTAGCAGTTCAGAGGCAACACCACCGGAGAGCAGTCTGAGCACAGATATTATAGTGCTTGAGGCTCTACTAGAGGCAGAAAGAGATGGTGTGGCTGCCATGAATGAGGTAATCTTTATCTTGAGGCTGGAAATTACGGAATTAGCGGCACGCATTATCCAAGCAACCTAAGAATTGGAGGAAGTAAGAATGTTGCATTTGAAGACGGAGGAGGTCCTGCTGTTTCTGCTATCTGAAGCCCAAGGTAGTCCCGGTTCTTCTTTAGATACCAGTTGAAATTGTCATTAGATTATTGTACTTCCATGTTGTGTCATGTCTCTGAATGGATTATGTTGCAAGACCCCCTATGTTGTCCATGTGTTGTAATGATCCGAATTTTTTAGGCGAGGTAATCCTCAGTACTTGTATGATTGACATAAGGTGAACTGTTTTTCGTGTGAGCATATTGTATTGGATGAAATAACTGTTTGACTCAGAGTGTATCCAACCTACTGAATTCGAAGATCACGACATTTCTAAATCATAATCATATATAAAGGTGGAATAAATCTTTGTTGTGGTTTTGAAGAAATAAATAACAAAACGTATAATTATCTGTGGATATTCGTAATCGAATACAAATTGGATTTGAATTTAGTTTGCCAGGTCCCAGGGCAAACGTGAATGCTAATTCTCCCAAGTTTTGAATGAAGTGGCTAAACACCCACTATAATTTGTGGGCTGCCCGAAGCAAGTGTTTGCAAGATGGAAATTACTGTCTACCCCTGACACTTGACATCCTTATCGACCGGATTTACACTGCTGTCGATAGGGGTAGACTAGTAACTTCAATCAGACGTGACACGACGGCCTCTGAGCCCATTCAGACACGGTGGGCGCCAAACGTGGGTGGCAAAACGCATTTGATTCAAGCTCGTCCGAAAGACATGTGTCTCTTCCTCCATTTCCCCATTCATACATAGCAGGCGGCAAAACAAACTCTCCTCGTCCGAAATCGATGTAGGCTAATATTTTAAATAGGGGCAGATGTGTCACTTCCATCAGACATGACACAACCGCCCTACCTGTCAGCCCCGTTCATACACCGTGGGCGCCAACCATGGGCGGCAAAACACCCTCTCCTCGCCCGAAATAGTTACCGGCAAATATTTGGGAGATGCGAGATTACCGTTCTATCCCCAACCGACGCGATGTCCGAAATTTTAAACGGGGGATAAGTTCGTAACTTTCCCCCATTTCAGAGAAGCGCGTCCCAAAGTTTGAGATCCCCCTCCCCTCCATTTCCCCATTCATACACCGTCGACGGCACGACAACCTCCGCACTGCAGCCAGCCTCCTCCGTCCGCCACCCCATCCTCCACCTTGCCGGAGCCGCTACCCCTACCCCGTCGTCCACTGCAAGAGATGGACGTCTCTCATCCACGATGCTGGACCAGGATCCTTTCATCGCCTCCTCTCGCTTCATCGGCGCCGTCGTCCACCTTGCCGTTGCCGCTCCTACGACCGACTCGTCCACGACAACAGGATATATCCCCCGACCCGGCCGTCTGCCGTCTAAAGTCTTCTTCCCCGCCGCCGACAGCCATCGCACCCGCAGCACCCTCAACGTATCAGCATAGGCCTACACGGCGTCGCAAGAGAGGTGGTACTCTTCCATATGTGCTTAAGTTATTGATCTCACCCGGAAAATAGATCGTAATTTGTTTACTGTACTTTTGTTGTCCGTACCAAATCGTAGTGGCTAGTTGAAAGCAAACATTGGTTGCGAAGTAGCTTTGTCCGGTTTGCACCTTCAGATCCACCATGGCACGGGCACTATACTCGTAAAGTTTATGGTTCCCCCCTTTATATTCACTACCATCATCGTAGGTGCTTCATGTCGTGCTAGCACTGCTCCTCAAGACCTCAACCCAAAGCTTACGTGTTGAAATACGAATCTGATATGATGCTCATATCACTAAAACAGAGAACGTTTAATTGGTCACCTAATGTTCCTATATTCGTTTCGAAAAGCATGTGCGCCACCCACTGGTCTAGCTAGTTCCACTTTCCTGATTTTTCTCTTGATGCTTAGGGTTTTCCCCTTTTATCTACTCTACCATGATCTGCGTAGGTGCTTTCTGTCACACTAGCATTACTCCACCCTTCAAGCTAAACAACACAACACTCAGAATTCAAAAGCTTAGTTGTTCAAATATGATTGTGATATGATACTGATATTAGTTAACCGACACATTTAGTTGGTTAGCTAAAGGTCCCACTTGAGTTTCCAAATGCATGTCGCGACATATAGAGAGACAACATAATTGCATTTCTTTGTCACTTGTTGACCGTACTTTCTTGTCCATACCAAATCTTAGTTGTTATTTCAAAGCAAACATCGGTTGCTAACTACCCTTTGCGCGGTTTGCAGCTTCAGATCTGCCATCCCACTGCCACGGTCAACACTGTACTCATCATGCTTATGTTTTCCCTATTTTATGATGACCACAATCAGCCTACGTGGTTCGTGTCGTAATAGCACTGCTCCACCCATCGAGCTAAACAAGCTTAGTTGTACAATTTCATATATGATATTATTGCTGATATTAGTAAAACTGAGAAATGTTTAATTGGTTAGCTAAATGTTCCTAGTTTAGTTTCGAAATGCATGTGAGCCACATATGGAGAGACCGGAAAGAATAGTATTTCTGTGTGCGCTCTGGTTCATCATGGGTGGCCAACCGACATTGTATTGAAAGACTTGTAATATCTTCAATCTGCTTGCTCTTCTGCTCTTCTTTAAGATGATACTCTTCTCTTGCGGTCGACTGGTCAGGTCGAGTTGTTCTCCCTTAGTATATTTTGAATCTGTCAGGTCAGGTCGACTTGTTCTTCTTTACTATATGTTGAAGCTATCATCTGCGAAGTGTCATCACTTCTAGAGCTCTCATATTTTGAGTAGTAGGCCACATTATATTAATGCACACAACAAATTACAGCATGCATGGCATCTTTTAGAAGAATTGCAGAGATAGCACAAAGGGGTTTACAGGGAGGCAGTATTGGATTAGAATCACTTATGCATTACAAAGAATATCTCAGTTGTTTTTATGTTTTCATGCATGTCAGATATTGAACATTATCAAAATGAACATGAGAATGGGCGCACGAGAGGAATATTGTGGAACGATCCACTGGCTGACAAACTTGGCATGGTGGAGGATGGCCTATCTTATTCACCCATCAAGGTGCTTGCTCTAACTTTGCAAAGTTGTATTGGTCGCACATATTTTGCATCTGACCTCTTGCATTACTTCTACTTTGTTACACCATCTGCTTAGTTTAAGCATCATATATGAGTATATGCCATACCTACCCATTTTCTGTACCTATTCCATATGTCGTCACACTATGTTTTTCCAGTCAAATGTTGTTCTTTCGTAATAGATGTCCAAAAGGAAGAGTGTGAGTGCAGATCCTCAAGGAGTACAAACTAGGTATTTGGAAAAGGTAGTGATACCTGTTAAATCAGATAGATCAGCAGCCACAGAAAACACAGGCCCAACTGTACCACACTTTACCCCTACTCCAGTGGCCAAACCCCTATTAGAACTCCTGGGAGCCCAGTGTCAGGTACTGTCTATGATATCAATTCAAAATTTGAACTCCTAAATTTCTGCTTGTGCCTTACCTTCTCTCTTGTATGAAAACTAATTTCAGATGAATCTCCTTGCTCAAAGGATCATACGACGTCAAAACAATAATGGGCTCTGCATTGCTCTTGTCAGTACCTCTCTCCCTTTTGCCTTGTAACGTTGTACTTAATTAATTGCTATTTGATTATGTATCATCAGTCTGCACCCGAGCTTCATTATCCTCTGTTTCTTCCAATATTATTTGATCTATATTTACTCTTTGCAAAATGTAGAATAATGGCAACGCTTATAAAGAATTTTATTTGGGGAATTTATTGAATTATCCTTCCATCAACATGGAGAAGGGCTTTGTCCAGCCCGTGTTAACATGTAATGTAAGTTCATCCTTCTCAAGCCTTCAAACTTTGTTCTAGTATAGATTTGGATAGGCATCATTTCCTCCACTGCTGTTTGCTTTGCTATTTACATCTGATTGGATGTTTGCAACAACTACCAGTTTCAAATTGTAGTTGTAAAAACATGTTCCTTATGCAGAACAGATCCATTTATTTGCTTATATAATTGTGAAACCTGTTACGTGTCTCCTTGTTTCTCTTTCAGACTCGTATCTCTTACGCCAGGCAGAACTTTAGGGAAGATAGTGAGCCAAACCATCTTGAGGACAGCGAGATGACCCCAAGGTCCTGTCTTGATGAAGACAGTGAGTTGAAGCTACTCACCAGCAGGTGTGAGACAACCTCTGTGCAGTCGCTGCCTCAATCAGTTCGACTTCTTCAGTCTCAACTTAAAGTGGAAAGGCTTGCTTCAGCTCAGCTCCGACTTGAAGTCAAAGATGCAATGAAGATGTCAGAGGACTGCCGTGCGCACCATCATGCCTTAAATCTAGTGTTGATGCATCTATCGTTGACACAACTGAGGTCTACTCAGCTTCTTCAGCTGTTTGGGGGGCCCGACGTGGCCAGGCCTAGTGCCTTCTGAAGTGCTCTCAGTTTTTTATATTCTTTTGTCGGCGCGTTTATTTGCACTGGTGGCGACCTTTGATGCCCAGTGGATGTAATATGTGTGATAGCCGTGATAGCCTAGCGTATGTTGCTTGCTTATTTATTTCCTTGTTTTCTTGTTTATTTGTTTGCTTGTAGTCATTGCAGTTCTTTTTCCGCGGTTTGCTAGTGGCTGCAATAACCTATTTTTTAAAACTAGGCCACAATAACCATGGGCTAATATTTACTGTAGTGACACTGGGCCTCCTACGGGCCATAGAAACAGTGGGCCTTCTACAGGCCGTAGAAACAGTGGGCCTTCTACGGGCCGTAGAAACAATGGGACTTCTACGGGCCGTATCATCAATGGGCCTTATACGGGCCGTATGATCGATTGGCCAAACATGGGCCAAACAGACCGCATTCTGGCCGTAAACGGGCTAGAGTTGGAATCATCCGTTCATGGGCCGACCATAACAGGCCATCGTTAATAGGCCGTATTTGATGACACTATGAAAACGGCCCAATGTATTAACGGACCACAAACGGGCCGACTGTAACGACGGGCTGAATTTGGCCCACAAGCAGAAAATGACAGTAACGGGCCGTAAGTAAACGAATGCTGGAAAATAGCCCAAGAATAAATGGGCTCTGAGAAGGCCGAAAGATAACATGGGCTGGAAACGGCCCAACGGAATAACGAGCCGTTAATGGGTATAAAGTGATACACTGTTCATTACGGGCCAGTTTCACCATGGGCCATTAATGGGTGTAAACTAATACATTGTTCATTACGGGCCAGTTTCAGCACGGGCCGTTAATAGGCCAAGAGTTACATAGGGCCTCATATGGGCCGAAAGACATCATGGGCCATACATGGGTCAGAAGTGAAAACGGGCTGGAATCATATTGGATGGCCCAGATGACGCTACTGGGCCTAATTCAAATAGGGCATAATGGGCCTTGGGTTAGCGGGCTGTAAATGGGCTATATGCGAACAGGCCGTTAACAGGCTTTCCATGGGCCGGCCCGCCAGCTTTTGACCAAGTCAAACAGGCCGGCCTTTTCACAGGAATGGGCCACTGTTGGGCCGTGCCATGTGTCGACGTATCATAGGCGCCTTCTGTCCAATGAGTGGATGACATTTGTCCCAGCGATGAGCCGACACGTGTTTCCTCCAGCCAATGATGATTTTACACGTGGAAAATCCCCATTGGTCGGGGCTGTTAACGGGTTATCAGATCCAAAACCCGACCCGATAGCTTAACGGCGTTCCGTTACGGTGGATGCCACGTGTCGGTCACCCTTGACGAAAGCACTTCTGTGACGCGCGATTTATCGTCATGGAAGTGGACACTTCCGTGATGATAATTTTGGTAATGTCATGGAACACTTCTACGACAGCACATGTATGACTATCTTGATTCTGTCATAAATTTGTCATGGATGTACATGCATGACAAAAAACGCGACCTACTGTGACAAACACATATCATCACGGAAGTGTATTTTTTTGTAGTGACTGGCCAAGACAAATCTGCAGAAGGCCAAGGATGAAGCTGCTGGTAAGAGAAAACTTGCCGACTGATTTGTCTCTGGACCGGATTCTATTTTGCTTTTTCTGAACCGAGCATTGTTTCTTTTCAGAGAAAATGAATCAAGCTCTGGCGAAGAAGGACCAAGATCTTGCGGCCGCACAGAAAGCCGTTGACGAGAAAACTGCACTCGCCGAACAGAAGCTAGCTTCAGTCGGCAAACTGGAGGAAGAAAACACCAAGCTGAAAACTGCCCTTGATGAAGCCAATAAGGAAGCGACTCGCCTGAAGAAGGACAAGAACAATCTGAACAAGAAGATGGAAGGCATTGCTCGCAAGAGGGACAACCTGGAGAATTATCTGGGGGGTCTTGCCAAGAAGCTGTTCGTCATGCTTGAAGGTATTTTCTCTGAACCGACTGACTTGCTATTGTCAACTCGATATACGACCACTGACTCATCTTTGAATTGTACGTGCAGAATTTTGCCGGAACTTCGAGGAAGAAACTGGGCGAGTTGAGACAAGCTTGGACCCCATCCATTCTCCAGTGAAAGACGAAGCTGCCATGAATGTACTCCGATTGGAATCTCGTGTTGCTGGTGTTGTTGATTATCTTGCTCGATTGAAGGTCACAATGTCGCGGATCGACACAGCACTCTGGCCAAGGGCAACGCTCCAGAATGACCTCGAGTCTCTGATGACTCGACTTAATGAGATCCCCGGTCAAGTGCAAGAAGGAAGAAGTCTTCTGCCCGGTACGGCGCTGATGTGGCTCTGTCTTTGGTTCGTGTCTACTTCAAGGAAGCGCGAGAAGAGAAGCTGGTAGCGATCAAGGTTGCCAACACCAAGAAGCACGACTTCCAATCTTTCATGGAGACGTTCATTGCTGCTGTCACTCGGATTGCCGACGGAATCGACCTAGACGAATTTGTCAAGCCTGCCAGTCCTCCTCCTACGGAGTGAACAAACTTTTATGCATCACCTTAAATTTGCCTCGGAATGCCGAGTGATTTTGTAACCACTAAACTCCTTCGGCTTGATGCCCGAGTACTTTAATCCGCGGTCGGAACCTTAGGATTTATCTGAATTTGGTTTATCTCCGAATATGATTGTTCTTGCCTTCGAGTGGAATTTGGTCTTCACTCGGAATATTTTTTTGTACTTGAGATGCAGCTCTGAGGAAGAGGTTCCAGTCGACCTGCACCTCGTCATCCTTGCGGATGAGGATGGAGCGCACGTTATACATGTGGCGCAGCTTCGAAGAGAAGGTTGTAGTCGACCTGCACCTCGTCGTCCTTGCGGATGAGGATGGAGCGCACGTTATACTTGTGGCGCGGCTCCGAAGAGAAGGTTGTAGTTGACCTGCACCTTGTCGTCCTTGCGGATGAGGATGGAGCGCATGTTATACTTGTGGCGCAGCTCCGAAGAGGAGGTTGCAGTCGACCTGTACCTTGTCGTCCTTGCGGATAGGGATGTGTTTAAAACTTAGGCGACTACTGGACTGTAGCTAAGCCCCCGAGTGGGAGGGTTGCTCACCACTCAGTGGGATTTTTCAAACTTAGGCGAGTACTGGAATGCAGCTAAGCCCCCGAGTGGGAGGGTTGCTCACCACTCGGTGGGATTTTTCAAACCTAGGCGAGTACTGGACTGCAGCTAAGCCTCCGAGTGGGAGGGTTGCTCACCACTCTGTAGGATTTTTTAAACTTAGGCGAGTACTGGACTGCAGCTAAGCCCCCGAGTGGGAGGGTTGCTCACCACTCGGTAGGATTTTTCAAACTTAGGCGAGTACTGGACTGCAGCTAAGCCCCCGAGTGGGAGGGTTGCTCATCACTCGGTAGGATTTTTCGAACTTAGGCGAGTACTGGACTGAAGCTAAGCCCCCGAGTGGGAGGGTTGCTCATCACTTGGTAGGATTTTTCAAACTTAGGCGAGTACTGGACTGCAGCTAAGCCCCCGAGTGGGAGGGTTGCTCACCACTCGGTAGGATTTTTAAAATTTAGGCGAGTACTCGACTGCAGCTAAGCCCCCGGGTGGGAGGGTTGCTCACCACTCGGTAGGATTTTTCAAACTTAGGCGAGTACTGGACTGCAGCTAAGCCCCCGAGTGGGAGGCATGCTCACCACTCGGTAGGATTTTTCGAACTTAGGCGAGTACTGGACCGCAACTAAGCCCCCGAGTGGGAGGGTTGCTCACCACTCAGTAGGATTTTTCAAACTTAGGCGAGTACTGGACTGCAGCTAAGTCCCCGAGTGGGAGGGTTGCTCACCACTCGATAGGATTTTTCGAACTTAGGCGAGTACTGGACTGCAACTAAGCCCCCGAGTGAGAGGCTTGCTCACCACTTGGTAGGATTTTACAAACTTAGGCGAAACGGATTCGCGGCTAAGCCCCCGAGTGAGAGGCTTGCTCACCACTCGGTAGGATTTTTCAAACTTAGGCGAGTACTGGACTGCAGCTAAGCCCCCGAGTGGGAGGGTTGCTCTCCACTCGGTAGGATTTTTTAAACTTAGGCGAGTACTGGACTATAGCTAAGCCCCCGAGTGGGAGGGTTGCTCACCACTCGGTAGGATTTTTCAAACTTAGGCGAGTACTGGACTGCAGCTAAGCCCCCGAGTGGGAGGGTTGCTCATCACTCGGTAGGATTTTTCAAACTTAGGCGAGTATTGGACTGCAGCTAAGCCCCCGAGTGGGAGGGTTGCTCACCACTCGGTAGGATTTTTCAAACTTAGGCGAGTACTGGACTGCAGCTAAGCCCCTGAGTGGGAGGCATGCTCACCACTCGGTAGGATTTTTCGAACTTAGGCAAGTACTGGACTGCAGCTAAGCCCCCGTGGGAGGGTTGCTCACCACTCGGTAGGATTTTTCAAACTTAGGCGAAACGGATTCGCGGCTAAGCCCCCGAGTGAGAGGCTTGCTCACCACTCGGTAGGATTTTACAAACTTAGGCGAAACGGATTCGCGGCTAAGTCACCCACTGGGGGATTTCAGATGCAAGTATAAGCAATGACAATCATTTTAGAAGACTGTAAAGCTCTTGTCTTTGATAAGTAAACTACAAAGGTATTTCTTATTACATCTCAACAGACTGAGTGCTTAAGTGTAAAAGGGGCGGAGCAGCTCCGCACTCCAAGCGCGTGGCTCGTCTTTCTTGTGCTTGACGTTGTAAAGGTGGTATGCTCCGTTGTGGGGCACTCTGGTGACGATGAAGGGGCCTTCCCAAGCGGGAGCGAGCTTGTGTGGTTTCTGCTGATCCACTCGAAGAACCAAGTCTCCCTCTTGAAAGGATCGACCTCTCACGTTTCTGGCGTGGAATCAACGTAGGTCTTGCTGGTAGATGGTCGACCGGATCAAGGCCATCTCTCTTTCCTCTTCGAGGAGATCGACTGAATCTTGTCGTGCTTGTTCTGCTTCATCTTCTGAGAAAAGCACGACTTGGGGCGCGTTGTGGAGCAAGTCACTCGGAAGTACAACCTCAGCTCCGTAAACCAGGAAGAATGGAGTTCGGCCAGTCGACCGATTGGGAGTTGTCCTCAATCCCCAAAGCACTGATGGAAGTTCGTCGACCCAAGCGCCCGCTGCGTGCTTGATATCACGCATCAGTCGGGGTTTCAGTCCTTTGAGAATCAATCCATTCGCTGTCTCAGCTTGTCCATTCGACTGGGGGTGGGCGACTGAAGCATAGTCGACTCGAGTCCCTTGGGAAGCACAGAAGGCTCTGAACTCATCAGAATCGAAGTTCGACCCGTTTTCAGTGATGATGATGTGCGGAATACCATATCTGAATGTTAACTCTCTGATGAAACTAACAGCAGTACTGGCTTCAAGGTTTTTGATAGGTTTGGCTTCAATCCATTTGGTGAATTTGTCGACTGCTACGGGCACATGAGTGAAGTCGCTCCTACCAGTCCTCAGAGGTCCAACCATATCCAATCCCCAAACAACAAAGGGCTAGACGAGTGGAATGATCTTCAGGGCTGATGCAGGCTTGTGAGACATGTTGGAGTAAAACTGGCAACCTTCACATTTGTTGACTAGTTCTTTTGCCATCTCATTTGCTCGCGGCCAATAAAATCCTGCTCGGTATGCTTTGGCCACAATGGTCCGAGAAGACGCATGGTGACCACAGGTCCCCGAGTGGATGTCATTGAGGACCACTCGACCTTCTTCTGGCGTTATGCATTTCTCGCAGACTCCAGTCACACTTTCTTTGAACAACTGTCCTCTTATCACATTAAAGGCTTTGGATCGACGGACGATCTATCGAGCCTCTTCTTCATCCTCTGGGAGTTCTTTCGTAAGGATGTATGAAATGTACGGCACTGTCCAGTCAGGAGCGATGACCAAAACTTCCATGATCATGTCGACCACAGCTGGGACTTCGACTTCAGTCGGATCAGTGGCACTCTTTGGTTGCGGGGGCTCTTCCGTGAAAGGATCTTCTTGAACTGAAGGTGTATGAATGTGTTCCAAGAACACGTTGCTGGGAATGGCTTCTCTCTTGGAACCTATCTTTGCTAGATCATCGGCTGCTTGATTTTTCAGTCGAGGTATGTGATGGAGCTCTAATCCCTCAAACTTCTTCTCTAACTTTTTCACTGCATTACAATAGCCAGTCATAGCTGGGCTTCTGACATCCCACTCCTTCATCACTTGATTGATCACTAAATCCGAGTCACCGTAGACCATGAGGCGACGGACGCCGAGTGAAATAGCAATACGCAACCCGTACAGGAGTGCTTCATATTCAGCTTCATTGTTGGAGGAGTCAAAGTGAATCTGGAGAACATAGCTGAGTTTGTCACCTCGGGGGGATACCAATACCACCCCAGCACCGGAACCATTCAACATCTTGGATCCATTGAAGAACATGGTCCAATGCTTCGAGTGAATCTGAGTCGGAAGTTGCTGTCCGATCCATTCGGCGAGGAAATATGCTATTGCTTCGGACTTGATAGCTTTCTTTGCCTCAAACTTGATATCCAATGGAAGGAGTTCAATCGCCCATTTTGCCACTCGACCAGTTGCATCTCTGTTGTTCAGAACCTCTGATAATGGTGCGTCGCTGATGACTGTAATGGAGTGATCAGAGAAATAGTGTGCAACCTTCTTCGTGGTCATGTAAATCCCATAAACAAGCTTCTGATAATGTGGATATCTTTGCTTTGATGAAGTCAGAACTTCAGAAACATAATATACCGGGCGTTGAACTTTATAGGCCTTTCCTTCTTCTTCCCGCTCGACCGTGAGTACAGTACTGACAACTTGTCCAGTGGCTGCAATGTAAAGCAGCAAAGGCTCTTTGCTGATTGGAGCATCGAGGATAGGCTGGGTGGAAAGCAGGGCTTTGAGCTCTGCAAACTCTGCATCAGCTTCAGGAGTCCACTCAAACTTATCAGACTTCTTCATCAGTCGGTAAGAGGCAACGCCTTTTCACCGAGGCGAGAAATGAATCGACTCAAAGCGGCCAAACAACCAGTAAGCTTCTGGACATCATGCACACGCACAGGTCGTTTCATCCGGAGTATAGCACCAACTTTCTCTGGGTTAGTGTCGATCCCTCGTTCGGAAACAAGGAAACTGAGTAACTTTCCGCCAGGAACTCCGAATGTGCACTGTGATGGATTAAGCTTGATATCATACCTTCTGAGGTTGGCAAAAGTTTCAGCAAGGTCAGCCAGCAGGTCGGAACCCTTACGTGACTTGACCACAATGTCATCCATGTATGCTTCCACATTCCGACTGATTTGAGTGAGCAAACACTTCTGAATCATCCTCATGAATGTGGCTCCGGCGTTCTTCAGGCCGAATGGCATGGTGACATAACAGAAGCATCCGAATGGAGTGATGAAAGCCGTTTTTATCTCATCGGGTCCATACAGTCGGATCTGATGATACCCGGAATAGGCGTCCAGAATTACAATCGCTCACACCCCGCAGTTGAGTCGACGATTTGGTCGATGCAGGGGAGAGGAAAATGATCTTTCGGGCAGGCCCGATTGATATGCCTGAAGTCAATGCACATGCGAAGTGAATCGTCCTTCTTGGGGACCATGACAACATTGGCGAGCCACTCGGAGTGGTAAATCTCTCGGATGAACTCGGCTGCAAGGAGCCGAGCCACTTCCTCACCAATTGCTTTTCTCTTCTGTACGGCGGACCGTCGAAGATGTTCCTTGACTAGTTTTTCTTTCGGGTCGACTCGCAAACGATGCTCAGCCAGTCCCCTGGGTACACCCGGCATGTCAGAAGGTTTCCATGCGAAGATGTCCCAGTTCTCACGGAGGAACTGGATGAGTGCTTCTTCCTATTTGCTGTCGAGTGAAGTTGAAATATGACTAGGAGTAGCACTAGGATCGGTCGGGTGAATATGAATCGGCTTGGTTTCACCGGACGACTGAAATGTAGAATCAGTGGCAGGCTTCTTGGAGCGCAAGAAATCACTCGGATCTGCGTTCTTCCGGTATTCTTGCATTTCGACTGCTGCCATTTGTGCATCGGCGATTTTTGAGCCCTTCTGGAAGCACTCTTCTGCCTTCTGCCGATTGCCAGTGATAGTGATCACTCCTCTAGGACCAGGCATTTTCAACTTGAGGTACACGTAACATGGCCGGGCCATGAAACGTGCATAGGCAGGCCTACCCAGAATAGCATGATAAGCACTCTGGAAATCCACTACTTCAAATGTCAACTATTCTTTGCGGTAATTCTTGGAATCACCGAAAACCACATCAAGGGCAATCTGGCCGAGTGATTCGGCCTTCTTGCCAGGTATGATGCCATGGAAACTCATATTGCTTTCACTAAGCTTGGACATCGGAATGCCCATTCCTTTCAAGGTCGCAGCATACAGGATATTGAGGCCACTGCCACCATCCATCAGCACTTTAGTCAGTCGAGTGCCTTCAACAACTGGGTCAACCACCAGCGCTTGCCTCCCATGGGTGGCTATATGTGTCGGATGGTCAGACTGGTCGAATGTGATGGCAGTCTGGGACCACTTCAAATAACTTGGTGTTGCCGGGGCAACCATGTTCACCTCTCTGTTGATAACTTTCAGTCGACTTTTGCTTTCCACATCAGCAAAAATCATCAGAGTGGAATTGACATTAGGAAAACCAGCATCATCTTCTTCTCTATCCTCACCCTTGTCCGACTCCTGTTCCTTCTCCTTGGGTTGTCTCTCTCGGAACTGCTGGATCAGGAGCCGACACTGTCGAGTGGTGTGTTTAGGGTAAATGAGGTTACCCTCTTCATCTTTTTTGGTGTGAATGTGGCGTGGCAAATCCAACACATCATTTCCATCTTGATCTTTCACTTTCTTGGGGTTCCACGGCCCTTTGGGCTTCCCCTTGAACTTCCCTTGAGCCACAACTAAAGCTTCACCAGGAGCTGCTGGTTCGGCCTTGCGTTTCTGTTTCCGATTGGAATTCCCTCCTCCGGTTTCTTGGGCGACTGTTTTGTGCTTGCCACTCCGAAGTCGGTCTTCCTCTTTGCCATTAGCGTACTTGGTGGCGATCTCGATCATCCGACTCAGGGACATATCTCCAGTCCGACCGAACTTCAGGTTCAACTCTCGATACTTAACACCCTCTTTGAAGGCACAAACTGCTTGATGATCTGACACATTCTCCACTGTGTGGTGCAACGTGATCCATCTCTGGATATAATCTCTCAAGGTTTCATTCGGTTTCTGCACACAGGACTGCAACTCTGTTAACCCTGCTGGTCGTTTGCAAGTACCCTCAAAGGTTCTGACAAACACTCGGGCGAGTTCTTCCCAACTATATATGCTGCCAGGTGCTAACTGATTCAACCACGCTCTGGCTGAGCCTTCTAACATAAGAGGAAGGTGTTTCATGGCCACTTCATCATTGCCGCCACCGATCTGCACAGCCACTCGGTAGCCCTCAAGCCAAGTGTCAGGCTTGAACTCACCGGTGAACTTGCTGACTCCAGTCGCCAACCTGAAGTTGGACGGAATCACCGCAGCCCTGATGGCTCTGCTAAAGCACTCTGGGCCTGAAACATGTACTCTGCTGCTAGTCGGGTGATCTCTATCATTACCCTCTTTGTGTGCTCTATTTCTGTCGACCAGACCTTGAACAAGAATAGATCTCGCATCAAAGCCCGGCTCCCTGGGATTGACTGGAATTCTTCGCCCACCACTGTGAGGGCGTCTGTCATCGTGCTGCCGAGGCGCATATGACCCACTCCTCGGGGGAGGTGTGGGCACTCGACGACGGTCATCGTGGTCGAGTCAGTGATCATACTGCTCACGGTTTCTGTACTGATCTCGCCGGTCCCCACGTCCCTCACGTCGCGGGGGCGATCTTGGGCTGTGAGCCGACTGAACTGTGTCTTCCATCACAAACCTGCTATGAATTCTATTCCGTGACTATGATACTGTTGTGTTCTGCTCTCCTGCCACCAGGAGTAAAGTCCAGATCTGCATCAAACCTCTGCCAGCTTCCGACTGGGAAGGCTGAATCGACTCTGCCATTCGGGCTGCGGCTGTGAGATTTTGAATCAGAGTTCGGTATACCTGATTTGGAGGCGGAAAAAGCTGTCGTCGACTGGACTCAGGAATCTGCTACCGAGCACGCTCGTCGAGTGCGTGCTGGAAGTTCTCTAGTCGAGTGCGCTCAGCCAAGTTGGCCAGGCGCGCCTCCTCCAAGGCCCGGGCCTCGGGGGTTTCTCCAACGATAGGAGTGTGAAGTGCATCCATGTTGCGGCGGCGAAGCTCTTCCCTCTGCCGTGAAGAGAGGGGCTCGGGGCGGTACTCCTCATGGACGCGCGACGGATCACCACCGCCATCGCCACCGTCATCGCGGGGGAAGCCAGGAGGACTGCATGGTCCGTTGACCATCAGGACTTCTGCCGCGGGGTCACTGTTGTCGCACTCGGAGCCAGTCGACAGGTCGAACAGGCCGTAGAGAGTTTCGTCGGGCTTGATTGCCGCGACCTGCGGAGTGGCCGATTGGGGAGCCACTGCATGCCTCACCCACCGCTGGAGTCGCGACCGACTGGAACACTTGCGCCGGTGAACAGCGGGGAGCGAGGACGCCACAGGAGCCGGTCGATACTGGGTCGATGGCTGCCGAAGTAGGACGCCGCGGACGCACGCGCGAAAGTGCGTTGCCCCGCGGACGGGGAGCGCCTTGACGTCGAGTGGAGCCTCTTGGAGCCAAGCGGAGTCGTCGGGGACGAACACGAGTGCGCCGAGACGGATCTCGCGGCCCTCAACCAATCCTCCGCCGGAAACCATGATGACGGGAATCGAAAAAAACGCAACTTCTCCAACAAGTCGCTAAGACACCTGCCCCATGGTGGGCGCCAACTGTCGTGGATCTAATACTGACAGTAGAATGGGGGTAGGTATGAGGAGGCAAGATCCTAGCTATGGCGAAGTTGTACACGCGAGTTTTACGAGTTCAGGCCCTTCGCGGAGGAAGTAATAGCCCTACGTCTCGGAGCCCGGAGGCGGTCGACTGGATTATGTGCATGTGAGTTACATGGGGTGCGAACCCTTGTCCCAAAGGAGCGGGTGGCTTATATAGAGTGCGCCAGGACCCCAGCTCCCCTCCGTTACACAGGGTTCAATGTTCATAAAGTGGAAGCGTTATAGGTAACGTCCGTAATAAAGTGTTATTAATGTTAATTAAGTCTATGAGTAAACGCCCGACTGTTGCTGCGTAGAGTGACTTTAGATCTTCTGTGTGTCGAGTGGTTTCTACGACGGTTGAGTGACATTGATTCTCCCAAGTGGAATGTCTCTGGTCGAGTGGATGATGGTACCCTTCGAATGCTTCTGACTTTAGGGTGATGTCCTTGGGAGGGTGTCTAGGTCAGGCCTGTGACCCTACCCTAGGTACATGGCTTCATCAGGGGCGGCGAGGCATCTTCTTGGTCGCGGGCGGCTGTGCGGTGGGGGAAGCGGCGGCGGGAACCAGTTTGCTCCCCGGCGGCAAAACGGCGGCGGCGGGCGACTGGGGGCAGAGGCGGCGTTGCTGGGCGGATGTGGAGGCGGCGGCAGCTGGAAGAGTCACCGGCAAAAATGGGCGGCGGCGTCGGTGACGGAGGAGGCGGGGCGAGGGTTGCTTGTTGGCCGGGGGGAAGGGGTGAGAGGGGAGGCCAATGTTCCACAGACCAGCGGGCCCGGGGACAGGAGTAGGCGAGCGCACGCGCGTCCGTCGCGTGTCCGCACCGACGCAAATCAGGCTAAAAAATGGGCCGGGAATGGGTCGCCCGCGGACGAAAAACGGACGCGCGTCCGTTTGGGTCGGCGCGTTGGGCCGCCTTTTCTGTCCGCGCCGACCCAAACGGACGGGCGCAAACGAAATGGGTCGCCCCATTGGAGTTGCTCTAATCTCTTATGCAGGGTCAGGTCTCCAGACGAACTTAAACGTTTGGAGAATTTGCTAGAGACCTGAATATGCTTGAAAGGACGCAAGCTAATCATGAAGAAATGAATATTCATTTCCCACGTCCTCATACTGCCATATCTTTTGTATTGCTTGATGAAATTCAATCTGATGAATTTGATGTCATATTCTTCACTAATGAAGTATATGAGTTCGTAAGTTACACTAATTCATCTGCAGGATGATCAACCCAAAGCTATTGAGTGGGTCCTCGACAGTGGATGTACAAATCACATGAGCGGCGACAAGAACTTATTGATGGACACTGCTTTATCTCCATCACATCTGAAGCATATCACCTATGCTGGCAAAGGAAAAAGCAAGGTATTGGGTCTAGGTAGGGTTGCGATATCAAAGGATCGACACATGGACAAAGTCATGCTTGTCGAGTCCTTAGGATTCAACCTCATGTCTGTGTCAATGCTTTGTGATCTTGATATGGTTGTTGTCTTTGGCAAGTATTGTTGTGTTGTCATCATGGAAGCTGACAATTCCAAAGTCTTCTAAGGCTTTAGGAGAGGAGACTTGTATATTGTTGATTTCTCTATAGGACCACAGCCTGCCACATGTCTACTTGCAAAATCTTCAGAAGGCTCGTTATGGCATCATCGACTAGGTCATGCTGGCACGAGGAACTTGCAGACACTCGCAAAGAAGAAGCATGTCATTGGCGTCGAGGGTGTAAAATTCCTCAAGGACCATCTGTGCGGAGCTTGCGAGGCTGGAAAGATGACCAAGTCCAAGCATCCCTCAAAGACTATCATGACTACCACTCGTCCATTTGAATTGCTTCACATGGATCTCTTCGACCCTACTCACTATGCCACATTCAAAAATGCAGCATCTTTATATGGCTTTGTTATTGTTGATGACTATTCTCGTTACACATGGGTGTATATCATCACTTACAAAACTGAAGTGCAGGAAGTCTTCAAATGATTTTCCTCGAGGGCTTCAACCAACTTCGATGTGAAGATCAATCACATTAGGAGTGACAAAGGGACCAAGTTCAAGAATACTGGTCTTGATTACTATCTTGATGAACTTGGTATTACTCACGAGTTATCTGCTCCTTATACTCCTTGCAAAATGGCGTCGTGGAGCGCAAGAACAGGACTCTTGTTGAGATGGCTTGCACTATGCTTGATGAATACAAGACGCCTTCTCGCTTCTGGCCTGAGGCAATTGATACTGCGTGCCACATCATCAACAGGGTATATCTTCACAAATTCTTCAAAAAGACATCATATGAACTCCTCACTGACAAGAAACCCAATGTGAGTTATTTCAAAGTCTTCGATGCTAATTGTTGGATTGGAGATCCTCATCACAATTCTAAATTTGCACCGAAAGCACATGAAGGTTTTATGCTTGGATACAGAAAGAACTTGCACACCTATAGAGTCTTCAACACCTTTCACCACAAGGTTGTTGAAACTGTAGATGCGCGGTTCGATGAAACTAACAGCTCCCAAAGAGAGCACCTACCTCCTGTGCTAGATGAAATGTCACCTCAGGAATCACTACAAAAAAACACTTCCGTGATGATACGTGTTTGTCACAGTAGGTCACGTTTTCTGTCATGCATGTACATCCATGACGATTTTATGACAGAATCAAGATAGTCATACCTGTGTTGTCATAGAAGTGTTCCATGACATTACCAAAATTATCATCACAGAAGTGTCCACTTCCATGACGATAAATCGCGTGTCATAGAAGTGCTTTCGTCAAGGGTGACCGACACGTGGCATCGACCGTAACGGCTCGCCGTTAAGCTATTGGGTCCGGTTTTGGATCCGATAACCCGTTAACAGCCCGGACCAATGGGGATTTTCCATGTGTAAAATTCTCATTGGCCGGAGGAAACACGTGTTGGCTCACCGTTGGGACAGATGTCATCCACTCATTGGACATGAGGCACCTATGATACGTCGACACGTGGCACGGCCCAACAGAGGCCCATTCCGGTGAAAAGGACGGGCCTATAAAAATAAGCGGGCCGGCCCATTAGCGGCCTACTTGAGTCAGGCCCATTTACAAGTACGGCCCATACAAGTTACATAGAATCGGCCCATCAAAGGCCCATTCTAGATTTGACAATTTCCAGCCCATCATCAGTTTAAGCCCGTTAACGGCCCGCTAAGTTTTTGGGCCCAATTGCGGCCCGAGCTTCTTTCGGCCTGTTAGCAGCCCATCGTCAGTTCCAGCCCATTAATGGCCCGGAATGTCTTTCAGCCTTTTCTCGGCCCATTCTGCAGTTGGGCCAATTCTAGCCCGCTGTGACTTTAGGCCTGTCCTCGGCCCATTCGGTAAATGGGCCAACTCTTAGCCCATTTTGTCGCTCGGCCTGTCCTCGGCCCGCACAATAGTTGGGCCTTTGACTTTAGGTCCATTAGGGGCCCACGTTCCGCAGGGCATCATTTCAGCCCAACGCGACTTTCGGCCTGTTAAAAGCCTAGTTTGCAAATTGGGCCTCCTCTGGCCCATAACACTTTCGGCCTCTTACTGGCCCGTAAAGTAAAAGGGCCGAGACAAAATTGAAATTTATTTCGGCCTGCTAAAGGCCCGCGGGCCATTTCCATTTATACTGCCCTATCGAGCTTTAGGCCTGTTGACGGCCTGCTAAGAGCCGTTGTTACGGTGGGCCACATCATTTTGGATCCACTTAATATTATTTTGACCAGCCCAATTAAGGCCCGCTTTGACTACACATGTTTGTTCGTTTGTATGGCGTCTAGGAAATGTTTGGGCGTGTTGGCCCCCGTTTCAACGATATAGCATATTCAAGAATTATCCTACTCTATACCATCGCTTGTAAAAACATACACTATACAATAAAAATACTAAGGCATAGAAATGTAGAATAATCCTACACTATACAATAAAGAAATTACAGCCGAATATACCCACTGGGCATTATAGTTTGGCACCAGTGATAATAAAGCGTACACAAATAGCATATTACATACACTAGACAAATAAAGCTCATACATCATGGACACACAACAAGAGAACTTACCATTTGAACTATAATCTCTTCAGAAAATAGGATTGGCCGGATTCAGATAGCACAAATTCCAGTGTGCAAAATCTCCAATTCCTTCGTGGTTACCTCAGTGTCTTGTTTCATTTTTTGACTCCTGCATCTAATACCTACATGTCCAGTCTCAACTTGTTGATTGTACGTTGAGAATCATGTACACGTTATCTTGCCACCTCTAGTTGATGCTCGAGAACATCAGAACATTCCAATTCCAATCCATAATCATTCGGTAACGACCATGCCGCACTGCTTGCAGATCTTTGTTTTGATGTCACTTCATCCTGAAATGTTTCTGTAAGGACACATGACTAGGGCAAAAATATAGTTACAACAGTGAAGCGTGCAAGACAGACTATTTTGTACATGGCAAAACAGGACTAACAATAATGTTACACGTCATGAAGCATAAGCAGGTGATATTATAAAAATTATAAAATGGTAGTCTGTGTAGCCTGCATACAAAAATCTCTCTTAGCTCACGAGAGGAGCATGATGTTGGGGCCAAAACACAGATAAGTTACAAATTTAGACAACACGTTGCATATAAGTAAGCAAGCAGTTGGCCATTATTTAGCTCAATTAAAGTCTTAGGGAGCATAATGAACATCAGAGGGATTCATACAAACCTACTACAGCAAGCAAAACTATGCAATCATTAGCCTAGTATAAACTAGATTGTGAGCCTCATGCAATAATAGTTGGTTAATAGACTTCAAAGCTTCAGGCACACTTCGCCAGAGTAATTAAATTGTAGGCCTTTAATTATGTCAAATAATAGTTATACAAGTATGCAACATCAGGCATCATTGTTTGGGCATCTCATTAACTGAGGACAAATAAAGCAATTGAAAAGAGCAAATTAACTATGCCTAAAACAAACAAGGAATTGAACTATTGAGCTGGATACAGTGACTTACCTTAACTTGTTGAATAGGCTCAGCGTAGCTCCTACTTCTCTTGCAAGGCTCCTTCCTAACATCTTGTACTTGGAAATCCTCAATCTTATCTTCATTGCACACCCTCTGCAAGGTGACAAAAACTAGTTACTCGTCTCCTTGGAAGATAAATATGCATACTTTCTAGTCTGTGAACAACACAAAAGGATGAGAATATAACAAAACAACACCACATAATGAAACATGCCACATCTCTTGCACTTGCACACAATGAAATGAGCATTTACTATGTCTGCACTATGTGAAAACTAGGCATACCTTTGAACTGGATCTCTAGGTACTCTTGGAGAGCCTCCTTTAGTGTACAGCCAAACCTTTATGTCACCTATGAATTAGAGAAGGCCCCACTACATCAGCCCTTAGTGTTTAAATCGTTGACAAGCTCTGTTAGAGTGTTAGGTCAAGAACAACAAGTAATCAAAGCAAACAGTCCTGGTATGGCTGGCTGATGCAAACAAGCAATTGAACAGATGTGTGAGCAAATCTTACATATCAAGAAAAGAAGCAAAGAAGGAGGCTTAAAGACCATCACTTGACTGACCAGAATTAAGGGGCATTTAAACATCATGTGCAACGTATGAACTAACATAAACATTGCATATTCTAGATTCAACAATTGAATGCACATGTATTAGGTTATGCCATGTATGCTGATGCCTAAATGTACACTATAGTAGGCAGGAGTGATTCATCATTGCACGCACAATTGAATTGCAGATTAAGGGCCAGTTCGATTCCGCCTTTTCAGGGCTTATTGTCAAAATAAGCCATAAAAGATGTAAAGAAGTCATTTTTGAGTTATGGGCTTGGGCTTAACTTATTTCGCTTTGGAGGGGAGTGTTTCGGGTAGAGGCTCACTAAAAATTGAAGGGAAGGGGAATAGTGAAATGACTCTGTTGTCTGCCTATATTACACTCAAAATGCAACTGCTCATGCCTGCGTCACACCTGACCCTCAAGTAAAAACAAACACGCAAGGGTTCATTGCCCTGCCCGCTTGCATCTCCCCTCCCCTTTCCCTCTACCTCGATCCCCTGCCTGCAGCACAAGGGTTCCTCCAGCGAGCCGTCGCCACTGGTCCCATCAGGCTTGGTCCTCAACGATGCTCTGTCCAGCTAGGCTACATGGCCTGCGGGTAGGGGAAAATCTCCCCAGCTACTCCTCCCTCTGGCGCCGCCCCTCATTCCCATGGTCTCCAGCAACTGATCCACTGTGGTCCGTTTAACGCACTACTCCGGCGGGCGCCGCACAACTACGGCTGATGCCACACTGCGGCAGAAGGCACCTTATTCCCTCTCCCCTCCTCCTAGGCCGTGGCCTTGAGGTGCTGTTGAAGGATGAGCTCATCCAACAAGGTGAGGATCTCCTCTGATTTTTTGCCAAATTTTCATTCTAATCCACTATACGATGTATTACTATGAGATGCTTCTGCTGCTGCTATATGATGCATTGCTATGAGCTGCTCCTACTCCTGCTGTATGATGAATTGCTATGAGCTGCTGCTGCTGCTATATGATGAGTTGCTATAAGCTGCTCCTGCTGCTGCTGCTGTATGATGAATTGCTATGAGCTACTCATGTTGCTGCTATATGATGAATTGCTACGAGCTGCTCCTGCTGCTGCTATATGATGAATTGCTATGAGCTGCTGTTGGTATATGATGAATTGCACACTGCTGTTGCTGCTGCTGTATGATGGGTTGATATGAGCTGCTGCTGCTGCTATATGATGCTTTCAGGTGGTGCTGCTATATGATAATAACCAGCCACTTGGACCATCAAATTTCAATAAATAATTGTTCTTCATCTAAATGTGGGCCATGCGTTCTTTGTTTAAATTAGGCAATGGGATCTCTATGGAAGACATTGACCAAAGTAGATTGTGCCAAGTAGATGGTATCTTTGTATTTGCATTTTGAACAAATAGTGATGGTCTGTTTTCCTATCATATTAATTATTGCACTGGGTTCAATTTGTGATGTTTGCAAGTCAAATTAATTTTCATATGGGCAGCAAAATGAAAAAAATATAATGCAATCTAAACTTTTCACTGATCATACCAAAGATAAGCTGAAAAGGAAGCCAATGAAAAGAACTGGTTGGCTTATTACCAGGAGCTTATATTCACAGGTGCTTATTTTCTTAGGATAACTCGTAATAACTATCCCTAAGAAACTTGGCCAATAGAACTGACATACAAATAACATGTCACGATGATTGCAATGGAGGAGTGACGTACCATAGCACACTGTATAGGCTCACCGCTGCCTCTCCTTTTTTTGCGATGTTCCATGAAATGGCCACATACATCCTGTACATTTTCCTTGTGTAACCCTATCTGCAAGTTGACACGGCTAATTCAGACATCTCTACATGATAATACATTGCATATCCCTTGCGCATATTTAAACCACCAATTAATGATTGTGTGCGTAGCATAAATTAGCCATGATTCTGGGTGCTGGACTAGCAGGCACTCTAAGGGAGCCTAATGTAGTGCACTGGAATTCCTACATGCCACCTACGATTTTGTGTAATGTACTGCCTCTGTTCCTAAATATATGAATTTGTAGAGATTCTAGTATGGACCACATACAGATATATATAGATGCATTTTCGAGTGTAGATTCGCTCATTTTGCTCCGTATGTAGCCTATAGTGGAATCTCTAGAAAGACTTATATTTAGGAACGGAGGTACGAGGTAGTATCATGTATGACATCTACATATCTAGTTTAGCAGCCAGTATTAGAAATCATTGTCTGCACAAAGGGATTACTGGTCGAAAATCCTAGCAAAGCACGCTAGCAGGCACACAACAACACAAGAGAGAGAGACGCACTTACAAGATCATAGCAATGCCTCAGTCCATGATCTTGGTTGGCCAAGCTGTTAGATCCAGAAGAAACATCGTCCTTGTAGTTTTTGCCAGCTGCATAACAGGTAACAGCGACCTGTTAGTATATTTGAAGTACATCGGGCAGGTGATGTTGGACGAGTTTAAAGGTGACAAATACCTAGGCCGTGGCGGGTGCTTGGCATCTTGCCAGACGGTGGGAATCAGGTTAGAAACGTCAAGGGTGATGACGCTGCACTGGCTGTCGGGGTCCGGTAAGGAGATCTAGAACCGTTGAGTAGGGTGTTTGTGGAGCGGCTCCGGTAGGGTGGACTACAGTGTGGGTGAAGCGGATCTGTGGCCATGGACGAGGGCGTCGGTAAAGCTGCTCCAGTGGTTGGGTTAAGGATGGTGTTGACGATGCGGATCTGCGGCCGTGGACGGGGCATCAGAAGCTGCTCCGGTAGGTTGGATGAGGGTGCGACGAAGCGGATCTGAGGCCGTGGACTTGTGAGTTGGCAAAGCGGCCCCGGTAGGGTTGAGAATGGTATAGGCGAAGCAACTCCGGTAGGGTTGATAATGGTGTCGGTGGAGCGGCTCCGGTAGGGTTGAGGAAGGTGTCGGCGAAGAGGATCAGAGGCCGTCGACGGGGGCGTCGGGGGGGCGGCTCCGGGGGGTGTGGACGAAGCGTCTCCGGTGGGGAGTACGAATGAGCCGCTGTAGATGCGCTGCGGTTGACGAGAGTACCGGCGAAGCAGATCCGGCGCCGTGGACAAGGCCGACACTGAATGGGCTATGGTACAGTGGTGGATGAGCAGTCTGCTTGTTTCTAGGGGAGGTGGGAGGGGTAGATGCAGCCACAGAAGCAGATCCGGCAAGGTGGACGCTGCTGGCAGTGAATGGGCTCTGGTACGCCGCTGGATGAGCACTCTAGGGTTTCGAGAGGGGAGGGGTAGAAAGGCCGATGAAGTACGGACGTCGTGATGTAAGATGCTCTGGTGCTGTGGAGTTAGTCATTTTTGCGGGAGGGGAGAGGAAATGGGGGTGCCGTGTGGTGGGGGGAACCGGAAGTTACCAAAGCAGCCTCGACCTATTATGTAGATGAGGGCAGTATTGTAACTGTTGGTCTCCGTGCACCAAGGACAAAAGGGGAATTTCGCATGCTAAAGACTAGGTGGTAGAAATTTTGGAAGGAGGCGGGAGATTTTGCCGCCCGCGCGATCGTTCGTATCCAGTTTCAACTAATTTTGGACCGTGCTAGCGGGAAGGTCATGCGAGACTGTGTACCCGGTGCACGCGTCAGCAGTTAATAACTGGTGTGAAGTCCACCCCAGAAAAAAGACAATAACTCGGGATGATCCGCCGATAACTTGGGCGTTCACACGAGCGCGGCCAATCGTACGGGTGTAGAGGCGCGTTCACAAAAAAGGGATCAAAAGCTCAGCCTATGTATTTCTCGTGTAAATAGATAATTTAGTGCCATTGGTTATTTACTTTAAACATAATGCATTGACGTGTTAGTGTAGAGGCGCACAAAAAGAAATGGATATTGTAGTCTCACAAAAGAAATGGATATTGTAGTCCGCTACTTAAAAGTGTTACCTCATATGATTACATAGCCTCAATTTCATAAATTGCGTACCCGTTGAATTCATATATGAATATTACATATATTACTTCATAATAGAACCTTAAATCATCCAAGACTAATGAATTTGAATGCAAGAGTAACAATGGTGCATGTACATGATAGCTACATTGGTTGTTTGAAGAAACATCACTGTAACTTTGGCATGCACAACTGAAAAGGTTTATTTAGATAGAAAAAATGTGATATGTGAGTGTCCAATCTTTATAGCGTTGAATCGATATTGTACCTTTGGCCACGATATGAGGTAGATATTGAATTATGTTCAAGCGATGCACGTCCACGATCGCTAGATAGTGATGCGTGAATGAATTCTGCAATCTCTCTCACACGCATACATATCTCATTTCCCTGTGGGCATCGGAATCACACACGCGCACTTCGTGTATTTCCCTCCCTCCGTCAAGGATAGAATTTGTCTTTCTACCCTGTCCTACAAATCTCTCACACAGAAACACACACGCTCTCTCTGTCGAACACGCCCACCCCTTTAATTCCGCCCACCCACAACCACTAATGTCTCAAAGTATAATTATCTCTCACACACATATGCCTAAGGTTAACTCGAGTTCCGAAACCATATGAATACATACAATGGGATTCCAGTAGAGCACCTTTTGTTTTGAGATTTCGCTCTCTCTCTCTCTCTCTGACACACACACACACACGCGCGCGCATACACATTGTTTCTCGCTTCATTTTTTTCCGGCACTTGCATGCACACCGTTTGTTTATCTTCGTGATGCTTTAAGTATGCCTCGCACACATGCTATCTACCTATAGCTTAATATAGATATGTGGCACACAAACTTCTTCTCCCTACTAGCAAGATGCCCATGCGTTGCACGGAACATCAAGATGCATTTGTATGAGTAGTTTATCTTGTGGGAGAAAAGGATGAACGAGGGAGTGCCTTATTTGCAAATGTGGAGAGGAGTGTGGGTATCTTTTTGCAAAATTGCCATAGTTTCCTTCCTATTCGTCGGATAAAAATCGGATGGCCTATATTGCAGGATGGCAGGAACACCATCATCACCAACTCTGTTTTTTATAAGAGTAGAGATATGTAAGTGTCACTGCCCCCCCCACACCCACCCACACACACACACTTCTCGACACCGAAGGAGTAGGGTGACACCTCGATCTTGATACTAATCTATCGACTGGCTTCTCTCTCAAACACACACACACACACACACACACACACACACACACACTACCCGACACTGAAGGAGTAGGGTGGCACCTCGATCTTGATAGTAATATATCTACTCCTGTTTCAAACACACACACATACACACACACTCGCTAGTTGTGCCTCAGTGCCTACCGCGCACACTCTCGATACGTCTTTCTCTCCCTCCCCCTCCCCCCACCCCAACAATGACAGCAGAAGGGTGACAACTCGATCTGATCTTAATCTGTCAATTGGTTTCTCTCTCAAACATTGTGTCTCTGTGCCTCGCTCAAACACACTCGATACGTCTTTTTCTTCGTAGCCCCCTCGATATGTAGACTTCTCGCGCACCCACAGATGTAGTAACAATGACGCTGAACCCAGTGTGCCTTGTTTTTACCGACCTCATGTGATAGTTTTCACCCTGTTTTCTGTTAATTAACAAGGCAACCTTTTCTTTGTTACTACTAGTGAATCTGAAATCATTTGGGGCAGACATAAAATTTATCACTTCAACCCAATTATCGCAGTAACTATTTCAAAAGGAACTAGCTAGATGCCCGTGCGTTGCACGGAACATCAAGATGCATTTGTATGACTAGTTTATCTTGTGAGAGAAAAGGATGAACGAGGGAAGGCCTTATTGGCGAACGTGGAGAGGGGTGTGGGTATATTTTTGCAAAATTGCCATAGTTTCCTTCCTATCTGTTAGATATAAATTCGATGGCCTATGTTGCAGGATGGCATGCACACCATCATCACCAACTCTGTTTTCTACTCCCTCCGTTACTAAATATTTATCTTTTTAGAGATTTCAACAAGTGACTACATATGGAGCAAAATGAGTGAATCTACACTCTAAAATATGTCTACATACACATCTGTATGTGGTAGTCCATTTGAAATCTGAAAAAGACAAATATTTAGGAACGGATGGAGTATAAGAGTAGACATGGAGATATATCTCCAGCATGGTCTACAACAAAAATGTGCTGGACTGGTTAGCGCCGGATGCTCGCAACGCGATGACCTGAGTTCGAATTCTGTCTTTAACTTTAGATTTTTATATTATATATTACTTATTTAATATATACTTCTTTCGCTACTGTATTGACACTAGAACCCACAGAGTACTTAGAATACAATATTAAGGATGGACTTGTTTCTTTTTAATTTTCTGTACGAAGCTGTACCACCCTGCAAGTCACGTGTACACTGTACATGCAATTAAGTTTTTATAGAGGGAGAATCATACACGCAATTAACTCAAATGGATTGGATGTCACTCTATTATTTCCATCATAAGAGCATCTCCAACGGCAGCCGGCAAATTTCCTCCCGTTTCCTTCCGCGGAGGATGACATCAAACGCCAGCGGCATACATTTTCACAACTCTAACCAACCAGATGAAATTCGTGCAAACACGGACTGATTTCATATAAGCATGAAGGATTTCGTATAAAAAAGCCGGATCTTCATATAAACATTATGGATTTCATTACATTTACATGAACTAAGCGGTGCTAATCCGGCTCTCTTGGTATAATTAATACTCCTTCCGTCCGAAAATACTTGTCGTAGAAATGAACGTATCTAGACTTATTTTAGTTATAGATACATACAATTTATCCATTCTTAGAACAAATATTTCTTGCCAGCTGGAGAGGGAATACCTAATCTAAATGGCCGCCCGCAGATCCCTTTGTCTTCCTCATGTCCGGCAGACACTTGCAGGGTCGAGGAAGGTCCTCGGAAGAGACGAAGCAGCAAAGAAACCACCTGAATGCGCAGTCGTCGCCTCGGCGGTGGCCTTCATTGGACCCAAGTGGCGGCGGCCTCCCGTGTTCTACTTCTCCTCGATGATGGCGGCGGACACAGAGAAGCTGGCCGCCGACTCGTCGCTCTCCTTGCACTCGGCTTCTGTCCCTGCCTGCATGGCGCTGCCGCAGGCACGGGAGGCACGCCCACAGACACGGGAGGCGCGGCCACCGCAGACACTGGTGGCGCGGTACGACGCGGCAGCGACGACGCCCGTACAGGCGTGCTCGCCGCCGTGCCGGCGTGGAGAAACTCTCCACTCCTCATCGAGCTGAACTAGAGTGGCGAGTTGCTGAACCACGCGCCTGCTTTGGGCGGCAACTGGCTCGATCAGGCCAAGCGAGGTTGGTGAAGCACCGAGCAGCCTCGACCGTATCCAGAGGGCTCGGCGGGCCACCCAGCCGGGTAGTATGCCGGATAACGGCTCCTCGGAAGCCATCAGAAGAGTGGAGAAAATGGTGAAGGAGGAGATGGGGAGCGGCAGAGGGGTGCGATTCTTGCCCGCTGTTTGTCTGGCCTCGTTTAAATGGAGGGCGGACGGTAGGAGCTTGGCCGGCGTCTGGCCTCGTTCAAACTGAGGGCGGACGGGAGGAGCTCGGCCGGTGTTGCGTTTAATTCCGGCCCACTTATGAACGAAGGTGTGGCCAGAGTAGGTTTCTCGGTTTGCATGTGGGTTTAATGGAGGGGTTTGATGGAGGCGAGGAGGCATGTTCA
Source organism: Aegilops tauschii subsp. strangulata (assembly GCF_002575655.3). Classification (NCBI taxonomy): domain Eukaryota; kingdom Viridiplantae; phylum Streptophyta; class Magnoliopsida; order Poales; family Poaceae; genus Aegilops; species Aegilops tauschii. The sequence goes on from NC_053035.3 coordinate 400,569,897, forward strand.
GTCGGGCGTGCAGCGGGCGGTGCAGTACTATTCGATTTGACAGCGGGCGGCGCAATTCCCAGTACGGCTTTAATGCAGACGAGGGAGGGGGTAGCGGTTCCCGAAATGTTGAACGGCCAATGCATCCTCCTTCAATTAGCATCGTGAATGCATGCGGGAAGTAATGGGAGGACGACCGGGAAAAGAGGCTGCACGATGTGAATGCAACATAGTTTGCACTCATATAAAGGCGCCCCTCCATTCCAATACATCTACCACATCGTATGCACCTAAGCATTTGCCTCAGCACCTACACTAAGCGCAAAAGTGCTCACTCCAGACCCATGGCGGCGATGCGTGCGAGCAGCCAGCGGCTGTGCCAGATGGTCCACGACGCCGGCCTGCAGCATGGCACTGAGGAACGTCTCCAGACGGTGTTGGCGACCGGCTGGTGGATGGCCGCCGTCGACGCCAACTACGACTCTCAGTTGGACTAGATTATCATTGCCACCACCAACAAGTTCACCGTCCTCAAGAAGCTCGCGGACGACATCGCCGTACTCCTCCAGCCTGCGCGCCCGGGCTCCTCATCGCCTGCCACCCTAATCGTCCTTCATGGCTGAAACCTCTTTCAAGCACTGGTGGCCCTGCGACTGCTCGCCGATGCCACGAAGAATGTCCACCTGGACGTCGTGCTCGCCGCGAGGCGCCTCGCGCTGCAAGAATTCGTCGACCTACACATCCACGTGTACGAGCAAATCGTGTCCATAGGTATCTACAAGGCCAGTGAGGACGCTACGATGTTGTCCTTCCTCAACCGGCTGGAAGCCTTGGATGCCTTTGATGAGAAGCACCTTGACCTCTCCACAAAAGTGACAGCTCCTTAGCCGCCGGTCGGTGGCCCGGCGCACTAAGTTGAGGAGGAGGAGGTCGTACGTTGATAGATGCATCTTTCTTCTAGCCTCCTGTAACCACCACTGCGATCGCATCATCGTGGCCTTAATTCTTATTGTGCTATTGCATTCTCGTTCCAGTCAATACCGACATGTGCAATCCGTTTGCTTAATTATATGCATCACTGTAACTAGTACTCCATCCGTCAATTTATAAGTTGTGCTTACCTTTTCCATCAACTTCGTGCAACGTGCGGGCATCTTGCTAGAAACACTAGAGCATGTCGGACCGCATGTGACCAAACCGATGATGCGCCAACCTAGCTACTACGTACCCTACTTATCTGGCGGAAATAGCCCCGCCCTAGCATTTCCAATCGTTATTTCTATCTATTGATCGTGCCAAGGAGCAGAACCAAATGTTACAATTTATACATGTTTCTCTACTCCTACTCCTATAAAAGACTCAGTTGGTGATGGTGGTGTGTCTGCCATCCGTCGTTTCTGACCATTAGATCTGCATCTAATGGCTGTGAGGTAAGTTGTGGCATTTTTACAACAATAGCCCACTTCTCTGCTCCAATTTGCGGAAAACCCATTATTATCTTGAAAGCAACCACATCCCTCCCTCACCTCATCAAAACAGCCTGAGAAATATATTTTGAGTGAAAAGTAATATATTAGGAGTATATCAAAACAAGAGTGATTTCTTTCAAGTTTGTGAACAAGTACTACTATTCTACTCCTTTGGATCCGTCGCAACGCATGGGCACATCTCTACTCTTATAAAAAAACGAGTTGGTGATGATGGTGTGCCTGCCATCTTGTAATATAGACCGTCCGATCTATATCTGACGGATACAAAGCAAACTATGACAATTTTACAAAAGATACCCGCACCTCTCTCCACATTTACAGATAAGGTCTTGCCTCGTTCACCCTTATCTCCCACAACCTCATTGCTGAGCAATTAAAAAAGGAAGTCTCTGGAACAATCTGGCATGGTGGCAGCTGCCGGCGCCGTCCATCCCCATGCATCCGCCCAGTCCGGCCACCAGTCACCACCACGCCCCACTCCTCCTCACCTTATCTCTCATCTTTCATTTTTTCGATGAAATTCTCGATATACCATTTTCCCGATAAAATTCTCGAGATATCATTAGTTTTTACACATGGGATTACTCCTGCATGGGTCAATCACAACAGGTGTTTTGTAAAAAAATGCATCTTGATGTTCCGTGCAATGCACGGGCATCTTGCTAGTTGCTAGTAAAAGGAAAAGGCCTGCCGCGTTCGCGTCACACCCCCACATGCCCGGGAATCGGGAGTACTCCACGGCCCGTCCGACATGCCACATAGCTAGGGAAGGCGTGTTGCCTAGCATTTTCACTTTCATGTGGGACCGCCGTTGAGCAAACCGACTATTGGCAAACCGCACCCTGCCCGCCGCAGTGTTGGAAAACAGAAACGAGGGGAAGATCTAGCTGTAGCACGGAAGCGAAGAAATTTGGCGTCTGATGGGGCTCGTTGATAGAGTAGGTGGATTCCGTACTACTACTCCTACTAGTACGAAGTTTGTACTACAACTAGTACTACCACTATACAACTAGGTACGTGCACGGCACAACATCGTAGGAACAAAAATAGGAAGATCTTGTTTTGGGTGATTTATATTTTTTTCAGTCAACGTAGTATGAGTAATATGATGTGGGGGGCACCCATGAAGCTTATGTGGCCCGGCTGCATGGCTACGAAAGGTTAGAGAAACATAAATAGATAATGTGTTTAGAGTGCACTTCACTAAATAGATATACTTTGGATCCATTGCAACGCACGGGCCGGCACATCTATACCCCTACTAGCAAGATGCCCATGCGTCGCACGAAACATCAAGATGCATTTCTATGAGTAGTTTATCTTGTGAGAGAAAAGGATGAACGAGGGAAGGCCTTATTTGCAAATGTGGAGAGGTGTGTGGGTATCTTTTTGCAAAATTGCCATAGTTTCCTTCCTATCCGTCAGATATAAATCGGACGGCCTATATTGCAGGATGGCACGCACACCATCATCACCAACTCCGTTTTTATAAGAGTAGAGATACTAGCAAGATGCCCGTGCATTGCACGGAACATCAAAATGCATTTTTTACAAAACACCTGTTGTGATTGACCCATGCAGGAGTAATCCCATGTGTAAAAACTAATGATATCTCGAGAAATTTATCAGAAAAATGGTATCTCAAGAATTTCATCGAAAAAATGATATCTCGAGAACGATGAGAGATAAGGTGAGGATGAGTGGGGCGTGGTGGTGATTGGTGGTCGGACTGGGTGGAGGCATGGGGATGGACGGTGCCGGCAAGCGACCACCATGCCAGATTGTTTCAGAGACTTCCTTTTTTAATTGCTCAGCAATGAGGTTGTGGGAGATAAGGATGAACGAGGCAAGGCCTTATCTGTAAATGTGGATAGAGGTGTGGTTTTTTTGTAAAATTATCATAGTTTGCTTTCTATCCATCAGATATAGATCGGACGGTCTATATTACAAGATGGCAGGCACACCATCATCACCAACTCGGTTTTTTATAATATAAATAAGAGTAGAGATAGTGTGTGAATAACTTTGAAAGTTGGTCGTTGGATGAAGCCAATCCGATGGTACAAAGATGGCATATCCAAGCACTACTGGCCGTTGGATATCATCTACATTCCACCAGATTCTGCCACATCTGGAATCTAGAAGACTCCATGGTTGAACTTAAGCATAATGCACAAACCTCAAAACACAAGCACTTCTCCTTTGTTCTAGAATCTTCCATATCTTATTTTCCCAAACTTCTTTTTTCAAAATGAATTGTCACTATTTGTTTTTACTTTATGCTTTACAATGCACAATTCCATGAATCTTAAAATAGATTTTTTTATAAAACTAATTGATTTTGAACTAGATGAACTATAAGAATTAAACGAACATCTACATCATGCATATATGACTCAAAGCTTACATGCTATAGTGTGTTCTGTATTCATAATTTGGTTACCAAATCTCATGCGTGCAATGCACGTGTACCTTACTACTCCCTCCGTTCCTAAATATTTGTCTTTTTAGATATTTTAACAAGTGACTATATATGGAAGAAAATGAGTGAATCTACACTCTAAAATATGTCTACATACATCCGTATGTGGTATCCATTTAAAATGTCTAGAAAAATTTATATTTAGGAACGGAGGGAGTAGTTGGTAGTAGTAAGAAACAAATTCCGGGTTTGGCACGAGCTCGTACTGCGGGAGCATCACAAGGCCTGTCGCAGGAGTTACATTTCCCTCTCGGGGCCCACGGGACCGAGCTTCAGTGGCTTAGTGCACCGGCCTATGAGTCAATGACATGCGGACCTTAAATGCGGTTGGCCCACATGTCATTCTCATGGTGGTGGCGTGGTTCGCGACTCACTTGTTCGAGATGAACCGGCCAGTAATGGCGTGGCCGTGGCGAGGGTGGCACAGCGGGGCGTCGAGGCGTTACGAGGCGTAGATGGCCACACCGGCGGGTACTTGTAGCGACCCGACCTCAGGCGGTCAAGTCTCTGTGCTTCAGTGTCATCCCTGGATCGGTAATGCTGACACACACAGTACTCGAAGGATTTATAACAGAGTAGCAATCACACACTTGTTACATCGAATGCCTCCAAAGAGAACTTATTACAATAAATATGGCTTAAGGCCATCTAAATAAGATAACAGCGGAAGACTTGGAAGATAAGTGAGTCCATCAACTCCAACGGCATAGCTGAGTGCACGACAACGGCCTAACGAACCTTACTCCTCGTCTGAAAAGTATGCAGCATGATACGTTGCAGCCCGAAAATGGGTCAGCACATGGAATATGCTGGCAATATAACAGAGTAGAGCAATGAACAGAAAAATGCTAACACTACATGCATATGTGGCTGGTGGAAGCTCTATGGTTATATGATTTTTGCGTAAAGCCAATTTTTCCCGACAACAAAGGAATAAATTTTATTTAACTATCATGGTGGTTGAAACATTGAGAATGGTACCCCCATCTCAATCCCAATTAAAGTAATCATTAACAACCCAACATATTGAATTAGAGTGATGAGATCAAATCAATAATTCAGGTACCAGATACTCAAGATGTCCATAACCGGGGACACGGCTAACCATGATTAGTTTATACACTCTGCAGAGGTTTGCATACTTTTCCCCACAAGACTCGATCTCCTCCGTTTGATTTCTCGCACTATATGGTGTTTGAGAAACGGATGACCGAGACACAGTCTTTTAGAAGCATTAACTCTTTACTCTGGGTGGACAGTTACACCTACTTTCCCTCTACATATGCTAGCCCACCACTGAAAGAGGTCACAAAACATACTCAACTATGCCAGAGCCCATAATGGCTTGTGGCTGCACACGGAAGTTTCTAGCATGAATAATCTTATGATCCCTTTGAGCCTGGGTGGCGGACCGTAGGATGATCGCACGGTATAACCCCGGGATATCCTAGGACAACACTGGATTCCCCAGGTGCCCAAAACAAACAATCCACCCAGATGTGTTTTAAAGTTGCCACCTTAAGTTGAACCATTAATTAACAATCTCACATCTGTCATGGTCACACTCAAACCCAATCCACGTCTACGAGCATAGCATGGCATTATAAGCACAATGTAGAAGTAACTCCTAGGGTTTGATAATAAATAGGGCAATAGGTTCTACCTCATCAAATACTTCCCAAACCCACAAGTTAAACACATCGTAATCATGAAATGTTTGAGGATTGTAACTAATGCATAAAAATTGGGTATGAAAAGAGTATGATCAATGTATTACTTGCCTTGCCGACGATCCGCAAAACCTAGAGACTTGTAGTAGCACGCTTCGCACTCCGGGAATTCTATCGCAAACAAACAATAGCATACATAAGAAATCAAGCAAAGATGCACGAGTAAAACTCAAATAAGAAGATCTAACAGAAAATTCAACCGAAGAACTCCGGTTTGCAAAAAGAATCAAATCAAACGGAGGAACGAAACTCAAACTGCAAAAGAAACAAGATCCGATTACTAATCTGGACTAAAGTCAAATTTTACAGTACCAAAATCTGGTTCAAGTTGGTTAAACAGAAAGAGGGTTTCGAGATGAAGATCTAGGCGCTTGAATCGCCTGATTCCGATAAACGAACGAAAAGATAAACTAAAACGAAAATCAGGGCAGAAATCACGATCGAAAATAATCGCGGAAAAACCCTGGAAAAAGAAAAACTGACGAACAGGCTAACGACCGAACGTTCGCTGTCTGCGGCTAGCGGCTGAACGGCGTCCATTAAAATGAACATACGGACGAACGTCCGCTAAATAACTAAACCAGGAATGAAAATAAAACCGATCTAAAAGAAAATAACCGCGGTTAAAAAAACAACTGTACGGTTTTCCAGCAAAAACTGGCGGCGGCGGCAGCCACCTCGGGACGGGACGGCGGCGGCTCCGGCGAAAGTCCGGCGGCGGCGGCGAGCAACTCCGGCGGGTGGCGGGATCAGCGGCGGGGCGGTGGGCAGCGCGGGCGGTGGTGCGAGCGACGACGAAGTCCGGCGGCGGCGGCGTCCGGCGGTGCTGGCGGCTGCGGCGGCGGGTTAGGGTTAGGGTTTCGACGGCAGGAGGGGCTGGTGGGCTGCGGGGTCGGGGGCGCTAGTTATAAAGGCCAGCCGGGCGAGTCTTAGTCGGGCACGGCCCGGCTAGGTCGGTTGACTTTTTTTTAAAATAAATAATTCCGCGCAGAAAAACATAGAAAAGAAATACTAAACGGACTCCAAAAATCCTGAAATAAAATTTCCCCGTCCTCTAAAAATATAGCGGACAAAGTGAACATTCATTTAGGACTCTAATGCAATTTTGAAAAACGCGTATTTTTCCTAATTCAAATAAAATAGCAATAAAATCCAATAAAAAATGTTTATTTGTTTTTAATATTTTTCCTCCAATATTTCAATTTTTTAGGGAAGTCATATTATCCCCTCTCATATATTTTGATATGAAATATTTTCGGAGAGAAAAATAATTAAAACAAATGACCCTTGTTCCAATATTTGATAATTCAAATATGAAAACGGTGAAATCCCCAACTCTCTCCGAGGGTCCTTGAGTTGCTTAGAATTTCGAGGATCGCGAAATGAAATGCAATAAAAAAAATATGATATGCGTGAATGACCTATGTATAACATTCCAAATTGAAAATTTGGGATGTTACAAACCTACCCCCTTAAGATGAATCTCGCCCTCGAGATTCGGGGTGGCTAGAAAATAGATGCGGGTGGTCTTTGTGTAGATCATCTTCTTGTTCCCAGGTGGCTTCATCCTCGGTATGGTGGCTCCACTGAACTTTACAAAACTTGATAACCTTGCTGCGAGTAACTCGGCTGGCAAATTCGAGAATCTTGACCGGTTCCTCCTCATAGGTCAGATCACTGTCCAACTGAATTGCTTCCAGGGGCACTGTATCTCTTAGTGGTATATCGGCCATCTCTGCATGGCACTTATTCAACTGGGATACGTGAAACACATCATGAACTCCTGACAGTCCTTCAGGTAACTCCAACTTGTAGGCTACCTCTCCCATGCGTTCCAAGACACGGTACGGTCCCACAAATCTCGGGGTTAACTTTCCCTCAACTCCAAAACGTTTAACCCCTCGAAGAGGTGAAACTCGCAGATACGCTCTGTCTCCGATTTCATAGACCACCTCCTTGCGTTTTGAATCTGCATAACTCTTCTGTCGGGACTGAGCTACCTTCAGTCTATCTCGAATCAGCTTAACCTTCTCTTCGGACTCCTAAATCAAATCTGGTCCAAACAACTGGCGGTCTCTGACTTCATCCCACATCAACTGTGTTCTACACCTTTGTCCATAAAGGGCTTCGAACAGTGCCATCTTCAAACTGGCCTGGTAGCTATTGTTGTAGGAGAACTCCACGTAGGGCAGGTTGTCATCCCAACTAGATCCATAATCTAGCGCACAAGCTCTCAACATGTCCTCCAGAATCTGATTGACTCTCTCGTTCTGTATATCTGTCTACGGGTGAATAGTTGTACTGAACTCTAGCCTGGTTCCCAAAGTCTGGTGCGGCTGGTGCCAAAACTTTGAAGTAAACTCTGTTCCTCTATCTGATATGATGGTCCTCGGAACTCCGTGCAGACATACGATCCTGGTCATATATATCTTGGCCAACTTCGCACTTGTATAAGTGGTTTTCACTGGGATAAAGTGGGCTACTTTGGTCAAGCGATCCACAACTACCCAGATAAAAACATATCCCGATCGGGTCCTGGGCAATCCGGTGATAAAATCCATGCCAAGCTTATCCCACTTCCATTCGGGTATCGGCATAGGCTGCAGTCATCCTGCTGGCTTCTGATGTTCTGCCTTCACTCTCTAACATACATCACATATGGCTACATACTCGGCAATATCCCTCTTCATACCAGTCCACCAGAAATGCTCCTTCAAATCCAAATACATCTTGGTGTTTCTGGGGTGTATCGAGTATGGCGAGTCATGAGCTTCCTGAAGTATCAATTTCCTGATCTTTGCATTATTGGCACATAAACGCGGTCCTCAAAACATAAGGTGTCGTGCTCATCCTCACGAAAACCTTTGGCTTTTCCTTTGCCCATTCTCTCCTTTATCTCGGCAATCTCCTTATCATCCTGCTGAGCTTCTCAAATGTTTCCCAACAATGTAGACTGAACTTCCATAGCTGCAACAAATCCTCTAGGGACTATCTCCAAACGTAACTCCCTCAGATCTTCTACCAACTCCTTTGGCATTCCTCCGCTTACGAGGGTATTAACGTAACTCTTCCGGCTCAAAGCGTCTGCTACGACATTGGCCTTGCCTGGATGATAGTGCAACTTCATATCATAATCCTTTATGAGCTCCAACCATATCCTCTACCTGAGGTTAAGCTCCTGCTGTGTGAAGATGTACTTCAAACTCTTGTGATCCGTGTACACATCGCAACGATTTCCAATAGAAAATGTCTCCAGGTCTTGAGCGCATGCACTACGGCTGCTAACTCCAAATCATGTGTGGCATAATTCAACTCATGCGGTCGAAGCTGTCGTGAGGCATATGAAACAACTCTTCTGTCTTGCATAAGTACTCCTCCAAGTCCTAAGCGAGAGCGTCGCAGTACATTTGGAAATCCTTGCGTATATCCGGCAGAATCAGCACTGGGGCTGCAGTCAAACGTTTCTTCAACTCCTGGAAACTTGCTTCACATTCTTCAGTCCAATGGAACTTGGTGTCCTTCTTCAACAATGCTGTCATAGGCTTCACAATCTTGGAGAAATTCTCGATAAATCTCCGATAGTGTCCCGCGAGTCCAAGAAAACTGCGGATCTTGCTAACTGAAGTGGGTGCCAACCACTCAGTGACTGACTGAACCTTGGTAGGATCCACTGCTATACCTTCTCCTGATATAACATGTCCAAGAAATCCAACTTCCTTCAACCAAAACTCACATTTGCTGAACTTCGCATATAACTGATGTTCCCTGAGCTTCTCGAGAACTAAACGCAAATGCTCCTTGTGTTCCTCTTCATTCTTTGAGTATACCAAGATATCATCAATGAACACCACGACAAATGATCCAAGAACTCCATGAACACCTTGTTCATCATACTCATGAAATAGGCAGGGGCGTTAGTTAGTCCAAATGACATAACCGTATACTCGTATAACCCGTACCTTGTGGTGAAAGCTGTTTTAGGTATATCTTTTTCCCTAATCTTCAGCTAGTGATATCCTGATCGCAGATCGATCTTCGAAAATACCTTAGCTCCTTGCAACTGGTCAAACAAATCATTGATCATCGGCATTGGGTACTTATTCTTGATTGTTACTTCATTCAACGCACGATAATCAACCACCATCCTTAACGATCCATCCTTCTTCTCGACCAAGAGCACTGGGGCTCCCCATGGTGATGAGCTTCGTCGAATGTAACCTTTCTCCAACAACTCCTTAATCTGCTTCTTAATCTCCTCCAGATCATTTGTGGGCATACGGTATGGTCTCTTAGATATTGGTCCGGTGCCTGGCAATAATTCTATCAAAAACTCGATGTCTCGATCTGGCGGCATGCCTGGTAACTCATCTGGAAATACATCCGGGTAATCCTTTACTACCGGCACTTCCTCCTGAACAACTCCCGTGAGAGAATTTACTTGAGTCCTCCTCGGCGCATGCCGAGATACATACTTAATCCTTTTTCCCTCCGGGGTAGTGAGCAAAATCGACTTTCTGGCGCAATCGATGTTTCCCCCATACATCGATAGCCAATCCATTCCTAGTATCACACCCAATCCTTGTGACTCCAAAATTATCAGGTCTGAGGGGAAAACATGGTTTCCAATGGTCAATGGCATCTGAAAACATCCTTGTATTGCCATATATTCCGCTCCTGGCGAACTTACTAACATAGGTGTCCTAAGTACCTTAGTGGGAAACTTATACTTATCCACGAATCCCCTTGATATGTATGAATGCGATGCACCAGTATCAAAAAGAACGATTGCAGTAAAAGACTTAACCAAAAACTTACTGATAACTGCATCTGGCTGCTCCTCAACTTCCTCCACATTCACGTGGTTCACTTGTCCCCTGTTGAAAGGGTTGGGCTTCTTCCCAGCGCTTCCATTGCCATTACCGTTCTTCAATTCCAGACAATCGTTGACGTACTGCCCAGTCTTCCCGCACTTGAAACAGGTAATGTGACTTTGATCCTTCTTGGCGGGTGTGGCTGGGTTAGAGCGGTTCTGATTGCTGCCTGCTCCATTCCCGTTTCCATTCTTGGAGCCATTGTGGTTGTGAGAGCTCCCTCCATTGTGGGTGTGGCCTCCATGGTTATGGATAAGTCCTCCCGAGTTCGGGGTGAAAAGAGGCTTCTGCTGAGCTCCAGAATTGTACTTTCCTTGTCCATACTTCCTCTTGCGGCTCTCAATCTGCTGCTGCTTCCCTTCCATCATAAGAGCCTTGTCTACCAACTCCTGGTAGTTGTTAAATGTTGCCACCATCAACTGCATGCTCATCTCATCATTCAGCCCTTCCATAAACTTCTCCTGCTTTGCGGCATCTGTGGCCACATCATCAGGGGCATAGCGTGACAGCTTACTAAACTCATCTATGTACTGAGCCACAGTACGATTCCCCTGGCGCAAGTTGCGAAACTCATGCTTCTTCATGCTCATAGCTCCAGTTGAGACATGGGCTGTGCGAAAAGCTTGCTGAAACTGATCCCAAGTGATATCGGCTATTGGGAAAGTGGCGGTGTAATTCTCCCACCATGACGCTGCTGGTCCATCCAATTGGTGTGCGGCAAAACGCACCTTCTCAGCATCAGTGCAACCTGCGATGGTCAACTCCCTTCCAATCTTGCGTAACTAATCATCCACAACTATGGGCTCGGTGCTACTGGAAAACACCGGCGACTATAACCTCAGAAAACGGGCTAAGTTGTCAACTGGAGGAGGGTTGTTGTTGTTGTTGTTGTTGTTGTTGTTGTTGTTGTTGTTGTTGTTTTTGTTGTTATTGTTGCCTTGGTTCTGGACTAATATCTACATCAAGGCATTCTGCTGCTGAATCAACTGGGTGATCTCCGGTGGGAAGACAAATCTGGTGTCACGTCTCGGAGGCATCTGATGGGTTTAGAGGGGAGAGATTAGAATAGAAATGAGGTCTAGTGAGAAAACACTACCCATATGCACATGAGACAAACACAATCATATCACTCAATCAATCAAGCAAGGGCATACAAACGGTCTAGAACTATCGTTAAAAGTGCTCAGACTACTACTATATACATGGGGGAAATACTACTAATCATATGGTGGTCATCTAGAAATTTTGATCGGTGGAAGACTCCATGATGTCTGCTCCAGCTTTGTCTTCAGAATCATCATCACTATCATCGGGGTCGGAGTCGGTGTCGTCGATGATGATGTAGTCTTCGGAACAAATCTCCTTGGGTTCATCGTCTTGTCCTCCTGGTGCTGACTATCTCCCATTGCTCATCTCGGCGCCCACATATCTGGTAGATAGTATCCTTGAGATCCTTGTGGTAAACTTCGCCAATGCGTCCCATGGCGATGTGGGCTGCCATGCTCTTTCCTAGACTCCAGGTTGGGGCATCAAAGGAAAACTCTATGGGCTCCGTAACTGGCGTGAATGTCCTTCCTGGAACTTGAACCCGAATCATCCAGCGCCCCTCTTCTGCTAATTCGGCGTTGTAGGTCCCGGTGAAGCTTGGTATTCCAATGTTCAGGTATCTAGTGACTTCCTTCAAGTGTCGTCCAAAAGGGGTGTCTTCATCTGGTTGTGCAAACTTGTTCCTCGAGTCCGCCATACTAAAGAGTAGAAAATGGAGAGGAGTCAGAAATGAGTAGGGAAGAGTGACCTATGGCTTTTCTTAGTGGTCGTGTCCTACATTCAGCGTGTGCTCTGATACCATCTTGTAGCGACCCGACCTCACGCGGTCAAGTCTCTGTGCTTCAGTGTCATCCCTGGATCGGTAATGCTGACACACACAGTACTCGAAGGATTTATAACAGAGTAGCAATCAACACTTATTACATCGAATGCCTCCAAAGAGAACTTATTACAATAAATATGGCTTAAGGCCATCTAAATAAGATAACAGTGAAAGACTTGGAAGATAAGTGAGTCCATCAACTCCAACGACATAGCTGAGTGCACGACAACGGCCTAACGAACCTTACTCCTCGTCTAAAAAGTCTGCAACATGATACGTTGCAGCCCGAAAACGGGTCAGCACATGGAATATGCTGGCAATATAACAGAGTAGAGCAATGAACAGAAAAATGCTAACACTACATGCATATGTGCCTGGTGGCAGCTCTATGGTTATAGGATTTTTGCGTAAAACCAATTTTCCCTACAACAAAGGAATAAATTTTATTTAACTATCATGGTGGTTGAAACATTGAGAATGGTACCCCCATCTCAATCCCAATTAAAGTAATCATTAACAACCCAACATATTGAATTAGAGTGATGAGATCAAATCAATAATTCATGTACCAGATACTCAAGATGTCCATAACCGGGGACACGGCTAACCATGATTAGTTTATACACTCTGCAGAGGTTTGCACACTTTTCCCCACAAGACTCGATCTCCTCCGTTTGATTTCTCGCACTACATGGTGTTTGAGAAACGGATGACCGAGACACAGTCTTTTAGAAGAATTAACTCTTTACTCTGGGTGGACAGTTATACCTACTTTCCCTCTACATCTGCTAGCCCACCCCCGAAAGAGGTCACACAACATACTCAACTATGCCAGAGCCCATAATGGCTTGTGGCTGCACACGGAAGTTTCTAGCATGAATAATCTTATGATCCCTTTGAGCCTGGGTGGCGGACCGCAGGATGATCGCATGGTATAACCCCGGGATATCCTAGGACAACACTGGATTCCCCAGGTGCCCAAAACAAACAATCCACCCAGATGTGTATTAAAGTTGCCACCTTAAGTTGAACCATTAATTAACAATCTCACATCTGTCATGGTTACACTCAAACCCAATCCACGTCTACGAGCATAGCATGGCATTATAAGCATAACGTAGAAGTAACTCCCAGGGTTTGATAATAAACAGGGCAATAGGTTCTACCTCATCAACTACTTCCCAAACCCACAAGTCAAACACATCCTAATCATGCAATGTTTGAGGATTGTAACTAATGCATAAAAACTGGGTATGAAAAGAGTATGATCAATGTGTTACTTGGCTTGCTGACGATCCGCAAAACCTAGAGACTCATAGTAGCACGTTTCGCACTCCGGGAATTCTATCGCAAACAAACAATAGCATACATAAGAAATCAAGCAAAGATGCACGAGTAAAACTCAAATAAGAAGATCTAACCAGAAAGTTCAACTGAAGAACTCCGGTTTGCAAAACGAATCAAATTAAACGGAGCAACGAAACTCAAACTGTGAAAGAAACAAGATCCGATTACTAATCTGGACTAAAGTCAAATTTTACAGTACCAAAATCTTGTTCAAGTTGGTTAAACAGAAAGAGGGTTCTTGACGAAGATCTAGGCGCTTGAATCGCCTGATTCCGATAAACGAGCGAAAAGATAAACTAAAATGAAAATCAGGGCAGAAATCGCGATCGAAAATAATTGCGGAAAAACCCTGGAAAAAGAAAAACTGACGAACGTTCGCTGTCTGCGGCTAACGGGTGAACGGCGTCCGTTAAAATGAACGTACGGACGAACGTCCGCTAAATAACTAAACCGAAAAAAAATAAAACCGATCTAAATGAAAATAACCGCGGGTTCAAAAAAACAACCGTACGGTTTTCTGGCAAAAACCGGCGGGGGCGGCGGCTACCTCAGGACAGGACGGCGGCGGCTCCGGCGGAAGTCCGGCTGCGGCGGCGAGCAACTCCGGGGGGCGGCGGGATCGGCGGCGAGGCGGCGGGCGGCGTCGACGGCGTCCGGCGGCGGGGCGATGGGCGACGTGGGCGGCGCGGGCGGTGGTGCGGGCGACAGCGAAGTCCGGCGGCGGCGGCGGGTTAGGGTTTCGGCGGCGGGACGGGTGGTGGGCTGCGGGGTCGGGGCGCTAGTTATAAAGGCCGGCCGGGCGAGTCCTAGTCGGGCACGGCCCGGCTAGGTCGTTTGACTTTTTTTTAAATAAATAATTCCGTGCAGAAAAACGTAGAAAAGAAATACTAAACGGACTCCAAAAATCCTGAAATAAATTTTTCCCGTCCTCTAAAGATATAGCGGACAAAGTGAACATTCATTTAGGACTCTAATGCAATTTTGAAAAACGCGTATTTTTCCTAATTCAGATAAAATAGCAATAAAATCCAATAAAAAATGTTTATTTGTTTTTAATATTTTTCCTCCAATATTTCATTATTTTGGGGAAGTCATATTATCCCCTCTCATATATTTTGATATGAAATATTTTCGGAGAGAAAAATAATTAAAACAAATGACCCTTGTTCCAATATTTGATAATTCAAATATGAAAACGGTGAAATCCCCAACTCTCTCCGAGGGTCGTTGAGTTGCTTAGAATTTCGAGGATCGCGAAACGAAATGCAATAAAAAATATGATATGCATGAATGACCTATGTATAACATTCCAAATTGAAAATTTGGGATGTTACAGTACTACCTGTAGTACATAAGTACTCCAGCTGAGGAATGATGCCCGGGACAAAATGTGTCACAGCCGCTGGATGAAAATTCGACTGTGCGGGAGTACGGATCGGAGCAGGAAAACGCGTCCAATCGGGTGTGGCTGTGGTAGAAAGTTGATGGTCGCCGCAGTCCAGCTGGCTCGCATGTCGTGCACACAAAGGCAGAGGAGCGGTGGTGCCGAGTGGGATGAGCCGCACGTCGGGGACGTCGTGCCGTGGGTTGGAGCGGCGTCGTGGGAATCGCGTGTGGGTGTGGCAGCGGTAGAAACAAGAAACCTGATGGTCGCGGTGGTTCACCTTCCATGGACAAGCTGTCATGTCTGCTGACACATGCATTGCATACCGCTCACTGCAAGGAGCAGTAGTAGAGAAAACTTGTTCCAAAGATACCATTTTTCCGATAAAATTCTCAAGATATCATTAGTTTTTACACATGGGATTACTCCTGCAAGGGTCAATCACAACAGGTGTTTCATAAAAAATGCATCTTGATGTTCCCTGCAATGCACGGGCATCTTGCTAGTTATAGAAGAAGCCCACAAGGGCATCTTGTCGCAGGGTGTGCCACCGACCCGAACTCAATTTTTTTCTGCGCGGCGTGGCCGTAGTTTGGCACACCCCTCTCCACATTTGCAAATATGGCCTTCCCTCGTTCATCCTTCTCTCACACAAGATAAACTACTCATAGAAATTCATCTTGATGTTCCGTGCAATGCACGAGGATGTTTCCTTGGGGGTCTCTCCAGCGCCGCGTGGCCGTAGTTGCAAGTTGATGCCCCTTGAGATGCCGACGTTCAGGGGCACTCGGAATTTGTCCGGTGAGCAGGTAAGATGAGTTTGATCACGTAGTAAATGCATTCTAAAGACTACTTCCGTGTCCATTTCCTAATTCTCCCACTGCCCACTGTTTCACAGGTTAGGCTCAGTGCGAGTGGAGATTGGATTGCGTATGTACGGCAGGGTACCTACATCAATTTGCACAACATTTACAACTATGACACCATTCCTATAGAACCTTTGTCCAACATTGGGATCGGCCATGCAACGGGCCACCACCTAAATTGGTACGATGGAACCACGGTGAGATTGAAGAAGATAGCACGAACCTTGCACATGGAGGTCAAAGGTGGACCATGCTGTCTGCGGCCGATTTGTTGTCGTACGAGTACGAAGACGCTGTGCTCCTTTCTAACCGCATCTTCGCGGTGACAAACCAGGGGACTTGTTTCGTATGGGACACATCCTACGGTATACTCCCTCTCTCCCAGTTTATTTGTTTTGAATTTTTTCGTTTTATAAGTTTCAAATTCAAATTTAGAGCTCCCCATCACATGTTGAGATTACAATGTCCATTAAATCGTTGCGTGCATGTATAGTAAAGAAACAAATCTCGAGTTTGGCACGAGTTCGTGCAGCGGTAGCACCACAAGGCCTGGCGCATGAGTTACATTTCCCTCTCGGGGCCCTCGGGACTGAGCTTTAGCGCCTTACTACACCTGCCTTTGAGTCAATAACATGTGGACCCGATAGGTGGCTGGTCCACATGCAATGCTCCCGAAGGCAGAGGGGCAGTGGGGCCGAGAGGGGTGAGCTGCAGGTCGGGTGACGTGTGGTGTCATGGGTTCGAGCGGCGTCGTGGGAATCGCGTGTGGCTGTGGTAGAAACTTGATGCTCGCTGCATTTCAGGTGGCCCACATGTCAAGCACACAAAGGCAGAGGGGCGGCGCGGCCGAGAGGGGAATAGTTCCATATAGTCAAGCGGACCCATGCTACTACTTGTTTCAAAGACATGCACACCATCGAAATAGTCCATCTATATCAATATACATAGAGAGGGAATATATTTTTTACAAGAGAGGAAATAGTTCATCCATCCATAATGCCCTGCTGCTGGTGCAGCTTCTTCTTCTTCTTGTTCTCATTTTCTGTGAGAGACGGATTCGCAACAAGCTCTCTGGACCTTGCAGCTATCTCGAAACTCACACGGGCATCGAGGGCAGCATATTTTATCTGCTCGTACATCAAGGGATAATTCTCCCATCCAGACGACCTTAATGCCAGCATCTCGTCACCGTTCTGAAGATTTGTTCCGAGCACAAAATTTGCTACGTCGAATAGGGATGGTGTCGGTTTATCACAAACTTCTACATGAATCTTTATTTTGGTTTGTACGTCAGCGATGCTTTTCAAATCAAGGTTGTACGGCTCCAACTTCTATTTGCCCCCTGCGATGGCTGCCCCACAGAAGTATATGTCCTCCCGAGACAAGAAATCATGAATCTCACCTGGTATGGGGGGCACGTGTATGATGTGGTACACCAAAACATCATCTTCGAGGCACAGGTGAAGGACGGCGGCGCGTTGGATCTTCCCAGTGGCATGCTCTGTGTACTCTGCGTCAAGACCGATGACCTTTCATCTCCACCTTTTGGAGGGAGCTGGATACATTGCTGATCCACTTCCGAACAACCCTTGGGTGGTCGGTGACTGTGGCAACTATGGTCAACGAGCCTTCGACGAGGACATGTTGGACGCTAAAAACCTGCATCTCGATCTCTTTCGCCATTTGGAACCGCTGGACCGGAGGGCTATGGTTTGGAGAATTGGGATAAGATGGCTAGTCTAACTGAAGAAGATGATTATTTAAAGGGGCTTTGGAATTACTCCAGGAGGATGTGAAGAGGGTAAAACAATGTGAATGCAGTGTGGTTTGGATGCAAATGAAGATGAAGCAGACTAAGGCAGAACCTAGTGGTGGGAAGGGGCTGATGCCTTCCTACCCACCCAAGTTCAAGACATGGTACTTGCAATTTGGGTTTGTTGCACCAATTATACTGTAGGGGGTTCCCTTACAGTCTTTCTGTCAAAAAAATGAAGATGAAGGAGTAGTGAAGAAGCCGAGGAAAATCGGTTCCCAATGGAGAAGTAAATGGGAGAAGTGGCCTGCGGGCAGTTGATTAGACGACTAGGTAGACTAAACGAAAAGGCTACGCGGGTAGACTGAGAGTGGTACCTGTCCCTGTACGTGCCCATCCTTCTAGCGCTACATGTGCCACTGGCTAGTTGAGGTCACTCTTTCGAATCACCGTGGCGAGACATTTTATGATTCCTTTTTATTTCTGCACGCCTCCTGACAGGTGGGACCTATGCAAACGGATAAAAAATGTGTCACGGCTAGTTCGGATGGATATTGGCGCGTGCGTGGGAGACACAACATTCTCTAGTTAAGGAATATGCTGTTATCGTCAAAAAAAGAAAAGTCCTTCTTCGCGCTTCCGCATGCATGAGAATTTGGTTCTACTCGCAATATGGATGATACCTGGAGGATGAAGTGAACCCAGAGGCATGCTAGCATGGGAGTACTACTCATGTTCCTACTACTCCTACTACTTGTAGTAGTAGTACAACTGTGGTACACTTGATGGTCAAAATACTATTATTCATCCGGTCCTCACAGTGAAGTGACAAGACCCTGCGCCCGAGGTGACACCAGTCCAGGCGGCGTGTCCGGGTTATCAAAGTCATCTTCACCTTGTGCACTATGCAGTCACTGTCACCGCCGTTGTATAGCATGCCTCGCCTTGTCTCCCTCTCCCCTAGCACCACTCCATCTCCATCTCCATCTCCAGATCCTGAGGTCACTCTTCATCAACTCACTGTGCCCCCGCGTACCCTCGCCTCGCTCGCCTCTCCCAGTACCACTATTCCCTCGCTAGCTGCTCCAGCACCGAGAGCCTTCTCCCCCGTAAATCAAGCCCCCCAAAAGCCCACCTTCCAAACTCCACCATGGCCGAACGCGAACCGCGCAGCATCCATATGAGCCGCGATTGGAGCAATCTCCCCAGTGACGTCCTCGACCTCTGTTGTTCGTGTATGGATATGTTGAGCGCCCTGCGGCTGGCTGCATGCTCGAGGGGCATGCACACGGCCATCGTCGAAGCGAGGCCTAAGATTTCCAAGACACCCTGCTTGCTGCTATCTGGTCTTGCGAGATTTTCTCACCTTGATACGGAGGCGTACATGATGCCCCTCGACTTCAATCCGACCTCCATTAGCCGAAACTTCTTTGCAGGTATGCAGTGGGTCGCCGTACATCATTTCCCTCGACTTCGATCCGATCACCATCACCCAAAACTTCTTGCAGGTATGTACTGGGTCGGCATGAACTCCCACTGGATGGATGCCATTAGAGAAGACGGGAAAAAGTTGGTGCTCGTGAACTTACAGGCCTCGCATGAGATTATCCTTCCTCTGTTAGATGATATAGAGTTTAACCTTCGCGGTCCAAGTCATCTAGATTACATCGTCAGTTGGACGCACCTTGTTTTACAGAAGATTGTAATTTTCCAAGTGCCCACATGACATGCAGATTAAGCAGACTTCAAGCTAATTGGCTTGTTCAACAAGGGACTCGCCTATCTTTCTTCCGGCGCCTTGTTTAGCTGGAGACAGCTCAGCTTGTAGTGGATCGTCGTCAAAGCTGATACACACTTTTATGATGCTATTGAACACAATGGCATCATCTACGTGATCGACAAAGCAGATGGCACCACGTATTGCTGGGACGGCGCGTGTAAGTTGTTTCCGTCTGATGTTAATGATGACGCCATGACACTGTTTGAACTTTTTGTGATGATTGACATATCCCTGTTTGAGCAGAATTTGAGTAGAATTATGGCAATGTATTAGAGACCACTACTAGGCAAAACCCTAGTAGTAGCGCTTGTTTTAAAGCTAGCAGTAGCGCTTGTACGAGCGCTACCACTAAGGCGCTACAGCTAACTAGTAGCAGTAGCGCTGGAAAGGGTGCGCTACTACTATACCTAGTTACCAGTAGCGCTTTCTTTGGTACAGCGCTACTGCTAGTAGCAAGTAGCAGTAGCGTTTATTCTAAAAAGCGTTGCTGCTAACTTTCCCTGTATTTTTGAAAATATAGCTTATTTTTGTTGTGGTTTTATATACAATACTTTCATCATATGAATTTAAGACCATGATTAGTTATTATATAACAGTGGTGAAATGAACGTGGAGTAGATTCAAGTGGAGGCAACATGTGGTGCATGTCGAAAGTACTACTCTAATCCAAACTTGATCTAGTTAGGATTAGTAGTACTTTCGATGTGCACCACATGTTGCCTCCACTTGAATCTAATCCATGTTTATTTCACCTACTGATATATATAATAACTCATCATGCTCATATAACAACTTAGCATCATGCATCATCAATCATAATAATAAATAACCTCATCATTGGTATCATAATAACAAGTCATACTCATCATCATCGATCATACAACTTCTACTCGATACCACATCATCATCATAGTCATCTAACCAATCCTACTTAGTTGTTCTTAGCACATGATCATGAGTATTATTAGCTAGGACCTACTACCTTCTCTTAGGTAAAATAGCATAAAACAAGATAGCCCCTGACTCTCCATTATGGAGAATGGAGATTATCCTGTCTCCAATTCTTGCCTTTCGCACAATGTTGCTTCCAAGTACCTCCTTACGACTGTCCATACATTTTTCCATTCTTTGATTTTCATGTCTTCACTGGTTTTAGAAATCTGATATGGACAGGTGTGACTCGTAGGATGACCTGGCCGTATGTTGAAAACATCAAGGCGACCATTCTGATACATTAGATGAGGCACACAATCATTGGGGATTATCTGTTGAAAAACATAGTAATAACTTCGTAGTAAGCAATGTAGTTCAATTTAAGAAGAATTTATGCAAAAGATGCACCGATGCCGTAATAGTAAAAAATCTTACCATGGCATCTCCATGGATGTTACCGTAGTTCAACACATGCACTAGTGGAACGTATTGACCATAACGTGGAGGGGTTTGATAATAGATATTGTAATTCTCAAGATCAGTACAAAATGCGACCAGATGATTTTTCTCCTGATAAGTAACTCAGAGCGTAGTAGGTTCTGTCTACCATCTTCCGCACATTGTTTGAAGAATGAAAATAAGCTGTTAATGGAAATAAGCTGTCAACTATTTTGAAATAAACAATGTAAATTAGTTAATAACTATGTTTGAGAAACTCACATGGCGCTAGAATTGGAAGCGTGTCAACAAGGAGCCAAATGTCCATATTGTCTTGGTCGATGTCAGGATCACCAAGATCCATGGTGACAAGCATACCCTCATAAAAACCATACATCTTGCAAAGTGCTTCCCAATTTGTGCAACCAAAATGGGTTATCCTCTCAGAATTGTACAGATTTACTTCAAAATCCATACCATGATGGGTCCTTAGGTGAATTTTCTTTGTTTCGAAATTTTCATGGTCTTCAAAATCCGTCCTCTCCAAGACATAGTGTCTTGCATGGCATGGGATAAGCTACTCAAATTGTAGAAGATGAAAATTACACGTTGAAATAGTTGAAGTCATGCTTAATTACGAAAAAAACACTTGTCGTCGTTGCGTACCATTTCAACATCGAAGGTCTCCTGGAGCTTAATGCTGAAGCGCCGACCTTCTTCCAGGTGAGGCATGTTGCATAGACCCCGGTTGTCATTGCACCAGTCGCACTCCGGGAGACTTTCGTCGTCCGATGACGATATTTCCTAGGTTCATATAATTCAATAAACTTGTACAATTAAAATATGTACTACAAAAACTAAATTAGATCATTATTATTCATCACGGGTTGACTGTCGGTCTGCCGAGTCTTTTCTTGAAAACTCTCAGCTCATGTTTTCGACCGTCGGTGATGGTCGCTCCTGCCTTCATCCCCGAGTGCATTACACCAAAATGTCTAGCATACGGGAATGAAGGAGAAGCGACCCCCACGACAACAGTCAGGATTTTTCGTCCTCTCATATGTGGTGGAGACTCTCACTCACTGATTCCTCTCTGACATTTGCGACCGTCGGTGATGGTCGTTACTCCTCCTTCCCCTAGTGCATAAAAAAGATCTAGCACTCGGAGAAGAAGGAGAAACGACCCCCACGACAACAGTCGGGATTCTTCGTCCTCTCTCATATATGGTGGATACACTCCCTCACTGATTTTTCGACCGTCGGTGATGGAGCCTCAGCAGACTTAAAGTCAACCCAAAATGTCGTTTAATTATTTTTGTAGAAAATCTAGGCCACTCGATATTTCCTACATACTCTAGCACAATTCATGCCAGAATTCACGGAAAAATCCGGCATGATCTTTGCTAAAAAAGGCCATATCGAGCGCCTGAAATTTGCCGGAACGGAAATAAATCAACAGTCCGGCAAAACATAGGCCACTCGGAGGTGTAACCTGCAAGCATTCAAACTTGATGGAGTAGTTTTCCTATTTGAGCATTCAATAAGAAAAACCAAATCGTAAAATAAATTAGTATTCAAATTAGCATTCATTCAATAAGCAAAACTAATACATCTCGAATATTATCACTAATACATCTCGAATAGTATCATACATATAACATCACTAATATAGCTAAAACCCTAGCGAACGATAGGTATCGGCGTGGGCGGTGGACACCCAAAGAGAAGGAACCATCACAGGATCATAGCTCCAGTGAGATCCTTGAAGAACCTGCCGGGTATTGGAGAACCTGCCCTCCAACGCAACCATGTAGCGACGGGCGTGCTTGTCCTCCTCGCTGACACGGTGACGTACCACCTCCGCGGGGTCCTCAAGACTCCGCACCGTCACTGGCCCACACGACCGCCACCAAAGAAGGTTCGGGTCTACGACGGGCTGGCTCCTCACCAAGCTGCGCCCCCCGAAAGGAAGCACCTCCCAGTACCAGCCCGGCAGAGCCCAGTCCTGGACATGGCCCCTCTGATCAAGTAGGCCTCCTCCGCCGAGTCGACGACGAGGATGCGGGATAGGCATCATCGACGTCGATGCAGGAATAATTGCTTTAACTAGAAAAATAACAACAAATGTGACACCTAAAACACCTAAATTCTATTAACTACACCTAATTAAAAACCTACATTTTGAACATGATTCGATCATAACTAGGGTTCATACTGCATTATTCTAAGATTAAACACCTAAAATACCTAAATTAAATTAACAACATGGGGTGGTTGGTCTCACCTCGATTGAGGTCGGAGGGGGTCGGTGACGGGGACGACGACGGGGAAGATGCAGGGGCTCCTTGATTTCTGCAAAAACAAAATATAAACAAAAACATTATTATCGTCATCTTAGGACTTAGTGAAACTCCATAAGCTACATTTAATTATTCTATTCAAATTTACTTATAATTTCCTATTTTTCAAATTTACTTATTCAAATTTTCTAAAAATTTCCTATTCTATTCAAAAGACCTACATTTACTTATTTTTTTTTCAATTTCATATTTTATTCTATTCAAATTTTCTAAAAATTTCCTATTCTATTCAAAAGACCTACATTTACTTATTCTTTTCAAATTACTTATTCAAATTTTCTAAAAACAAAATATACTAAAAACCTACATTTACTAAAAACAGAAACCTACATTTAACAAAAACTAAAACCTATTTACAGAAAGGGGGAGGAGGAGGTGGGAGGAGGCCAGGAGGAGGAGGAAGGAGGAGGAGGAGGGAGGAGGAGGGGAAGGAGGTGGGAGGAGGAGGGAGGGAGGAGTGATACGTCTCCAATGTATCTATAATTATGAAGTATTCATGCTATTATATTATCTGTTTTGGATGTTTATGGGCTTTACTAAACACTTTTATATTATTTTTGGGACTAACCTATTAACCGGAGGCCCAGCCCAAATTGTTGTTTTCTTGCCTATTTCAGTGTTTCGAAAAAAGGAATATCAAGCGGAGTCCAAACGGAATGAAACCTTCGGGAGAGTTATTTTTGGAACGGAAGCAATCCAGCAGACTTGGAGTAGACTTCAGGGAAGCTTCGAGGAATCCACGAGGCAGGGAGGCGCGCCCTAACCCCCCTAGGCGTGCCCCCCACCCTCGTGGTCCCCTCATGGCGCCTGACCGACTTCTTTCACCTATATATGTCCATATACCCTAAAAACATCAGAGAACAGAATAGATCGGGAGTTCCGCCGCCGCAAGCCTCTGTAGCCACCAAAAACCAATCGGGACCCTGTTCCGGCACCCTGCGGGAGGGGGATCCATCACCGGTGGCCATCTTCATCATCCCGGCGCTCTCCATGACAAGGAGGGAGTAGTTCACCCTCGGGGCTGAGGTTATGTACCAGTAGCTATGTGTTGGATCTCTCTCTCTCTCTCTCTCTCTCTCTCGTGTTCTTGATTTGGCACGATCTTGATGTATCGCGAGGTTTGCTATTATAGTTGGATCTTATGATATTTCTCCCCCTCTACTCTCTTGTAATGGATTGAGTTTTCCCTTTGAAGTTATCTTATCGGATTGAGTCTTGAAGGATTTGAGAACACTTAATGTATGTCTTGCATGTGCTTATCTGTGGTGACAATGGGATATTCACGTGATCTACTTGATGTATGTTTTGGTGATCAACTTGCGGGTTCCGTAACATTGTGAACTTATGCATAGAGGTTGGCACATGTTTTCGTCTTGACTCTCCGGTAGAAACTTTGGGGCACTCTTTGAAGTACTTTGTGTTGGTTTGAATAGATGAATCTGAGATTGTGTGATGCATATCATATAATCATACCCACGGATACTTGAGGTGACATTGGAGTATCTAGGTGACATTAGGGTTTTGGTTGATATGTGTCTTAAGGTGTTATTCTAGTACGAACTCTTGAATAGATCGATCCGAAAGAATAACTTTGAGGTGGTTTCGTACCCTACAATAATCTCTTCGTTTGTTCTCCGCTATTAGTGACTTTGGAGTGACTCTTTGTTGCATGTTGAGAGATAGTTATATGATCCAATTATGTTATTATTGTTGAGAGAACTTGCACTAGTGAAAGTATGAACCCTAGGCCTGGTTTCAACGCATTGTAATACCGTTTCTGCTTACTTTATCATTAGTTACCTTGCTGTTTTTATATTTTCAGATTACAAAAACCTATATCTACCATCCATATTGCACTTGTATCACCATCTCTTCGCCGAACTAGTGCACATATACAATTTACCATTGTATTGGGTGTGTTGGGGACACAAGAGACTCTTTGTTATTTGGTTGCAGGGTTGTTTGAGAGATACCATCTTCATCCTACACCTCCCACAGATTGATAAACCTTAGGTCATCCACTTGAGGGAAATTTGCTACTGTCCTACAAACCTCTGCACTTGGAGGCCCAACAACGTCTACAAGAAGAAGGTTGCATAGTAGACATCAAGGAGGGAGGAGGAGGGGGCCGCCGGCGGAGAGGGAGGAGAGAGGAGGGTCGTGGGAAGAGGAAGAGAGAGGAGGGCGGCGAGAGGAGGAGGAGGGAGGGAGGGAGGGGAGGGCGGCAAGAGGAGGAGGGAGATACCTTGGGGGAGTCGGTGACGACGGCAGGCGACGACGTGCGGCGAGTGAGTGTGTGAGGGAGTGAGGGATGCGCGCGGGGAGCCGGGTGTGCATAAGATAAGCATAGTCGTAGCGCTTTTTAGAAATAACCGCTACTGCTATTGAGCAGTAGCGCTCGCCAGAAGACAACGCTATTGCTATGTACAATAGCAGTAGCTCTTTTTAAATACAAGCGCTACTAGTATACCTACACTGTCATGCAACCGTTGGCAACTATAGTAGTAGTGTTTGTTATAGCACAAGCGCTACTGCTACATGAATAGTAGCAGCGCTCTTCAGTGACAAGCGCTACAGTTAATTAGCAGTAGCGATTCATTATAAAAAGCACTACTACTAAGCTCCTGTGTATAAGCATTTCCCTAGTAGTGGACGCCATAAATTAGCTATATTTGGAATGAGTTAATTCATGCGATTGTGACCATGTCATTACAGCCAATTTGTACCCCCGAATAATCAAACGGTTAGGAAGATATCGATATTTTCCTTATTTTACAGTAATCTATATACTACTAAATATGAGTGTGTATCAATGGCCATGTTAGTTTCCTCATTTTCATGATGTAGAAACATGCATCACACTATTGGTTTCATCTAACCATACATTAGGGAAGTAAATGTGCATACGGAGAACTCTATATTTGGAAGTAGTGAAATCCCGTAATGTTTACCATGTGTACATACCTATGTTCGCTCTTCCGCAATCAATGGCTAGAATAATATGCTCACAAATTTTTTGCCCATAGAACATGAGTATATAACAATGCATGGTCTGTTAGTTTCCTTGAAGAATTTGTTTGTGAGGACAGAACATGATTACATAACATGCATGACATGGTAGTTTCCTGTGAAGAATCGACTGTGAGATAACATGAGTATAACCATGCATGGCACTTCTATATTTTCGAACCCAGTATACATTTCCCTGTATTTTCCTCCCAGTTCCAACAGGGACATATCAATGCTTTTTCTTGCATTATCATACTCATACTCTGAACAACGCTGATATTACATTAACAATGCATGTCGTTTTTGATATGATGCAGTGTCCCTACAGTTACTGCCCTTTGTAATCACACCACCTTTGCCAAATATAGGGAAGCACAACTGGTTCCTCGCTCGATCAGACGACGGCAAAAGACTGATGATCATTCGGACACATGAGCCGGAAAAGATATATTGCAAAAACCCCACTGTATGCAAGCACCGTGAAATACGTGAGTATCCGGACATTGGTTGTTACGTCTATGAGCAGGATACCAGCTTGTTGGGGCCTTCAGGACTTTTGAGTTGGAGGCGGGTAAACAACCTTGGTTCACACTCTCTGTTTCTCGGACTCAATTATCCGATTAACCAGGAGATCACCGTTGGCAAGGACCTTGATGGCAGAGAGGCTCTGTTTGCTATGGAAAATTGTGTCTACACGGCGAGCCCTAGGAGTTCGGGAGCAAACTCCCCTGATTGTCAACGATACAGCCTGCAGCCAAAAGAAGGTTGGAATGACAAAGGCATCTGGATTAACTTTCATCCTTGGATGTGTCGAGTCCGAAAGGTAGTGATGTGGTTCAAGCCTTCAGGTTGATAGGTAATTGGGCTGTTGCGTCGAAAGGGTGGAGTACTGGTGTCTCCGGATCACTGGTGGCCGAACCGGGGCTGCAAATTATGATGGTGTTGGATCATCCCTCTTCGAATGACTTGTTGTCTTTGCTGCTTGTTCTGGATGGGTAGTTCTCTCTTTTATTATGCATATTCCTTGTCATTTGGTCATCCTCGTCTATGTCACTCTTACTATGTAATAGTTGCCTCCATTTAGAATGTCATTCTCGTCTAGATCACGGGAGTCTGAGCGCTGCAGATGGGTGCGTTTTGGTGGTGTAGCAAGACTTCTTATGAACTATCATGTCTTGCTGTTTATGTCAGTAGTAGTCACTAGTCAGTGTTTGAATGTTGTATATATTGTTGTTTCGAACTGTTTATTGTCTCGAACTGCTGGTGGGCTAAATGAGGGCATCACCATTCTCCAGTGTTCAGAGTATATCTCCTTTTTTCAAGTTACTAGCAAGATGCCCGTGCGTTGCACTGAACATCAGGATCTTCTAGGAGAATTGGGACTCTTGCGAGCCGACATGTGGGCGCCACCGGTGTTTTCGTGCGCTTGCGCGCCGAGAGCATATTGGCGCTTGTTTGAAATTCATGCTACCTTTTCATCCCCAATCTCCCACCCCTCCCCCACCTCTGGAATCTCGATTCCTACTCTAGTTCCCCCAAATCCCCCTCGTGTACTCCCTGTACTCAAGCGCACTATCATGTTGCCGGTCAACGCGGATCTCCGAGCCGAAGATCCTGAGGTCCGTCCAGCCTTCGGGCGCTGCATGCTGTCGCTCAACAGTGGCTTGGCGGCGCTTGACGACCAGTTTGCCGGCAAAGTGCTGATGGTAACCATCAACGACGATCGGCCTCCCGTCTTGCCGGACGACCTTGTCAAAGCTCTTGGCATTGCGCACGTCATCCAAATAAGTGACTTGCTCGTTAAAGTCTGTCCGCCACCGGCTGATTTCTTCGTCAGGTTCCCGACAACTTTCGACTACAGTCGTGTGTTTGAATCTTCCTAGTGTTTGTTCTGCGATGGCGCGCTGGTGAGCTTTGATCGGTGGCACCCAGGATGGGGCTCGGTGCCCTCTGAGCTTGAGTTTTTAACAATGCTTACCTTCCAGGGCATGCCTCGATGTGCTTGGAACAACGAGTCCATGAATGAGCTTATCAACGACCTTGGAGGTGAGCTCGTAAGTATGTTTGTTCCTCCATACAGCTGGGCTCTGACGTTTATGGCATGGATGGAGAAGCCGTCCACCATACCGAAGGTGATTGGTGTTGAGATACCGGTGCAGGAACCGGGGTTGTACTATTCATCGCCACCAAGGCCACCGCGGACCACGCTAGGGATGTACCTTTATCGAGTGTTCGTGCATGTCGAAGAAGTGGTCAATCCATCAATCGAAGTCCTGCCGCCGCTGCTGGTGCCCGGGTCCGTCGATGACCTCCATTATAGGAGTCAACGCCAGACTTTCCCCGTGTTGCTCGAAACGATGGATGGCACAGGGCCTACTCCATCACATGGCGGAGGCCACTACTTCTTTGGGAGAAGAGGCAGGGCTGGCTGCCTGGATGTGCTCTGATTTGAGGTAACAACTGAATCTTGTCAGATACTAGTTAAATCCAAGCTATGGGTGTGAAGCACTGATGTGCCGGTACATTTGATTGTAACCTGTCCTATTTTTTTACCTGAACTTTTTTTAGAAAGGGTTGTACGTCAACTTAATGTTCTAGCAGAACTTATATATTGTGTTGTCTGTCTATTTTCTTTGCACAACATTCAAGATATTTCCCCAACATTGATAAAGACGATGAACCGTTATGTACGAGATCGTTGGTTTCACCATAGCCCAACCCATAGCGATCTACTGCTTCCACCCTGATTGTGCCGCCTGCGTGAAATTTTTGTATGCAAGTTCAGTGTGCTATGATGTTCTATATGATTGTGTCAACTATATAAGTTTTTACTCAGCATCATCAATGCATATGGCTGAAAGATGTATTTACGAGCATCGACCGATGGGTCTCTCTCCCTCACACACACACACGCACACACATACACACACACAATCACACACACACACGCACGCACACACGCACAAGTGGGACCCATTGAATTATATCTTCGCTCGTGATAGCTTTTAATTAGGTTCCACTGTACTCTAACCTTTTTCTTAAGTTATTAATTGAGCTGAGTGACTTCAAACAGTTGTACAGAAGCCTTGTTTGGGCCTTTCCGGCATCGCTGAATGTGGGCTGGGTAGCCATGTAAGGTTGAACTATACTACACAGGCCTTTTTTAACATCAGCAATGCAACTGGGCCGACAGTTGTACAAAATCCGGCTCAACTTGTTATTCTCCGCCCCGCTGGGCTGCAAATCTTTCCTAGGAGCGATGCATTAGGCTTAACAAGAAAATGGGCTTTAAGAAATAATAAATGGGATGAAATTATAAAAACTGGGCAATAACTATAAAAAATGCACCAAACACGTAATTAGTTTATAAAATATTACTTTTGGATTTTATAAATTTTAATTTCATTAATTGTTGCACGCGCAATGTTTTGTTGGATTTTTACGTGATACAAATTTTTATTGAAATTGTATTTAATCTGACTAGAAATTTCGGGATAAAAATATTTCGGATCCCATCAAAATGTGGGAAATTTTATTGAATTCTGTTTTGAACGGTTGGTTGAAATTATTAATCGTTGTCCTAGCTAGAAAATGGGCTGTACTTTTAACAAACTGTAAATGGGCTATAGTAAATTCCATTAGAATTCAAAAATGAGATGTACATTCTTACAAATCGCAAATGGGCTATAAGTTCTCTGCCACACACTTGTGGGCCTACTAAGTTGACGCGTCCCCTAAAAAAAGTAAGTTGATGCGTATGCAAAGCTTTGTCAACTTATAGTCAACACACGGTTCTAGCAGCAGTGTCCGTTGGATGTCCATCCAACGGATGTCGTGCTTCTTCTTCAATCTCGGATATTCTAGCTTCAGCCGCCCAAGAAATGATTCCTCCCCTTGACATCTGGGGCGCACCGTTTCGGAGGCTGACCTGTGGGCCTACTAAGTTGACGTGTACCAAGGGCTTTGTCAACTTAGTCAATATAAACGATTCTAGCTGCAGTGACCGTACGATGTCCATCCAACGGCCGTTGTGATTCTTCAACCTATAGTCTTCGTGCTGCCTGCTCCTGCCTCCCGTGGTCGGCTGTGCTGTCACGGAGGCCTCACCGCCCCCTACCACTCCCACCGCTGGCCAGGCCCTGCGGCGACGGCAGCCTCACAACGCAGCCGAACCAGTGAACCCTCGTACTCATCTCCGCGTGGGCATCCACTGCCGCGTCTTCCCCGGCTCCGCGTCGTCCCCTTCCTAGGCCTCGCCGTCGACCACCGCCCTGGTGCTCTCGGCGCGGCTTGGTCAACGTGGCCAACGAACGAATTCCATTGGAAGAGTACTGTACGTGGAGAGGCTGACAGCTGGGTCCACAGCCGCATCAAGGAAGTGCCTCCTTATTACGCGGAAAATAATGATTCCTCCACCTGACAGCAGGGACCCACCGGAT
Organism: Aegilops tauschii subsp. strangulata; assembly: GCF_002575655.3. Lineage (NCBI taxonomy): Eukaryota > Viridiplantae > Streptophyta > Magnoliopsida > Poales > Poaceae > Aegilops > Aegilops tauschii. The sequence continues at coordinate 400,600,628 of NC_053035.3, forward strand.
GGGCCACCGTATTTCACGAAAAAAATGTTTCCCCTGACTGCTGGGACCCACCAGCTACATCTTCGCACGCAAGGAAGTGCCTGACGGTCGGGACCCACCTGGTCGAAGCTGTAACACCCTGGGAATCATGCTACAGTAACTCCCTGTGATTAAGCTAATCATGTTGCTAAACAGGGCTTGATCACATTTGAATCACCTTCCTTTTCTAACTCCTAGTTCAAACTTCAAATATAATTAAAGTGAAAAATAAAAGTTTTCAAAAACTCAAACAAAAATGTTCTGTGGGTGCTAAATAATACACTGGCAATTATGGTGGAGAAAACTCCTTTTTATAAAATGCCTAAATACTTTAAATGAAATATAACAGAAAAGGAAATAAACAAATAAAAGGAAAACAGAAAACAAAACAGAACAGAAAAAGAAAAAAAGGAGAAGGCCCGTTCCCCCACTGCACCCCGGCCCAAACTGGGCCGCCACCCCCGAACCCCCCCGGCCCAGTCGCCCCAGCCCACTCTCCCCCCCCCCCCCCCCGCGTCCCCTTCCCTGTTCCCCCGACCGGGTCGGAACAGGGGCGCGCGCTCCCGCCCGACCACCTCGCCGGCACCGACGCCGGAGAGGATAAGGACGCCAGCGGCCCCCGCCCCCTCGGGCCTCTCTCCCACTCACCCCGCTCACTCCCTCGGCCTCTGCGCCTCTCCTCCCGCCAGATCCACCTCTCTCTCCCCTTCGATCCCCTCTGCCCGCGCGTGCTCGCCGCCGTTCACCGTCGAACTCGCGGCCACCGTGCCCCGATCGCCCCGACGACGTGCCCGAACGACTTCCCGCCGTCGACTACGTCGACTACGCCCTCGGGAACGAGTCGAGCGCCTCTGCACCGGCCTCCCCGAGCTCGTCTTCAACCTACGGCCGCCGTCGTTCGTCGCCGATTCCGGCTACCCCGCGCCCTCCCCGAGCTCACTGCCACTCCCTACAACCTCGCAGTGAGCCTCTCCTTCTCCTCCCCCTCTCCGTTAGCTCGCTCGCGCTCCGTAGCTGCTCCCCCACGCGCGCCCGAACGCCACGCCGCGGAGCTCGCCGCCGGCGTGTCTCCGGTGACCAAATGGTCACGGCCGTAGGCCCGCTAGCCCGACCGCACCGTGCCGCGCCCGCCCAGGTAGTTAGTTCGGCCGTTCGCGCGCTCTAACGCAGCTTCCGTCGGGCACCCGTAGCACCTCGCCGCCGGCGAGCTCGTAGCGGTCGTCCCCGGCCGTTCCAGCCCCTCCGACCACCGCCGTTGGACGCGCGACGTCGAGCCGTGTCGAACGCGCCCAGCCCCGCCCCCGCAAACCCACTGTGGGTGAAACCCACGCCCCTCCCGCGCGCGCCGCCGTGCGTTTTGGTCGCCGGCGTTGCTCCGGCGCCGGCCGCCGACGTGGCAGGCCTGGGGCCACCCCAGTGCCCCTGCCAGTGGCCCCCACGGGCCCCAGTTGACTGGGTTGACCCAGTCAACTGCTGACTGGGCAGGCCCAGTCACTGACATGCGGGCCCCGCCGCAAAAATATAAAAAAAAGAAAAGAAAAAGAAAATGTTCTATAAATAAAAATAATTAGTTTAACTAAACACTCACTGACATATGGGGCCCACCCCTCTAATTATACTGTTAGATTAGTTTAAATAGATATTAGACTAACAGAGGCTGACATGTGGGTCCCACTGGACCCACCTGTCTGGTTTGGCTGGTCAGCCGACCTGTTGACTTGCTGACGTCAGCATTGCCTCATGATGACGTCATAATTCATTTTTCTTAATATAAATAATTCCAGAAATTCAAATAAACTTTGAAAATTCATATCTTTTAAACCGTAACTCGGATGAAAATGTTTTCTATATGAAAGTTGCTCAGAACGACGAGACGAATCCAAATACGCAGTCCGTTCCTCCACCACACCTCCCTAACCTATCGAACTAGCAACTTTCCCCCTCCGGTCCGTCTGTCCGAAAACGTGAAACATCGGGAATACCTCCCGGATGTTCCCCCCCTTCACCGGTACCACCTACTGTCGCGTTAAGACACCCCTAGCACCGCTCACTGTCATGTCACGCATCGTCATGCTTATGTTTGCATTGTATTTACTGTTTCTTCCCCCTCTTCTCTCCGGTAGACTACGAGACCGACCCTGCAACTGCCCAGTTCGACTACGGAGTCGACGACCCCTCCTACTTGCCAGAGCAACCAGGCAAGCCCCCCCCCTTGATCACCAGATATCGCCTACTCTTCTCTATACTGCTTGCATTAGAGTAGTCTAGCATGTTACTGCTTTCCGATAATCCTATCCTGATGCATAGCCTGTCATTGTTTCTACAATTGTTACCCTTACCTGCTATCCTACTGCTTAGTATAGGATGCTAGTGTTTCATCAGTGGCCCTACACTCTTGTCCGTCTGCCATGCTATACTACTGGGCCGTGATCACTTCGGGAGGTGATCACGGGTATATACTATATACATTATATACATGACACATGTGGTGACTAAAGTCGGGTCGGCTCGTTGAGTACCCGCAAGTGATTCTGATGAGGGGGCTGAAAGGACAGGTGGCTCCACCCCGGTAGAGGTGGGCCTGGGTTCCTGACAGCCCCCGACTGTTACTTTATGGCGGAGCGACAGGGCAGGTTGAGACCGCCTAGGTGAGAGGTGGGCCTGGCCCTGGTCGGCGTTCGCAGATAAACAACACGCTTAACGAGTTCTGGGTATTTGATCTGAGTCTGGCCATTTGGTCTATACGCACTAACCATCTACGTGGGAGTAGTTATGGGTATCCCGACGTCGTGGTATCAGCCGAAGCTCTTTTGACGTCAGCGACTGAGTGGCGCGCGCCGCATTGGACCGTAAGCTCGCGCTTGTATTAAGGGGGCTAGGTCTGCTTCCGGCCGCGTACGCAACGTGCAGGTGTGCATAGGGCGATGGGCCCAGACCCCTGCGCGCATAGGTTTAGACCGGCGTGCTGACCTCTCTGTTGAGCCTAGGTGGGGCTGCGACGTGTTGATCTTACGAGGCCGGGCATGACCCAGAAAAGTGTGTCCGGCCAAATGGGATCGAGCGTGTTGGGTTATGTGGTGCACCCCTGCAGGGAAGTTTATCTATTCGAATAGCCGTGTCCCTCGGTAAAAGGATGACCCGGAGTTGTGCCTTGACCTTATGACAACTAGAACTGGATACTGAATAAAATACACCCTTCCAAGTGCCAGATACAACCCGGTGGTCGCTCTCTAACAGGGCGACGAGGAGGGGATTACCGGGTAGGATTATGCTATGCGATGCTACTTGGAGGACTTCAATCTACTCTCTTCTACATGCTGCAAGATGGAGATGTCCAGAAGCGTAGTCTTCGACAGGACTAGCTATCCCCCTTTTAATTCTGGCATTCTGCAGTTCAGTCCACTGATATGCCCCTTTACACATATACCCATGCATATGTAGTGTAGCTCCTTGCTTGCGAGTACTTTGGATGAGTACTCACGGTTGCTTCTCTCCCTCTTTCCCCCCTTCCTATCTATCTGATTGTCGCAACCAGATATTGGAGTCCAGGAGCCAGACGCCACCGTCGACGACGACACCTACGACACTGGAGGTGCCTACTACTACGTGCAGGCCGCTGACGACGACCAGGAGTAGGTAGGAGGTCCCAGGCAGGAGGCCTACGCCTCGTTCGATCTGTATCCCTGTTTGTGCTAGCCTTCTTAAGGCAAACTTGTTTACCTTATGTCTGTACTCAGATATTGTTGCTTCCGCTGACTCGTCTATGATCGAGCAATTGTATTCGAGCCCTCGAGGTCCCTGGCTTGTATTATAATGCTTGTATGACTTATTTATGTTGTAGAGTTGTGTTGTGATATCTTCCCGTGAGTCCCTGATCGTGATCGTACACATTTGCGTGCATGATTAGTGTACGGTCAAATCGGGGGCGTCACAAGTTGGTATCAGAGCCGACTGCCTGTAGGAATCCCCCTATCCACACTCCTTGGCCGAAGTTGAGTCTAGACATTACAAAACATTTTACTAACATGGTTGTGTGTCTTACGGGCCCACGTCGCCATTGGGTGGTACTAGGATCTTTTACTCCTCGACCTTTACTCTGGGACTCTGAACTCTCTTCTACTCGGGTTAAACGAATTTACTAACTCTAACACTAGGATCCCGTGACCACATTCACCCCAAAGTTGGATAAGCCATAGTTGTTTCTTAGAGTAGTATTTTGAACAATTCACACACTGTCATTTGACTCCTTTGAAACGTCTTTGCTTTCAGATGGAACCCACGAGGCAGGTCGTTCGCCACACGACGGCCATTGGTGCCTCGGGATCACCTGCGGTGCTAGCTGAGATGATGACCTATCTGGGTTATCGCTGGCACCCTGAGTACACCGTCTACGAGGAGTACCGGGAGTTTAACCAGGAGCAGTACCATGCCATCGTCCACCTCTACTCTCGGGAGTATGACTCCACTACTGTGCTGCACACCGCACATGGTGTTGGTGTGACCATCGACATGGCTGTCCACGATGCTGCCTATGCTGCTCTGACACGTCTTCGTGGAGAGTATCAGGAGTTGGACACCTCCCCTTTCAGGCACATTGCTATCGCCTCTGATGTTGGTGCGGAGGGATACTATACTGCTGCCTATTCCACTGTCACCCGAGAGCCCTTCTACCATCAGCACCTGGTTCTGCATGCTGATGGGCTGGATCGAGCTAACCGAGCTCTTCGCCACGAGATGCACACCACCCGTCAGCACCTTTACCGTGCTCTGACGCTGCTGCACCCATTTGTCCGATCTGGACAGGTACCGCGTACTGCGATCTACCCAGCCAGGACCGTGATGCCCCACGGTGTCGGTTGGCCAGAGGTGGGAGGCTACTCTCCCGCACTTGGTCCTCTTCTGCCACCTGAGCGTCGGGCTCTACACCTGAGTATCCGCGGCCCCCAGTCTGCTGACGTGGAGGGCTATCCGTTGCCTCACTAGCAGCTGTCGGGCTACGATTACCTCCACAGTACCTCTTGGGACTGATGTAGGCTTGTTTGTAGTGTTAAAGGCATTCGCCGCGAGCCTGTGTGCCGCCTATGATGTTTTAGTCTATGTACTGAACTCTGTGTACTGAACTCTATGCATGACCCCTTTTGTAAGCTATGCCGACTACTATGTAGTAGCTATCGTGCTCCTTTCATTATGCATGTTTCATCATGAATGATTCTTGTCATTGCAAATTTTCTAAATGCTGAACTACCCCTGTTATATATTAGCAGGATGGTTAGACCAGGTGGTCGTGGTCGTGGTGGCGATGCCCCACCACCACCTGAGTACATGGCTGGTATGATCCAACAGTTTGAACTGAACCACCAATTCATGGAAAATATGATGGCTCAGTTTCCTCGCCCCAATTTGAACCAACAGCCAGCTCAAGTGACTCTTCAAGATTTCATACGCCTCAACCCAACCATCTACCGCAGCTCAACTCAGCCTCTGGATGCTGATGACTGGCTCCGTGACATCACCTATGAGATGGAGTCTGCTGATGTAGCCCCTGCCAGCTATGTCAATTTTGCTTCCTTCTTCTTGAAGGGACCCGCAGCTCAATGGTGGGACAGCCACAGGCGTACTCTGCCAGCTGGAACAATCATCACCTGGCCAGACTTCCAAGCTGCTTTCCGTGCCCGCTTCATTCCTCAAGGAGTCATGTACCGGAAGAAGCATGAGTTCCGCAACCTCACCCAAGGCAACAAATCTGTCGAAGCTTATCAGCGGGAGTTTCTGGACTTGTCCCGCTATGCTGAAGAAGACATTGCAACTGATGCACGCAGACAGGAGAAGTTCCGTGATGGCCTTCAAGCTGACATCAAGCTCGCACTTCTAGTGCATGACTTTGCTGATTTCGCCACCTTGGTGAACAAGGCCATCAATGTCGAAACTGGTCTGCAGGAATACCAGAGCTCTCACAGGCGCAACCGTGACACGGGCTCATCTTCGGGTTCGCCCGCACAGAAGCATAAGATATGGATCCCGAACAACACGTACCGTCCAAATGCATCTGCCCCAAGGCAGACCTATGCTGCACCTCGTCTGCCTCCACCACCATCTAGGCAGACAAGACTTCCAGCTCCACCATCCCAAGCTTCGGTTCCCACTCCCAATAATGGTCTGTGCTACAAGTGTGGACAACCCGGTCACCGTGCCAGGGACTGCCATCAGAATCAGAATCAACTTGCCCTTCCAGCAACGGGCCGTGGTAACAACCAGCCCCGCAGCAACAATGCTAAGCCTTATGGTCGTGCTCATGCCAACCACGTTGATCTCAACGAAGCTCAAGACCAGCCTGCTACTGTGATGGGTACACTCCTCGTAAATTCAGTACCAGCATCCGTTTTATTTGATACAGGTGCATCGCATTCATTCATGTCAGAAGATTTTGCATACAAGCACGACGTTAAATGTGAGGAGATGAACACCTCTGTATTGGTCAAAACCCCCGTGGGACAGTGTCAAACCTCCTTGGTTGGCATCGATGTCCCCGTGGAAATCGAAGGGCTGGAATTCTATGCCTCTCCCATTATCCTGAAGTCGTCTAACATCGACCTCATTTTGGGTATGGATTGGTTGAAAGCGCATACTGTTTTTATAGTTTGCGCCACTAAGACCGTCCATCTGCTACACCCTTCTGATGAAATAGTTGCTTACCAAGCTCAGCTGGTGCAAAATGCCGAGGCAAGGCTTTACGCATTGAATGCCTTGAACGCTGCACCACTCGAGGGCATTGAAAACATTCCCGTCGTGCGTGAATTCCTCGACGTCTTCCCTGAAGAAACTTCCGGGGATTCCCCCTGCTAGAGCTGTCGAATTCATCATCGACTTGAAACCAGGCACCACTCCCATAGCCAAGCGACCCTACAAAATGCCGCTGCATGAACTCCTTGAGCTTAAGGAGGAAATCGACAAGTCTCTTCGCAAAGGATTCATTCGCCCAAGTTGCTCTCCTTGGGGAGCACCTTCTCTCTTTGTCAAGAAGAAGGATGGGACTAACCGATTGGTTCAAGACTACCGTCCTATAAACCAAGCTACCATTCAGAATAAATACCCTCTTCCTCGGATCAATGATCTGTATGATCAACTGGCGGGTTCGTCAGTGTTCTCTAAGCTCGACTTGAGGTTGGGCTACCACCAGATCCGTGTTCGCGAAGAGGATATCCCAAAGACCGCCTTCGTGACTCGCTATGGTTCATACGAGTACACCGTCATGTCTTTCGGTTTAACCAATGCTCCAGCCACCTTCTCTCGTCTGATGAACTACATATTCATGGATTACCTCGACAAGTTCGTCGTGGTTTATCTGGATGATATCCTGATATTCTCCAAGAACGAAGAAGCACATGCTGAACATCTTCGACTTGTGCTGGAAAAGCTACGAGAACATCAACTATATGCCAAGTTCTCCAAATGTGAATTCTGGCTACCGGAGGTAACCTATCTTGGGCATGTCATCTCTAAGGATGGTATTGCCGTCAACCCCGAGCGAGTTCAGGCTATTCTTGATTGGACTCCTCCCAAGAACGTTAAGCAAGTCAGAAGTTTTCTCGGTCTCGCCAGCTATTGCCGTCGACTTGTCGAGAACTTCTCCAAGATCGCCAGGCCTCTCACTAACCTGTTGCATAAGGGTGTCAAGTTCCAATGGACAGACAAATGTCAGGAAAGTTTCCAGGCACTCAAAGACAAGTTGACCTTTGCTCCAGTTCTAGCTCCACCTGATACTAAGAAGGACTTCGTCATCTACTGCGACGCTTCCCGTCAAGGATTAGGCTGTGTCCTAATGCAAGACCGCAAAGTGATTGCTTATGCCTCTCGACAATTGCGCCCTCACGAAGAGAACTACCCAGTTCATGACCTCGAACTTGCTGCAGTCATTCATGCGCTGAAGCAGTGGCGACATTACCTTCTCGGTAATCATTGCGAGATATTCACTGACCACCAAAGTCTGAAGTATCTGTTTACTCAGCCAGATCTGAACCTCCGCCAGCAGAGATGGATGGAGCTTGTTGCAGACTTTGACTTGGGTATTTCCTATACGCCAGGCAAGGCTAATGTAATGGCTGATGCCTTGAGCCGCAAGTCTTACTGCAACCACCTTCAGGTTCACAAAGTTCAGCCCTCGCTTGTTGAGGAATTCAGGAAGCTGAACCTCCATATTGTTCCTCCGGGTGCACTCATTCCCCCTCCTAAGGAGTTTGGCAAGGTGAACCTCCACGTTGTTACCCAGGGTTCTCTCAATACCCTAGTTGCTAAACCAGATCTCGAGGACAGCATCAAAATGCTACAGCAGTATGACTCTGAAGCCTACAAGATTAAGCGCTACCTCGCAGAAGGAAAGCCCTCATTCTTCACCATTGCTGAAGATGGCACCCTATACTTCAAGGGCCGCCTAGTGGTGCCATGTGCAGAGAAAAACCTGGATATGACACAGGAAGTTATGAAAGAAGCTCATGATACGCCTCTGTGTATCCATCCTGGTAGTACAAAGATGTATCAAGACATCCGACAGAGATTCTGGTGGTCTAATATGAAGCAAGACATTGCTCGTTATGTTGCTGAGTGTGACGTTTGCCGTCGTATCAAAGCAGAACATCAAAGGCCTGCTGGAACTCTGCAACCTATCTCTATTCCTGAATGGAAATGGGACCATGTTGAGATGGACTTCGTCACTGGATTTCCCAAATCACAGAAAGGTAATGATGCTATTCTTGTCGTCATTGACCGGCTTTCCAAAGTTGCACATTTCCTGGCAGTCAAAGAAACGATCACTGCTAGCCAGTTGGCAACGCTCTATATGTCCAGGATTGTTTCACTCCACGGTATTCCATTGGTTATCAGTTCAGACCGTGGTAGCTTATTCACTTCAAGATTCTGGGCAAGTTTCCAAGAAGCTATGGGAACTCATCTGTCATTCAGTACTGCGTTTCATCCTCAATCGCAAGGACAAGTTGAACGCGTCAACCAAGTTCTCGAAGACATGCTTCGAGCTTGCGTTATTTCCTTCGGCAAGAAATGGGAGGAATCTCTCCCGTATGCTGAGTTCTCTTATAATAATAGCTATCAAGCTAGTCTGAAGATGGCCCCCTTCGAAGTGTTATATGGACGAAAGTGCCGAACCCCTCTGAACTGGTCAGAAACTGGGGAACGTCCACTCTTCGGTCCGGATATTATCCAAGATGCCGAAGAACAAGTCCGCATTATTCGCGAGAATCTCAAGACTGCTCAGTCACGTCAGAAGAGTCAGTATGACCGTCATCATAAAGACATGGTCTATCAACCTGGCGAAAAGGCTTATCTTCGAGTCACACCTATGAAGGGTGCTCACCGCTTCGGGATCAAGGGCAAACTAGCTCCTCGCTATATTGGCCCATTCACTATCCTCGAAAGGCGTGGAAAAGTGGCATACCAACTGGAACTACCGCCGAACCTTTCTGAGGTTCACGATGTGTTCCATGTGTCACAGCTCCGCCGTTGCTTCAAGGATCCAATCCGAGCTGTGGATCATGAAGTGCTCGAATTGCAGCAAGACCTCTCCTATAAGGAGCATCCGGTCCGCATTCTCGACCAAGCTGAACGCCGCACACGTCAGAAGGCGATCAAGTTTCTCAAAGTCCAGTGGTCGCACCATTCTGAAGATGAGGCCACTTGGGAACGAGAGGATCGTCTGCGCGAAGAATACCCCGCACTGTTTCCTTCTACCTCCTAAATCTCGGGACGAGATTTCTTGTAGTGGAGGAGATTTGTAACACCCTGGGAATCATGCTACAGTAACTCTCTGTGATTAAGCTAATCATGTTGCTAAACAGGGCTTGATCACATTTGAATCACCTTCCTTTTCTAACTCCTTGTTCAAACTTCAAATATAATTAAAGTGAAAAATAAAAGTTTTCAAAAACTCAAACAAAAATGTTCTGTGGGTGCTAAATAATACACTGGCAATTATGGTGGAGAAAACTCCTTTTTATAAAATGCCTAAATACTTTAAATGAAATATAACAGAAAAGGAAATAAACAAATAAAAGGAAAACAGAAAACAAAACAGAACAGAAAAAGAAAATGTTTTATAAATAAAAATAATTAGTTTAACTAAACACTCACTGACATATGGGGCCCACCCCTCTAATTATACTGTTAGATTAGTTTAAATAGATATTAGACTAACAGAGGCTGACATGTGGGTCCCACTGGACCCACCTGTCTGGTTTGGCTGGTCAGCCGACCTGTTGACTTGCTGACGTCAGCATTGCCTCATGATGACGTCATAATTCATTTTTCTTAATATAAATAATTCCAGAAATTCAAATAAACTTTGAAAATTCATATCTTTTAAACCGTAACTCAGATGAAAATGTTTTCTATATGAAAGTTGCTCAGAACGACGAGACGAATCCAAATACGCAGTCCGTTCCTCCACCACACCTACCTAACCTATCGAACTAGCAACTTTCCCCCTCCGGTCCGTCTGTCCGAAAACGTGAAACATCGGGAATACCTCCCGGATGTTCCCCCCCTTCACCGGTACCACCTACTGTCGCGTTAAGACACCCCTAGCACCGCTCACTGTCATGTCACGCATCGTCATGCTTATGTTTGCATTGTATTTACTGTTTCTTCCCCCTCTTCTCTCCGGTAGACTACGAGACCGACCCTGCAACTGCCCAGTTCGACTACGGAGTCGACGACCCCTCCTACTTGCCAGAGCAACCAGGCAAGCCCCCCCCTTGATCACCAGATATCGCCTACTCTTCTCTATACTGCTTGCATTAGAGTAGTGTAGCATGTTACTGCTTTCCGATAATCCTATCCTGATGCATAGCCTGTCATTGTTTCTACAATTGTTACCCTTACCTGCTATCCTACTGCTTAGTATAGGATGCTAGTGTTTCATCAGTGGCCCTACACTCTTGTCCGTCTACCATGCTATACTACTGGGCCGTGATCACTTCGGGAGGTGATCACGGGTATATACTATATACATTATATACATGACACATGTGGTGACTAAAATCGGGTCGGCTCGTTGAGTACCCGCAAGTGATTCTGATGAGGGGGCTGAAAGGACAGGTGGCTCCACCCCGGTAGAGGTGGGCCTGGGTTCCTGACAGCCCCCGACTGTTACTTTATGGCGGAGCGACAGGGCAGGTTGAGACCGCCTAGGTGAGAGGTGGGCCTGGCCCTGGTCGGTGTTCGCAGATAAACAACACGCTTAACGAGTTCTGGGTATTTGATCTGAGTCTGGCCATTTGGTCTATACGCACTAACCATCTACGTGGGAGTAGTTATGGGTATCCCGACGTCGTGGTATCAGCCGAAGCTCTTTTGACGTCAGCGACTGAGTGGCGCGCGCCGCATTGGACCGTAAGCTCGCGCTTGTATTAAGGGGGCTAGGTCTGCTTCCGGCCGCGTACGCAACGTGCAGGTGTGCATAGGGCGATGGGCCCAGACCCCTGCGCGCATAGGTTTAGACCGGCGTGCTGACCTCTCTGTTGAGCCTAGGTGGGGCTGCGACGTGTTGATCTTACGAGGCCGGGCATGACCCAGAAAAGTGTGTCCGGCCAAATGGGATCGAGCGTGTTGGGTTATGTGGTGCACCCCTGCAGGGAAGTTTATCTATTCGAATAGCCGTGTCCCTCGGTAAAAGGATGACCCGGAGTTGTGCCTTGACCTTATGACAACTAGAACTGGATACTGAATAAAATACACCCTTCCAAGTGCCAGATACAACCCGGTGGTCGCTCTCTAACAGGGCGACGAGGAGGGGATTGCCGGGTAGGATTATGCTATGCGATGCTACTTGGAGGACTTCAATCTACTCTCTTCTACATGGTGCAAGATGGAGATGTCCAGAAGCGTAGTCTTCGACAGGACTAGCTATCCCCCTTTTAATTCTGGCATTCTGCAGTTCAGTCCACTGATATGCCCCTTTACACATATACCCATGCATATGTAGTGTAGCTCCTTGCTTGCGAGTACTTTGGATGAGTACTCACGGTTGCTTCTCTCCCTCTTTCCCCCCTTCCTATCTATCTGATTGTCGCAACCAGATATTGGAGTCCAGGAGCCAGACGCCACCGTCGACGACGACACCTACGACACTGGAGGTGCCTACTACTACGTGCAGGCCGCTGACGACGACCAGGAGTAGTTAGGAGGTCCCAGGCAGGAGGCCTACGCCTCGTTCGATCTGTATCCCTGTTTGTGCTAGCCTTCTTAAGGCAAACTCTTTTACCTTATGTCTGTACTCAGATATTGTTGCTTCCGCTGACTCGTCTATGATCGAGCAATTGTATTCGAGCCCTCGAGGCCCCTGGCTTGTATTATAATGCTTGTATGACTTATTTATGTTGTAGAGTTGTGTTGTGATATCTTCCCGTGAGTCCCTGATCGTGATCGTACACATTTGCGTGCATGATTAGTGTACGGTCAAATCGGGGGCGTCACAGAAGCGTACGTAGTGTTGTCATTCTGGTTGCGAACGTGTACGTACATACGATCGGTCTGTCTGTAGGCTGCAGCAATGAACAATGGCCGTGTAAGGAAGGGCACGTGTCATAGTAGAGGCACACACGTGTCGTAGTAGAGGCGCGCACGTAGAATGTACACGTACGTATAGCGGCCAGGGTGCAAGAAAATAAATACGGCCACGTACGCTCATACGGGCGGGGTCTCGAACGCCTACTCGCGCATACGTACGGCCAGGTCTCGTGTACATGGCTGGGTCGGAACGGAGAAACTGCGTCGCCGTCGTGTTCATGGGGAGGCAACGGAATGCGTCGTGTTCATGGGGAGGCAACGGAATGCGTCGTGTTCATCTTGAGGCAACGGAACGCGTGCTGTTCATCGGGAGCCAACTGGCTTGGACAGAATAGCCGATGGAAACGAGGCCTGGCGTACCGCATAACGGAGGAAACGGCCTTGTGTTCCACCGGCCACAGTCGAAACGGGATCCTGTTCATCGGGAGGGGTCTGGCATACCACAAAACAGAGGAAACACACTTCTCTTGGACCTCCTACGGTCGAAAGGGGGTCCTATTGATTGGGAGGGGTGTGGCATACCGCAAAACGGAGGAAACAGACTTGTGTTGGAGCGCTACGGTGGAAACGGGGGTCCTGTTCATCGGGAGGGATGTGGCGTACCGCAAAATGGGACTCCACGGGATACTGTTCATCTCCGCCATCGACTGCCTCCATGGGCTACTGTTCATCCATCGTCGACCTCCTCCAGCCTCCACCTGTGAATGTTCATCCACGGGCTCCTGTTCATCCAGCCTCCACCGCGCGCTCCTCCACCGGCTACTGTTCAACCAGCCCTCTCCACGGGGTCCTATTCAACCACCCCTCCATGGGCTACTGTTCATCCAGCCCTCCACCGGCTACTGTTCAACCAGCCCTCCACGGGGTCGTCCTGTTCATCCAGCCCTCCACGGGGTCCTGTTCATCTAGCCCTCCACCGGCTCGATCGATGGGGTCCTGTTCATCCAGCGGCAACACCACGGGTTCCTGTTCATCCAACCCCCCACCGGGAACTGTTCATCCACCCCCCCCCCACAACAACGCTCACTGTTCATCAGGGGAAGGAGGCAGCAGTGTTCGATCGGCTTCTGTTAGCAGCAGTAGCGAAGGAATCACTCGGGTTTAGTTAACAGCATGGGATCGATCGGGGTTCAGTAACGTAGCTAGTGCAATCGCTCGGGTTTAGTTAGAGCCCAACGCCTCGCTCGGGTTCAGTTAGAGTGCAACACCTCGCACACACGCACGTACGTGTACGAGAGAAACACACATCGCTCGGCCCCCGACCACCCACCATAACCGGGAACTCCCCGATATTTTCCTCGCCCTCGCTTCTACCACGGTTTTCTCCGTCATGGACGGCCCAAAGAATGTCATGCAGATGCGTCTCTGGCCCGCCCAAGACGAAAATCCCATTTTTTGTCATAGAAGTAGGAGCCCACCACATCTATGATGATACCGGGTTTTGTCACAATTATCATCATAGAAGTGTCATAAGCATGACAGAAAAAATTTCGTTCTGCCCAAAATGTCATGGATGTGTCTTTTTTTGTAGTGATTCCATTAAGTTCAAGGATACTGAGGATGTCATTCCTACCAAAGAATCTGCTGAAGAAGTCATTCCAGAACATGAAGAACATCATGCTAGTGCACCTGAGGAAAATGGCTCTGAAGAAAATGTTGAGCCCACTCAACATCGTCAACCTACTCATCCTCGCGTTGCAAATGAAGTGCAGATCGAGAAAATCATCAACGACATCAACGCACCAGGTCCTCTCACACGCTCAAGGGCTTCACATTTGTCTAACTTTTGTGGGCACTTTGCTTTTGTCTCTATCGCAGAGCCCACCAAAGTTGATGAGGCATTTCTGGAGCCTGAGTGGATTCAAGCGATGCAAGAGGAATTACATCAATTCGAGCTCAACAATGTCTGGGAATTTGTCAAGCGACCAGACCCACGCAGGCACAATATCATCGATACCAAATGGATCTACTGCAAGAAGCAAGATGAAAATGGCCTTGTGGTGAGGAATAAGGCTCGTCTTGTAGCTCAAGGCTACACACAGGTTGAAGGAATTGATTTCGATGAAACTTTTGCACCTGTTGCTAGACTTGAGGCTATTCGCATATTGCTTGCTTATGCTAACCATCATAATATCATCTTATATCAAATGGATGTGAAAAGTGCATTCCTCAATGGTAATCTTGAGGAAGAAGTATATGTTGCTCAACCCCCAGGTTTTGAAGATCCTAAGCATCCTGACAAAGTCTTCAGACTCAATAAGGCCCTCTATGGCCTCAAGCAGGCCCCTCGAGCGTGGTATGATACTTTGAACGAATTCCTCATGAAGAAAGGCTTCAAACCCGGTTCACTTGACCCAACTCTTTTCACCAAAACCTATGATGATGAATTATTCGTGTGCCAAATATAGGTTGATGATATTATCTTTGGTTGTACTAACCAACGTTACAGTGACGAATTTTCCTATATGATGAGTGAGGAATATCAAATGTCTATGATGGGAGAATTGAAATTCTTCTTAGGTCTTCAAATTCGTCAACAGCACAACGGCATCTTCATATCTCAAGAGAGATACCTCAAGGATGTGTTGAGGAAATTCGGCATGCAAGATTGCAAAGGCGTCAAAATCCCTATGCCCACAAGTGGCCATCTATGCACTGATGAAAATGGTATAGACTTCGATCAAAAGGTATACCGCTCCATGATTGGCTCTTTATTGTATCTATGTGCATCTAGGCCAGATATTATGCTTAGTGTTTGCACGTGTGCCCGTTTTCAAGCTACACCGAAGGAATCACACCATAAGGCTGTGAAACATATTCTTCGATATCTAGCTCACACTACAACACTTGGATTATGGTATCCCAAGGGCTCAGTTTTTGATCTCATTGGATACTCGACTCTGACTATGCTGGTGATCGTGTGGATCGCAAGTCAACATCAGGCACATGCCATTTCCTCGGACGATCTTTTGTATGTTGGTCCTCGAAGAAGCAAAATTGTGTATCACTCTCTACTGCTGAAGCTGAGTACATTGCTGCTGGTTCGTGCTGTATTCAATTGCTATGGATGAAGAAACCCCTCAAGGACTACGGCATCAATGTGAAGAATGTGCCACTCTTCAGTGACAATGAGAGTGCCATCAAGATTGCTCATAACCCAATTCAACACACGAAGACAAAGCACATCCAGATTCGTCATCATTTTCTTTGAGATCATGTGCTGAAGGGCGACATCTGTAGGATCGAAAGTATGTCTAGAGGGGGTGATTAGACTACTTGACCAAATAAAAATCTAGCCTTTTCCCAATTTTAATTTTTGGCAGATTTTAGCAACTTAGCACAAGTCAAGCAATCAACCTACACATGCAATTCTAAGAGTATAGCAGCGGAATGTATAACAATTGCATATGAAGGTAAAGGGAGGAGTTTGGAGGGAGCAAACGCAATGTAGACACGGAGATTTTTTATCCGTCGTTCCGATAGGTGGTGCTATCGTACATCCACGTTGATGGAGACTTCAACCCACGAAGGGTAACGGTTGCGCGACTCCACGAAGGGCTCCACCCACGAAGGGTCCACGAAGAAGCAACCTTGTCTATCCCACCATGGTCGTCGCCCATGAAGGACTTGCCTCACTAAGGTAGATCTTCACGAAGTAGGCGATCTCCTTGCCCTTACAAACTCCTTGGTTCAACTCCACAATCTTGACGGAGGCTCCTAAGTGACACCTAACCAATCTAGGAGACACCACTCCCCAAGAGGTAATAGATGGTGTGTTGATGATGAACTCCTTGCTCTTGTGCTTCAAATGATAGTCTCCCCAACACTCAACTCTCTCTCATAGGATTGGATTTGGTGGAAAGATGATTTGAGTGGAAAGCAACTTGGGGAAGGCTAGAGATCAAGATTTATGTGGTTGGAATAGAATATCTTGACCTCAACACAAGTGTAGGTGGTTCTCTCTCAGAAAATGTATGTTGGAAGTGTAGGCATGTTCTGATGGCTCTCTCCACGAATGAAGAGTGGGTGGAGGGGTATATATAGCCTCCACACAAAATCTAACCGTTACACACAATTTACCAAACTTGGTGGGACCGATTCAGAGAACTCGGTCAGACCGATTTAGTTCAAAATGTGAACGTTAGGATTTTCGGTGGGACCGACATGTCAACTCGGTGGGACCGATTTCGTTAGGGTTAGGGCATAACATAATCTCGGTGAGACCGATTACACAAACTCGGTGAGACCAATTTTGGTAATAGACTAACCAGAGAGTTTGTCAGGCAAACTCGGTGGGACCGATTCGCTCATCTCGGTTGGACCGAAACGTTACGAAAGGGAAACAGAGAGTTTGCATTGCAATCTCGATGGGACCGATCGCTCATCTTGGTTTGAGCGAAACGTTACGAAGGGAAACAGAGAGATTGCAATCCCATCTCGGTGAGACTGAGATCCCTATCGGTGAGACCGAAAAGACTAGGGTTTGTGGCAGTGGTTTGTGGCAGTGAAAAACATCGTCGCTTTGAGAAGTATGTGATAATTAAGAGCTCCCCCTAAATTTGTGCATTATTTAGAAATTTGCTTTTGAATGCAAATGCACAATCGATTAGGATCATGGGTTACTCTTCCATGTCACATACATCTTGGTGGAGCGCTCAAAATGATATAACTTAAAACCATGCACTCATCACCAAGCAAGTGAATGATCATATAAGGATATGAGAGATAATATCATCCAACAAGCATTAAGATAGCATATGATCAAACACATGATCAAGCAAGTATCTCACAAGGACATAAAGTATCTCACACAAGCACACAATCGAGAAATATACCCAAAATAGCAAGAGAGATAAAAAGCAACACTCTCTCTCGAAGCCTATGATCTATACATTTTTCTCCCCCTTTGGCAACAAGTTACCAAAAAGTTAAAAAATGCATAGTGCTAAACGTCTCTCAGGCTTGATCTTCGGGAGGTGGTGTAGATAGAACTCCAAGGACGAAAGCATCCGTTGATGTAGTTGGAGCTGGTGGAGTGGCTGCTGGTGGTGGCATTGGAGCTGTAGCTGCTGGTGCTGATGCTGTAGCTCTAGAATCTCTCATTGGTACTGCAGCAGACCTCTGTCCTCTAGGCACTCACTCAAATGCATCAGTAGTTGCCTTGCCTTTCTTCTCTTCTGCTTCCTCCTGAAGCTGCTCAACTGCTGTTTGAATCTCAGTTACCTTCAGATCAAGATCATAAAATTTGGTTTCTATGATCCTCTCCAAGCTCTGCTGGTTTTGAGTTAGGGTGGCCAAGCCCTTCTCAATCCTTAGTGTCGACTGGATCAGATATGCAAGTTGATCTTGCTTGCCCTTCAGGAAAACTTGAGATGCCTCTTCAACACTTGGCATCTTGGTAGCTTTCTCAGCCTTTGGTTTGGCTCTCTTCTCCTGTGCTTGAACAGATGTGGGGTCTTCCTCATTCATCACAACAGTGTTGTCTTCAAATTCAGGATGCAAAGGAAGGTGCTCCTTGTCCAACAAATATGTTCTTGTGCCCATCTTGGAGTTGATGAGCTCCTGAATGTGTGGAGCATACCCACATCTTTTCTTCTGATCAGAAGCTGTCCTCTTGATTGTTTCTACAATCAAACTCATAACCTTGAACTTCTGAGGCACATCAAACAAGTGTAGCAAATTGATAGCATGTCCTCTAATCATCTTGTGATCTCCATACTTGGGTAGCAATGTGTGCCTAAGGATCTAGTTGATGGTAGGCAGACCAAACAACAAGAAGTGTACAGATCCAAGCTTGTGAGTCTCCAAAGCTTTATCTGGGATCTCTCTGTACATGTGTGCCATAGTGTTGTGGTGTTTCTTCTTGGTGGCATACACATCCAAGTTATCTTCATGTTCTTCAGGGGCATTGATCAGCTTGGCCCATTCTTCAACTGTGGATTGGTACCTAGTACCTTCTGACATCCAAACTATCTTCCCATCTGGGTAAAAGTGAGCAGTGGAGTAAAACTGCATGATCAACTCATCATTCCATTTTGTGAGCTTCTGAGCCACAAATTTATCAACTCCACATGATTTGAAGCTGTCATAAACTCCTGGAAAGTGATCTTCATTCTCTTTGATGTATTCCCAGTCAACCCATCTCATGTCACAGACAATGGGCTTCTGGTCAAGCAGGATAGTCTCATAGAAATCTTGTTTTTCCTTTGTGTGGAACCTGTAATCAACTGCTGTCCTCCTCCTCACAGCATAAGGATCAGACTGTCTCCACAGTCTCAGTCCAGCATCTTTTCTGATGTGCATGTCTTCAGCCACTGGATGAGCATCATTGTGGTATGGAATCTTGGGCTTCAACTTCCTCAAAACAAGTGAATCATCATCTTCTTCTTCAGCTTCAGGCACCGGGGCCTTGTTCTTTTCCTCAGCAGGTATACTTCTGGTGTTCCTCTTGGGTTTTGGGGGCTTCTGAGTTTGAGCTTTGGGAGCAGACTTGGGCTTTGATGGAGCAGCCCCTGATCTGATTGCATCTCCCATAAGCTTCTGAGCTTTGGGTGCTGGTGCAGCATCCTCTTCCTCTTCTCCTTCAGAATCTCTCTTCATTGAGGGCTTGCCAAGAACTCTGGCAGTAGTGGTTCTTGCCCTCTTCTTCTTCTTGTCCTCACCAGCTGCTTCTTCTTCTTCAGATTCAATGGTGAACTTCATAGTTTCACCTGTTGCAACCTTCCTTGGCTTTGACATTGGCACTCTTCTTGCTGGAGCCTTCTTGTTCAGTCCCGGATTACTTGCAGTAGCTGTGCCATACTCCTTTTTCAGCACCTTTTTCCTTGAAATGGCCTCATCCTCAACAGCCACATAATCCTCATCCTCAGAACTGAGGTTCTCTTCTTCCTTGTCCTGATGGCTTCCTTTGGCAAGTTACTGGGTGTGCTCCTGCTGCCCTCATCATAGCTGCTTGAGGGACTAGTGCCCTCCCTCATTTGAACCTGCTCTTCAGACTTGTTCTGGCTGTCACTTTGATCAGACATCTTCAGGCAAACTGTCAGCAGACCCTGTGAATAGGTTGTAGATGAGGTAGAGTAGATGAGCATCACAAAGTACAGAGGTTTTGCAAAACAATTGAGTCAAAAAGCTTAGTTTTAGTTCTCTACGGAAGTGATCTCGGAGCTACCAAATTGACAAACTCGGTGATACCGAAGCAACACTTGGAACCTAAACTAGTGAACTCAGTTGGGTCGAGTCATATTTCAGTGCACCGAGATTGCTAGGGTTTCATAGAATCTTGAACTCGGTCACACCGATTTGCACGTTTCGGTCAGACCGAAAAGCGCATGTGCAATGGCCTAAGCCGAATCGGTGAGACCGATTTCTACATTTCGGTCGGTCCGAGATGAGTTCTGCGGAGAGCTAACCCTAAAATTTTCGAATCAATCTAGACCTAAGGAAGTTTTAGCTGGACAGGATGATTTCATACGTGGCAAGAATCATGGCAAAGCAATGTGCTACGAATCGGAGATAAGGAATAGCACAAAGATCATGTTCATACCCTACTTCGGCGGTGAACTTGCTATGGCGGCAACGGTGGGGCAGATTGCCGTTGATGGCGGTGGAGACCAGCGGCGGGAGGTCGCTGGCAGCGAGATGACGATCCGGAGACCCGAGGAGGCAGAGCAGGTCACGCGCGGGTGAAAGGTTTTGGAAAATTTTCCAAAATTTGACCCGTCAGTATATATAACCTGACCCTGTCGGTGTGACCGAGTGGAACAACTCGGTGGCACCGAGATGCAAAACTGTGAGCAGTTACTGCAACTCGGTGTGACCGAAAAGTTCTAATCGGTTGCACCGAGATGAAAACCTAGATCAACTTAGTGAACTCGGTTTGACCGAAATGGATTTCTCTGTCAGACCGAAATGCACAAAGAGGTTATGGAAGTTTAAGTCTATGACGAATCGGGGACTCCGAGTGCTCCTCACACAGAGTGGTTCGAATCTGACTTGATCAAGATGTAGCATGAATAGAGTTTGAGACGAGGAAAGCATAGATAGCTAGAGGGAGTTCTTAGGCATTCTTGTCCATCCATTTGGCAAAAGAGAAAAAGCCAAACAATCAAAGCAACAAATGGATGTCCTCGAATGAGTAAAATATGCATCCAACATGCTCACACAATAAAATGACAAATGAAATATGTGACAAAGCATGCATAAACACTCTAGCATCTATCAAGCAATTTGGCGATGACTAGGTCATCTATATATGAGTATATTGACTTAGGAGTCAAATGAGAACATTTGATCATAGGTCATACTCATCGTTTAAGCACAAGTGGGGTTACCACTTTTACATAAAGCATTATTGTGCTCACACCATTAGAGTTGCTTTAGCTCAATTGATTAGAGTAAAGCTCCCCCTAGATGTGATATCCCCCCTAAGAGGGATGAACTAACCTAGGGTTTTGTCGATGATGACTTCATGTAGGTGTTGAAGATGTGGACGCTCAATGTTGACATAGATCATTCGGAGCAATCCATTGGAGTGAGTTGCACTTTCAATACCTACACGGGTTAGTCCCACAAGGAACAAGCAAGGATATCCATAGACATAGAGTGATGTTCACACAAGATGATGTTTATGAAAGCATTAGGTTACCTTGTCCCTTGTCTTACCAACAAGAGGGTCTGTGACTCCTTGAACTAGTGCAAGATATGGAAGTTGTTTGCACTTGTCTTTGCCAAAATGATAAGAGTGAAGTATGTTGGCGGAGTCACCCTCAAGAACTCTCTAGTTCTTCTTCTTCGGGATCCACACCATCTTGATGGGAATCCTTGGAGTTGTAGTCGTACTTGATGAAGTGGAACTTGATGTAGTCTTGGGAACCCACTTGACCAAGGCCTTAGGAGCTTCTTCAAATGCATCAATCTCCTCTTGAAGCTTGTCCTTGCCTTTTTTCTTGTGGTCTTGTGGTGGAAGATCATCTTGAGCTTGTGTTCCTTGGAAAGAAGTAGGATCATAATTCTCTTGTTGAGGAACAAACTTCGTCTTGGGGTATTGATCTTCTTCCCACTCAACTCCATTGGCATTGAACTTTCGTTCAAAAACAACACCTTGATTCTTCCGGTGTCTTCCTTGCTTGCGTACAATTTCCTCAAATTACTTACTTCCGGCAAGGCTCTTGTAAACACCTTTCTCTATAATTCCCTTCAATAAGCTATTTTCTTGCTCAAGTGTAACTTGGCTAAGAGAATCATTAGTGGAATTAAGAGAACTACTAGGAGCAACATCATTGGATTTAGCATGATTGTTGTTACTACTAGAAGAAGAATCTTTCTTACTTTTGTTGCTAGATTTAACTTGTGGCATGTAAGTAGACAAGAGTAAACGCTTGGGAATGTAAGAAGAACTTTTCTTGCGAAGATCATCATTGATTGCTTTTAAGAACTCATGCTCTTGCTCAAGGTTGAGCTTTTCAAAGCGTAGCTTCTCATGAGTCTTTAAAAGTTCTCGATGATCTTCCAAGGTAGTTTCATGAGCTAACTTAAGAGTGTTTAATTCTTTAGTTAGACGCTCAATCTTCTTCTTATCATCATCATTCATTTTATCTTGATTAGCATGATCATTAGCAAGTTCATCATAGTTTTCATAACTAGAGTTGTCAACAAGTAAATCATCATCTCCTAGCAAATCATCGTCATCACTATTGAAATCAACATACTCGGGGTGTGTTACCTTTGGACCTTTGGCCATGAAGCATCTCCCAATTCCTTCATTTGGTGAGTCAAATATGTCGTGGGAGTTGGTTGACACAAGTGCTAGACCGGCAACACCTTCATCTTGAGTATATTCGGAGTCGGAGTGATAACTTCTTTCGGAGTGATGGTCGGAGTCGGAGCCGGATACCCATTCACCAACATGAGCTTGATGTCTTCGTTTTGTGTAGCTCCTAGATGACTTGTCCTTCCTCTCCGAATCCTTGCTTCTCCGAGAGGGTCTTCGTTCATAACGATCATCTCTACTCCTTCTCTCTCTTGGCGGTGATTCTTCTCTCCTACTTCTTCTTTTGGGAAAATCTTCTCTTCTTTTGTAAGGAGCCGTACACTCATTGGAATAGTGTCCGGGTCTTCCACAATTGTAACAATTACGCTCACGACTAGAAGATCTTTTGTCATTGTGGGACCTTGACTTGGAGCTTCTTTCCTTGCTTCTACTCTTGTAGAACTTGTTGAAGTTCTTCACCATTAGACTCAATTCTTCATTGAAGGTTTGTTTCTCACTCGATGATGTGGGAGCATCACATGAGGCTTTGTAAGCACCACTTGACTTGTTGTGGAGCTCTTCCTTATCCTTGAGTGACATCTCATGAGCAACAATTCTTCAAATGACTTCCGTTGCCTTGAGATCTTTGTAGTTGGGCATCATTTGGATCAATGTGCACACGGTATCATATTTTCCATCCAAGGCTCTTAGGATCTTCTTGATGATGAATCTATCGGTCATCTCTTCACTTCCTAAGCCGGCAATCTCATTTGTGATGAGAGCAAGCCTAGAGTACATTTCAGCGACACCTTCACCATCCTTCATTTTGAACTTGTCAAGTTGACTTTGAAGCACATCCAATTTGGATTCCTTGACGGAGTCGGTACCTTCGTGCATATCAATCAAAGTATCCCAAATTTCCTTTGCATTCTCAAGATGGCTGATTTTGTTGAATTCTTCGGGGCACAATTCGTTGAAGAGAATATCACAAGCTTGAGCATTGTATTGCAGCATCTTCAACTCTTCCGCGGTAGCTTCACGGTTCGGTTCTCTCCCATCAAAGAATTCATCTTGCAAGCCAAAACACACAATAGCCCAAACGGCGGGGTTATGTCCAAGAATATGCATTTTCATCTTATGCTTCCAACTAGCAAAATTAGTACCCTCAAAGTAAGGACCTCTACGGTGGTAATTTCCCTCGCTAGACGCCATACTCTCCTAGGTTGTGAAATCAAGGCTATGACCACCAAAAGCTATGGAAATCAAAGCAAATGGAGACCAAAGCTCTGATACCACTTGTAGGATCGAAAGTATGTCTAGAGGGGGGTGATTAGACTACTTGACCAAATAAAAATCTAGCCTTTTCCCAATTTTAATTCTTGGCAGATTTTAGCAGCTTAGCACAAGTCAAGCAATCAACCTACACATGCAATTATAAGAGTATAGCAGCGGAATGTATAACAATTGCATATGAAGGTAAAGGGAGGAGTTTGGAGGGAGCAAACGCAATGTAGACACGGAGATTTTTTATCCGTGGTTCCGATAGGTGGTGCTATCGTACATCCACGTTGATGGAGACTTCAACCCACGAAGGGTAACGGTTGCGCGAGTCCACGGGGGGCTCCACCCACGAAGGGTCCATGAAGAAGCAACCTTGTCTATCCCACCATGGTCGTCGCCCACAAAGGACTTGCCTCACTCGGGTAGATCTTCACGAAGTAGGCGAACTCCTTGCCCTTACAAACTCCTTGGTTCAACTCCACAATCTTGACGGAGGCTCCCAAGTGACACCTAACCAATCTAGGAGACACCACTCTCCAAGAGGTAATAGATGGTGTGTTGATGATGAACTCCTTGCTCTTGTGCTTCAAATGATAGTCTCCCTAACACTCAACTCTCTCTCATAGGATTGGATTTGGTGGAAAGATGATTTGAGTGGAAAGCAACTTGGGGAAGGGTAGCACTACAAAAAAAATACACATCCGTGATGATACGTGTTTGTCACAGTAGGTCGCGTTTTTTGTCATGCATGTACATCCATGACGATTTTATGACAGAGTCGAGATAGCCATACCTGTGCTATCGTAGAAATGTTCCATGACATTACCAAAATTATCATCACGGAAGCGTCCACTTCCATGATGATAAATCGCGCGTCACAGAAGTGCTTTCGTCAAGGGTGACCGACACGTGGCATCCACCGTAACGGAACGCCGTTATGCTATCGGGTCGGGTTTTGGATCCGATAACCCGTTAACAGCCCCGACCAATGGGAAATTTCCACGTGTAAAATTCTTATTGACTGGACGAAACACGTGTCAGCTCGTCAGTGGGTCAGATAGGCGCCTATGATATGTCGACACATGCCACGGCCGACCACTGGCCCATTTAGCTTACAAAGCCGGCCCGTTTGACTTGGTCAAAAGTTAACGGGCTGGCCCATGAAAAGCCTGTTAAGGGTCTCTTCGCAAATAGCCCATTTTACGGCCCGTTAACTCACGGCCCGTTAGGCCCTAAAGGAAATCGGCCCAACAACGTCATGTGGGCTGTCGAATATAACACCAGCCCATTTCACTTTCGGCCCATGTATGGCCCACGACGTCTTTCGGCCCATATGAGGCCTTCGTATCTTTCGGCCCTTTACAGGCCCACGGTGACTCTAGGCCATAATGAACAGTAATTTTCTTTATACCCGTTAACGGCCCATGATTTACATGGGCCGTTTCCAGCCCGTGTTAGCTTTCGGCCTATTGGCGGCCCATACGTTCTTGGGCTCCTTTTTGGCCCTCGATTACTTCCGGCCCGTTACTGGCCTGTTCCCCTAATGGGCCAAATTCGGCCCATGGCAAGAGTCGGCCCGTTACTGGCCTGTTCCCCTAATGGGCCAAATTCAGCCCATGGCAAGAGTCGGCTCGTTACTGGCCTATTACCCTAATGGGCCAAATTCGGCCCATGGCAAGAGTCGGCCCGTTTCTGGCCTGTTAACCCGTTGCACCGTTTCCAGCCTGTCCTATATTCCGGCCCATTACGCCTGTGAGAGAATTAAGGCTTTGCTGTCCTACGGCCTGTTAACGGCCTGCTACCGTGCTGGGCCGATACCAATTACGCCCGATTACGGCCCATGTAGACCCATTTATCCGACGGCCCGAGGCCCACTGATTACAGGCCCATTTATCGACGGCCTGTAGGAGACTCATGGATCCTACGGCCCGTATATGGCCCATGGTAGTTGCGGCCACTAGCAAACCAGGGAAAAAGAAGACTAGGAAATAAATAAGGCCGAAACTAACGCTAGGCTATTAAGGCGATTGCACAGATTACATCCACTCGGCATCAAAGATCGCCACCAGTGCAAATATAGGGAACACCCTACAGTATACAAAAATGGCTTGCTATTTTCTTCAGCCGGTGGCTGCACGTTAAGAATAAATTTTGTATCGCACCAAAACAAATTACAACTATATAACAAAAGGAAGGTTGGCATAAAACTTAACAGTCTAGCAGATAAATGCACCACCAGAAGTTCAGAAGCTTAGTTCATTTGACCTGACTATTACGTTTTCATGCTGTATTGTCCGATGGAGCACCATAACCCTCGCCTTCATTTCCCCTAGGCTCCTGAACAACATAGCAAATGTCTAATAGTATGGTTTCAAAACCATGCATATCTTGACGATATTGAGCAATGTTTCTCCTTGTTTCACAAAGGGTCTCTGTTAGGGAATGGACTTGTGTCTGGAGCGCAAATACAACATTGCTTTGAGCTTGCATATCTTGATCATGAGGCAGTTTGGACAATATTACCTTAACAACCAACCCAGTATTACGCAGGAACGTGCTTTTGGCACTGTTAGTGGACATGTACTGACCCACTGCAGCAAGAGCTGACATTGCGGTTATAGTTGCCTCGCCACCGTCAGAAGGTGGCGGTTCTACCATTTTTTCCATAGCTCGCTGAAAAGTTGAGGTTTTACATTAGTAGTACCAGAACAGAAGATATTAAGGAGGCAGAAAAACCAAACAAAATAGCTTTGGTCTATATACAGAACTTATTCTGGTGAACCCATGTAAAATATTAGTTGTATTTTATTGCAAAGTACATAATAAAACCAGGTTCCAAACATATGACCATGCACCAACGCTACTGTATTGTCTATTTCTTCACGTTGTATTGAGGGCAAAGGATAAAGAGACGAAGTTTATAATATGGTAAGCATAGTATGACATCATTCATATCACAAAACAACTGAGAACAGACAAACAGGCAATTGTAACGTTGTGTGGGCAAGTCCAGCACGGAACTAGATTACGGGTCAAGATCAAAGGAACATCACTCCTCTCTTTTAAACCTTGTAAGGTGCAATGATACGCTAAGACAATTGTGTATAAAATTGAAAAGAGTAATAGACATTGGCTGCAAACCATGCAGTTTAAGGCACAAGTCAGAGTAAGTAGTAGTTAAAAGGCATGAGGATTAAGGACTTACAACAGCGGCTTTGACTGGTGTAGTCATGCCCTTCTTCTTGCTGGTGTGCAGTCCTTGAAGATTTCCACAGCATTTGGTTCAGGTACTTTTTGGTCCTTGCGGGCTTTCCTCTGCATTTCGAACAAGTCAATATAGATCTGATAATATGGTATAGCGAAAAGAGTGAAACAGCAGCTAATTACAAGAGCCTCATAGTGTGCAATATAGCTACGAGATCCTGTCGTCTATTGGAATTTCACTTTCGTACGGTTGGCCTTGTTCAAGAACAGTTCACCTACAAGAAGATAAATTTGTGTGGCACATGCGTAAATAGGACTTCAACATGTGATCTGATCACATATATATAATGTACCTGATACTTCGGATCAGACCAGTGTTTAACAAGACCCCTCCAGTCTTCATCCGATATATCTGTTCACTGTTAGCCTTGCCTTCAAAGTGAGTTTTCCTCAAGTTATACCGATACTGTCGTAGAGCAGACTTGGAAACATGGGTGCAAGCTTGTCTGGTTGCATCATCTTGGCTATCCAACTTGAACCTCATCTGTTGAAAATTATGGGAGTCTCATTATCAGCAACCTAGAAAGTATGGGACAGAGCAAGATGATATTACTAGTTTCCATACATAACCATACTTACAGATAAATGGTCGAGGAAGGTGTTGAACTGGGTATTGTCTTTGTCATTCCTGTACTGAATCCATGTTGGGAGGATATGTACATGACACCTAACGGCAACCGCTGCCTCTGATACTAACTTGGCTGACTCTGTAGCATCACGTGGCCTTTTTAAACCTGCCTCAAAACGGATCTCCATTCTTCCTCCTCTAGATTTAGTTAACCTATCGAGCATTATCCCTGATGTTTGTTTCCTCTTGCGCCTAGGTGCTAGTCCAACAACGAACATAGGAAGTGTTAGTGTACATCAAACTGTGACACTACATATAAAGAAGCATGCAACTGTAACTTGACTCCAGCAACTACCTTCTTGCTGCTGAAGCTCACAAGGTTCATCTGATATTGCCATCTCGTCTTGTGTCAAGAGTGCTTGGGAAGTAGTGTCAGGTGGCAAGGGAGCTTGGGAACGTGCTGCTAGCTCAGTTGGCGCACGAGTAAGTCGTGCAGCTGGTAGTACTGTGGTAGGTGTTGCAAGAACTAGGGTTGTCTCTGCTTGTTTGGTGGCAGCTATTTGTTTCTGTTTGGCTTTTTTGCAACTCGTGTAGCATGGGATGCCGTCTTTGTAGAATTTTCCGCTGGACTTTGACCTTCTATTGCACCATCAGTACCAGTAGAATCTGCAGGATTCATCCGCTTCTCATTCCCTGCCATTCTGTGTTTCTTCCTCTTTCTCTGTGCCATGTTAAGTCAAGCCGACAAGAAAAATGAATAACAATTTAGTTCTTTAGAACAAATTGATGCGTGATGCAGACGAACTGAACTTTTATGTTAGACAACCACATGATAGGAGGATGTAATATGTATGAAAAACAGGACGGAAGAGATAACCAGAACTATGATGTGTAAACTAAGAAGAAGACATTTCACCAAATTAGAAGCAATGCAATGGAAGGTAGACACCATATGAAAGATGCTACAAATATCGCTCTGCCAAGTTAACAGTGTCTCATCATAAATGGCGTTTAAACAAATGTGAACCAGTACAAGAAATAAATCATATGCAAGATGCAAACAACATCACACTACCATGTTAGAGGTCCCTCGTCATTAGTGCCATTGCATATTCACAACATTGCATATTCACAGCTTATGATGTGTAAACTAAGGAGAAGGCATTTCAACAAATTAGAAGCAATGAAAGCTAGACACCATATGAAAGATGCAACGAATATCACTCTACCAAGATAAAACTGTCTCGTCATAAGTGCCATTTCAACAAATTAGTAGTACAAGCTAGAAAAGAATGTGAGATGTAACCTATATCACACTCCGAAGTCAAACGTGTCTTATGATAAGGGATTGTTGCAGGTTACACAACAGTAGTAATTTGATGTAAGAACATGGTGTGATAGACAGATATTGTATGTTCTAGAAACAGCAACACGTGTCTTATTCAAGTATAATGTGTAAAGTAAGCAGATGGAATTCAACAGAATTAGAAGCAATACAAGGTAGACATCACACATAACATGCAACCACATATAACAGTGCTAAGTTAGAGGGAGCACCGGTGATGTTGCACTAGGGGAGACGTGCTCATCATAAACACAGCTTTGTTGAGTGTCTATGCATGTGTTGTCTTGGAAATCATCTTGGGGGTGTGGAGGAGTAGAAACTGTAGAGGCCCTCCGTTCAGAAGGAGCACCTTTATCCGCTGCCTTGCTAACTTCCTTCCGCTTTATTGATTTTGAATTGCCAAGTAAAACCGACAAGAAAAAGCAATAAAATTCTCTCTTCAGAACTCATTCATGCATGATACTGACAATCACTACTTTGATGTAAGGCAAACACATGATACCAGGATGGAATATGTACGAAAAACAGGACGGCATGGCATGTTCACAATTGTTTGTGTAAACTAAGCAGAAACCATTCCAGCAAATAAGAAGCAATGCAAGCTAGACACCACATGAAAGATGCAACCAATATGACTCTGCCAAGTTAAAAGCGTCCCATCATAAATGGAATTTCAACAAATTAGAAGCAGCGCATGCTATAAATCATATGAAAGATGCAACTAATATCGCACTGCATATACTAAAGGTGTCTCGTCATGTTGATTGATGCGGGATACAAAAAAACAATAGTTTTATGTAAGGACATGCTTTATAGACAGATGTACTATGTACTAAATACAGGAAGGCATGTCACATTAACAGGTATAATGTATAAGCTAAGCAGACTAGCACATGCAGTTTAACCAGATTGGAAGAATTACAATCTAGACACCATATGCAACATGCAACCACATATCACGCTGCCAAGTTAGAGCAAGCACCTGCGATGCTAGTGTAGGGGAAATGTTGTAATCAACTACAGAGCTACGTTCACTATCTTCATCTAGCATTTCTGTTTCTTGAGAATCATGTCGGGAGGCTGACGCTGCATTCTTTAAATGAGGAGTAGTCCCCTTGCCTGCCTGCCTCGTCATAAGTGATTGATGAGGGATACACAAGAACATTAGTTTGATGTAAGAACATGGTTAATACACAGATGTACTAGTATGTACCAAAAACAGAAAGGTATGTCATATTCAAAGGTATAATGTGTAAGCTAAGCAGATGCAATTTAACCAAATTGGAAGCAATACAAGCTAGACATCCGGCTGGAGTGGTGAGCATGATCATCTAGGACCTGAGAGCCTGATGGGAGGCTGGCTGCTTCGCCACCATCGCAGCTTTTTAGTTGGCTTCCAGGTGATGCCTATCTTTGCTGGGCTTGTCACTGGCTCGGCCAGTGCCCTGACTAGCTATTTGTCTTCTGGTGCTCACGGGATGGTGGTTCATGTAAAAAAATATCTTTCCTTATCTTACCGACTTCGGCCTTTCGGATACAAGCTAGACACCATATGGAACATGCAACCACATATGACACCGCGAAGTTAAAGCAAGCACCTAGGATGGTGGTTCATTGCGAGCGAGGTCATCAAGTCCAGAGCTACGTTTACCGTCTCCATCTGCTGACGCTGCACCCTTTATAGCGCTGTAACGTGTCTTGCCTACCCGCATACGAAGCTGGAGCGACTTCTCTTTTTTTCTTTTTGGCTTCTCTCATGGCAGCAGAGTCTGAAATACCCTTGCATAAAAACACAATAGTGAGAGTAAGGGTGAAGTGTGTGCAGAACTAGTGCACTGTAAAAGTAGCAGATAGCAGGTGGCTGAAAAATAAATGACAGGAGACATATGATAGCTCTACAACATTGCATGGCAAACAAAATTAGATTCTACTCCGTATGATTTTCTAATATACGAGCACAGGAAATGCAGGTGCTCCTCCAGCACACCACCACATGTGGTCATATCTAAGATAACAGTCGACTGAAAATAAATAGGTCAGCCGATTTTTTTAATGAACCGTCCGATCTATAAGGAACAGGCAGATGGCCTTCGTCTACCTCCCGCCAGTCACTGTTGACGATCTTTCTCGAACCGCCAGCGACCACCGGCCCAGACCCCTGCCTCCGCCGCCCCGCCCTCCCATCAACCTCACACCACCGCCGTGCTTGGCAGCGCCCCCAGGCCATCCCTTTAATCCCGGCCGACCTCCAGATCGGGCGCCAGTAGCTCTAGGCCGCACACGCCCCTAAGATAAACACCAAGGCGCTGCTTCCCCGGCGTAATAGGCGTACTAGCGCCTGTTACGCCGGGGAATGCTTCCGTTAATTGGGAATCAACTGGCCAGAAATTGAAATTCAGGGGGGCGATGGACCTCTAGCTAAGGTGAAATAGTATATGAGGAGAAACCTTGTGCATCGCGAGTTACTAGGAACATCTAGTATCAAGAAGAAGCGGTCAACTAGTGTCTTCTGTGGGATGAATACCGTGCAAGCAAAGACGTAATATTTGCACGAATAAGTGAAGAGGAGTACCTTTTTCGGTTGCCGGTGTGGTCACCTCCACATGTCGCGCCGATCTTCTTCTTTTTACCGGGGAAACCGATGTTTTGGAGGGTGCAGGCTTGGACGAACCCATGGCCAAATTGTTGACTGTGTTGTCGTGGCCGTATGTCGGCGGAGGGGAAGCAGATCCGAGGCGGCGAAGGACGGCGTAGCAGGAACAACTCCGGTGCGGTGGAGGGTGGCGAAGTTGGAGCGGCAGTGGTGAGGCGCAGGACGGCGTGGTTGAACTGGCTCGGGTACGGACAGCTCGGCCTCGGCTTCAACTGCTAGCCGTGGAGGGCGTTGCGGTTGAGGTTGCGGTGGACGACGACGTCGGGGTATCGGCTCCGGCGTGATGGAGGAGGGCGTCGGTTGATGGGTGGGATGGGGTGGCGGACGGAGGACGCCGGGGTTTCGCGGCTGGTGGAGAGGTAGTTTTGGCGCCCACGGAGTACGAATGGGGAATCGGACGGGTGGGGGAACCATGTTTCGGTCTGGGACGCGCTTGTTTTTGGCTTTTTTGAACAGAAGATGGGACGCGCTTGTTTGAAATTTGGGGAAAGTACAAACTTTGCCCCCCTCTTAAATTTGGGACCTACTGCGGGTCGGGGGTAGGATGGTAATCCCAGGTGTCCCAAATGTGGGCGGGAGCGATTTCGGCCGCGCGCATGTGTGCTTAGGCGGCCATTGTGTATGAATGTTTTTCGGATGCGGTTGCGTGGCGTCTAGATGAAGCTACAAACCTACCCCAGTTTAGACCATTGGACGTCGAGCCGGTAGGTTTCACGGGTCGGAGTTATTAGAAAAGTAATTTCCTTGTACTATCAAACATTGGTCTCACGCGGTTTCGGGCAAGTAAAGGCTCTTTTGGCGCTTCGTTTGAAATTTTGAAACACAAGCATTCACGTTTAGAGTACTCTTGAACTATGAGGATTGACCTAAATAGACAACGTTATATTTGACCTTGTATGTTTGAAAACCTCATTAAATTATCCTCTTCTTTTTGAAATTTTGACACTTGAAAAATCCTATAACTATGATTATTTTGGAATGGAGGAGCTAAATTTGAATCTATTTTGCACACGACTACGTATGCTGTTATGTACAAAATCAAAGCAAAGATTGGTGCCCCCATAATTTAGGTATGGTTTACAAATGCCATGATATCAAATTCAAATAATTGAATGGACTTCATGTTGAATTCAATTTTTTTAAACCACCTAAAGTTGAATTCAAATGTATGCTAGTTCATAGGTAGCTATTTATAATGTCCATTGTGTAACTTTCGTATGTATAATGTGCTTTACACACACAACATGAACTATACTCACGTTTATATTCGATTGCTAAAGCCATGCATTGTCTGGAGTTCAAAATACTAACTATGTGGATCAATTGTGTCGAATAATAACATAGACATGCTCAAATTCGATAGAATCTAGATGTCTGCTGGATCAATGACCGCTCCTTACGCGAATTGCAAATATCATGGTCCCATCCTAATATTTGGATACACTTTATATCTTTAATCAATGTGTAGAGCAGTCTTTTACGTGTAGTTTCACTCTCCATCGGTGGTCTCTCACACATGCTCAAACACTCTCTCCCGAGGTGTCTTTCTCGCACACATGCTCTAGATATAACCCTCCCTCCCTCTCGTAACCATTTACAACTGTTTTCACTAACCTTTATCACAAGCACTCTTCCTCTCGCAAACATACACATGCACAATCCTCATCGACCCTTTCTATATACATGGACCTGCCTACGTGTCTGATGTACGCACATTATCTTTACGCCTGTCTCTCACGCATTGTCTCACACCTCTCTTCCTAATCGACGAGTACGATTCTAGTAGAGCATTCTATAGGATGCCCCTTAAAGTTAGGTTGGATGAATAGTAATATCAGAGATAAAGGGGTTACCTTAGTCCGAGAACCTAGGGTTACAAATCCTAGACGGCTTTGTCAGTGGACACAGAGTCCTTCACAATTCTGCTATCTTTGTCTTGTACGAGTAGTCATCCATGGGTCTTCCTAAATGCGTCACGGGCCGACCAATGTGCCGCAGGACGGAACCAAACGAAGGGCCTCACCTCGACCCACCGGACCTCACGCGGTGACACACCCTCTGCCCCCACGTCTCATTATCTTCTCACACCCACACAAACCAACACAAACACCACACACACAGAAAATGTCTCCTGGTGCCTCTATTCCCTCCCCCTTGCATATACACAATCAAGGGAAGCAACCATCATTTCACTCTTCTCTGACTCTGCTTCTCCATCGTCTTCTTCGAGAAACCATCTCACCGCACTAGTACTCCTAGTAGTACTAGTAAAGGACTTCCTGGATGCAAATAAGGCAGTTGTCTCGGCTTGCAGGCGGCACTTGCGAACGACTTACCGTGATCTCCCTCAATGGTGTTCTCCGTCGAACGCACTTCGCCAAACCACCAAAAAAAAGATATCGTCGACGTCACCGCAATGGGGAAGGAAGTCAAATATAGTTACTACCTCCATTTTTTTGTACACAAGGCCAGTATATCAAAATTACAATTTGCAAAGGGCCACTAACACTAATCGAGGCAAAATTGATGGGGTTAGCAACCAAGGACATTAATATCCCCTGCACGCATGCGGAAGTGAGAAGGTTGGTTTGCATGGCGCTGCATTAATCAAGCGATGAGGAGTGAGATGGTTAGCTCTTTGGTCTTTGGAGAAAAAAATACGCATTAATTGACACGTGAAACGAGGATTTGTATCGATTAAATCCCGCGAAGGAAAACTCCGCCTTTCTTTTTTAACACTAGTACGTACGTACTTATCCTGTTTGGGTCTAGGCCTTGCATTGCCAAACTTCGCCACACATTTTTGCCAAGCTTGCCTAAAGTTTTCAAAATGAGAAGGAGGTACACTTGCGCACGGCTGTCGCGGTCGCACCACACCCTCACACGGTCGCTCCTGCACGCCGCGGTCCCACCGCACCCTCACACAGTCGCTCCTGCACGCCGCAAAGCCAACCAAGGGAACGCACCCTCACTGACACATGCTGTCGCATGTGAACAAACCAAACTCAGCCATCCTATCGCTGACACATAATTTTCGTTCATAGAGTATGTTTATCCAACCGCATGTTGGGGAGTATCCGTACGGCCCGTGCGGTGGTCTGTTGGGGAAGAAGAAGAGGTGAGGAAGAAGGAAAGAAGGGTCAGGAGACGTAGGATATTCATCCAACCACCTGAAATGGTAGACTGACCCAAGTCAGGCGACTTGCATAACAAATATATGTTTTTACACAACAAAAGATCCATAAAAACAACAACATAAAGAAAAACTATCACTGCTCGCGGAAAGAGACGGCCTCGTCGTCTTTGGCTGCCGGCGCGAACCAGCCGTCGCTGCCGACGTGTGTCTCCGCACCATGGTTGTCCTCGGCCTCCAGCTACTCGTTCAAGCGGAGCGTGCGGGCGCTCTGCACGGACGAGAGCACAACCCGGTTCAAGTCGAGGACGTCCGGTTCCGCCTGCAGAAGGGCCTCGATGGCAGTGGACTCCGCGCGCTCCGCATCGAGTCGAGCCTCCGCCGCCCGGTTCAAGTCCAGGACGTCCGGTTCCGCCTGCAGGAGGGCGTCGATGAGAGCGGCATCCGCGCGCTCTGCGTCGAGTCGAGCCTCTGCTGCCCGGTTCAAGTCCAGGACGTCCGGTTCCGCCTGCAGGAGGGCCTCGATGGCAGCGGCATCCGCGCGCTCCGCCTCAAGTTGACCGTCCGCTGCCCGGTTCACATCCACGACATCCGGTTTCGCCTGCAGGAGAGCCTCGATGGCAGCGGCATGCGCGCGCTCCGCGTCGAGTTGAGCCTCTGCCTCCCGGTCCTCCTTTAGTATCGCCATGTTGAACCGCTGGTCCGCCTGCACCATGGGGGACTCGGACGCCGGCACGAAGTCGACGTCCATCGTCTCATACCCATCGGGGGCCTTTGTCACGACCGGTTTTCCAATAAAAATATTTATTGAGGAACCGATCCCTTTTACGGACCAGTAGAGAAGAATCCTTCTCACTGGTAGACAATTTCTTGATCACAGAAGAAAAACCAGGAGTACTAAATATAATACAAGGTTGAGCGGAGACGGCTCAACAATTTATTACAAGCACGCCAATAAAACATAAAGGCGGATAGGGTGGCATAACTACTGACTCACGATAAAAACGGTGGTGGATATGTCACAGAGAAGTGGGTGACATGACTCCTGAATCTAACAACTCTTCGAGCATCGGAGTGAGGCTCGTGGATTCTTATTGTGGGTGGCGGAAGCGTATATAATACAAGTGACCAATATCCAGGATCGCACGGGACTGACTGGGACTCCTCTAGGCTTCGGACTCACTATCAAACTCTTCATCCATGAGATCGCCTTCGTCAACATCTGGCCAAATCAACAAGCCAGCTGAGTACTATGAAAGTACTCGCAAGACAGTTCGGACATAAGATATAACAAATGTAAACATGATGCATAAGAATAGATTAACAAAGCGCACTCAGATAATGAGATAGCAAAGCATGAGAAATAAAAGGAAGTCGGGCGGTAATCCTCCCGAAATCCCAATGTAATGCTGAAGGCCAATCGAGTGTCTGAATGACTCCTCGAAAGGGTACAATTGAAATAACAATGCCGCAGTCGGGCGTCAAGGCGACACCACATAAAGGGCTTACAATGGAGTATAAATCACAGTGCGTGCCACAGTCGGATGTCTGAGCGACATCACATAAAGGGCTTATATCAAAAGTAAATGACAAGAGTGCCACAGTCGGACGTCTGAGCGACATCACATAAAGGGCTTATATCAAAAGTAAATGACAAGAGTGCCACAGTCGGACGTCTGAGCGACATCACATAAAGGGCTTATATTTCATAACTCGATATTTCAGTAGCTCACGAATTTAAAATCATTTCAAGGGAATATTCAGGTACGAGATAAATAAAAGGTTAGTCCATCCACAGGGATAACAATTCAACCAGGTTTACCACTC
Organism: Aegilops tauschii subsp. strangulata; assembly: GCF_002575655.3. Lineage (NCBI taxonomy): Eukaryota > Viridiplantae > Streptophyta > Magnoliopsida > Poales > Poaceae > Aegilops > Aegilops tauschii. Next base: position 400,637,038 of record NC_053035.3, read on the forward strand.
AGTTTTGTTCACCTGGGATTTTTCACGGAGACTGACATAGGGACTGACATGGATATGGATATACTGGCCACGTTCCTTGACCATGGACACAATGACTCGGAAGGACTTGACTCTGCAGAGTTTGCACTCTTAACCACAGCCAACGGATTTCAGTAGTCACGAGGGACTAGTTCCGTTTACGGTGTTTTAGGAGAAACACTTCTAACCAGTACACACCCATTCAACATTCCGATGCCAGGAATCACCCTTGGCAACGTTCAAGAAAAACCTTGAGACGGGGAGGCCACAACCTCGCGTAGCATGGGATCAAATTTATACCGCGCGCTCTAAGGGGTGCCCCCCTCTCGGTCCCAACCGGAAACACCCATGCCCCCTGACCGGATGACTGGCTTTAATCCAGGGCCATGGAACCCTCATCCCGGCCCCTCTATTTGGTGTGTACAAGGAAAGAGGTTAACAACTTACTAAACCGTATTCTTTGCAGAAGACATGTGGCAGCACGAAAGGGGAAGAACGGTAACGTGGCTCAGTCCACGCTAACGTCGGAGTTTATCGGATGTCGTAAGACTGGTATGCTACAACAATACCACCTTACTACCTTTCATGTCACCACATGATCATGTCATCTCTCGTCAAAGTTCACAGTAACTTCGGAACACCGGGTTAGTTGCCTTGCATGCAACGTAATACTCACCGATGCTCATATGCCATGCACAAACCATTCAAGCAAACATGATAAACACCTATCATATCAAAGGTTCAAACATGCTTGCCTGGTTCGGAGAAGTCGAAGTCTAGCTCGGCGAAGTTCGCGGCTCCGTCACCTCCTCCGGAACCTACGGTATAACGAAACCGTACACTAACGTGAAAATCGAAGCGTGCATAAAAATTGTTCCAAATTTTTTCCAAATAAATACTATAAAAAACTAGACAAAAATACAAGAATGGCAGAACAAGAATCAATCAAAAATCATCTTTTATTAAAAAGATATAAGTGTTTTAGTCCAAGGACTGATCTGTGATGAAACAGAGAAGAACCAGGGACTCGTTTGAGAAAAAAGAAAATGATTCGGAATGAAATGCGCCACCCCAAAGAGAAAACGCATTTTGCCCGAAGGCGCCTAGCAGTTCACGACGACGGACCGCAGCGTGCACGGGTGAGTGGATGGCCACGCGGCGGCCTCGGGTGGCTTGGGCGGCACTGGACGGCGCCGTCCAACGCTGCGCCTCTCTGGCAGCCGCAAAGGCCGCTGCTGCCGTCGCTCACGGGGTGGCGCACCTCCTCCTGCTTGTCGCCGACGCCCGCAAGCCTCCAGGCGATCGTGCAGCGCAGGGATAAGAAGGAGGGAACAGGGAGCAAGGCGCCACCGCGGTACTGGTGAGATCGAGGAAAGATTCTGAAGAAAACGACAGTGCTCACTGAAACTGTTACTCTGAAAATCTGAACTTGACAGCAACAGTGCCATTCAGGTGTTCGACGAAATGATTTGGCATGAAGAATTTTTTTCTGGAGCTGGGACTTGGTGAGGTGACCTCTCAATGCATCCAGAGGCTGCCTGAATTTTCTCAGATTTTTAGGAGGAGAAAACAATTAAATTTCATCAAATTTGGCAAATATGGTCCAAACTTGCAGCAAGTATAATTTGAAATATTTGAACTGGAGACCAGTGGATCATCATGGATCTAGGTTGAGGGCTCTAAGGACTAGCCAGGGAAATTTGTTTGGAGGCCAAACTTAAAGTAGAAATGGTAGCTCCTTTGTAAATCTCCAAGAGCTAAAGTAGAAGGCAGAAAATATTTTTGATAAGAATTTCATGGAGAAAAGATTATGGGGAGGTTCAACTTGCTGGATTTGAAGTGTAACTTGACACAAAGATGGGGAATGGATTTTGGGAGGGGATTTCCACTCATGCCATGGCAAGAGGAGATTTTAAAAGGGGAAAAGATCACTCCGTAAGCCATAGGGCTATTAAAAGATTTTTCCAAAAGAAAATTCCCAAATGAAAAGCATTTGGTTTTGAGTCCACCTAAGATGGAAAGACCTCCAAGACCAAAAATCAAGTCTTGGGTGAATCGAAACAAAACATTTTTCATAAAAGAAAGTTTTTGAGAGGAAGAGTTCTTTAGAAGAAAATTTTAAATAACACCCCTCAAATTAAATAAAAGTTTGAAAAAGCCAAATAAAATTTTTGGGTGTCACAACACCTACCCCCTTAGGAAAAATCTCGTCCCCGAGATTTCAGCTGATCCTCAAATAGATGTGGGTATTCTGCCTGAAGAAAATCTTCTCTCTCCCATGTTGCTTCATCCTCGGTGTGATTGCTCCGCTGAACCTTGAAAAATCTTGTCATTTTCTGACGGGTCCTCCTTTCAGACTCTTCCAATATCTTTACTGGCCGTTCTCTATAGGTGAGGTCTGGTTGTACATCAATGCTCTCATGAGGTACATGCTTCTCCGGGTTGCTCACACATTTCCTCAACTGTGAGACGTGGAACACGTCATGGACGTCTGACAGCTCTTTGGGTAGGTCTAGCTGGTAGGCTACTGTGCCTCTCCGTGCAATTACACAGAAGGGTCCAATAAATCTTGGGGCTAGCTTCCCCTTAATTTTGAACCGTTGCAGGCCCCTCATAGGAGACACTCGGAGGTATACGTAATCACCGGGTTCAAAGCTGACCTCACGATGTTTTCGATCGTAGTAGCTCTTTTGTCGGCTTTGAGCTGTCTTGAGTCTGTCCCTGATCTATTTAACTTTCTCCTCGGCCTCCTTGAGCATGTCTGGGCCGAAGATACGACTGTCACCTGTTTCTGACCAATTTAGCGGGGTACGACAGCTCCGTCCGTATAGTGCTTCGAAAGGTGCCATTTGTAAGCTGGCTTGGTAACTGTTGTTGTATGCGAACTCAACATACGGCAAACTTTCTTCCCAACTGGATCCATAGGTGAGAACACAGGCTCGCAGCATGTCCTCTAGGATCTGGTTCACGCGTTCAGTTTGTCCATCAGTCTGGGGGTGGTACGCTGTACTGAATGCTAGTTGAGTGCCCAGAGCTTGTTGTAAGTGATCCCAAAATTTAGAGACAAATTGAGTGCCTTGGTCGGATATTATAGTCTTTGGGACTCCATGCAGACAAACTATGCGGGAGAGATAAAGCTTGGGTAGCCTTTGAGTGGAGTAGGTCGTCTTCACGGGAATGAAATGTGCTACCTTGGTTAGCCTATCTGTGATGACCCATATGGCATCATTTCCACGTTGTGATCGAGGTAGTCCGACGATGAAGTCCATTCCAATTTCATCCCATTTCCACTCAGGTATCCGGTTTGGCTGTAGCAGTCCTGCTGGCTTTTGATGCTCGGCTTTTATGCGCTGACATGAATCGCAAGAAGCAGTGAATGCGGCTATATCCCTTTTCATACCGTGCCACCAAAATCTTTCCTGAATGTCTTTGTACATTTTGGTTCCTCCAGGGTGGATTGAATATGGGGCGGTGTGGCTTTCGGTTAGGATTTGTTGCCTGAGTTCCTCAATGTTTGGCACGCAAAGTCTGTCCCCGTACCATAATATTCCTTCATTGTCTGTGACGAACTCTGAAGCCTTGCCAAGGCTCATTTTTTTCTTTATACCTTCGATGCTGGGATGTCCCTGCTGAGCCTTCTTAATTTTTTCCATTAGGGTGGGATGTATCTCCAGGTTTGATATGGTGCCCTCAGAGACTAACACCATGTTGAGTCTAGCGAACTCCTGCTGAAACTCAGGCCTCAAGTTCTGTGGACTGTCGTTGCCCGGGCTGGGGTTCCGACTAAGAGCATCTGCCACTACATTTGCTTTCCCTGGATGGTAGTGAATGCCGACATCATAGTCCTTGACCAATTCCAACCAGCGTCGTTGTCGTAAATTTAGCTCTGGTTGTGTGAAAATATACTTAAGGCTCTTATGGTCCGCATATATTTCACAGCGATTTCCCAGTAGAAAGTGTCTCCACTCTTTGAGTGCATGGATGACGGCTGCTAGCTCTAAGTCATGAGTAGGATAATTTTCCTCATGCTTCCGTAGTTGCCTGGAAGCATTCCCGACAACTTTGCCATCCTGCATCAGTACGCATCCGAGGCCCTTCCGGGACGCGTCACAATACACTTCAAAACTCTTGTGTATATCCGGCACAATCAAAACCGGTGCTGTTGTTAGTTTCTTCTTGAGTTCTTGGAAGCTTTCCTCGCACGCTTCCGTCCATACGAACTTCTTGTCTTTCTTGAGCAACTGTGTCATTGGTTTTGCCACAGTGGAGAATCCTTCAATAAATCTTCGGTAATATCCAGCCATTCCTAGGAAACTCCGTACATCTGTTACGTTGGCTGGTGGTTTCCAGTCAAGTATGGCTTTGACTTTTTCTGGGTCTACGGCCACGCCTTCTTGGGTCAATATATGGCCTAGAAAACCAACTTGTCTTAGCCAAAATTCACACTTGCTAAATTTGGCGTATAGTTGATGTTTCCTTAATTCTCCCAAAACAATTCTGAGATGTTCAGCATGCTCTTCTGGTGTCTTTGAGTATACCAGAATATCATCAATGAACACCACAACAAATTTGTCCATAAATTTCATAAACACCTTGTTCATGAGGTGGACGAAATATGCGGGGGCGTTCGTCAGTCCAAACGGCATTACTGTGAACTCATATAATCTGTATCTGGAGGTGAATGTTGTCTTAGGGATATCTTCTATCCGTACTTTTAGTTGATGATATCCCGATCTCAAATCAATTTTTGAGAACACCTTGGCTTGTGCGAGCTGGTCAAACAAATCATTTATCCGTGGCATCGGATATTTGTTTTTGACGGTGACCATATTGAGAGCTCGATAGTCTATACACAACCTCAGTGTCCCATCCTTTTTCTTGGCGAATATACTGGTGAACCCCATGGTGAGGAGCTGGCTCGAATAAACCCTTTGTCCAGTAATTCCTTTATTTGCTTCTTCAATTCTACCAACTCTGAGGGTGCCATTCTATAAGGCTTCTTATAGATGGGAGTGGTGCCAGGTGCTAGTTCAATGCTGAATTCTATCTCTCGGTCTAGTGGCATGCCTGGTAGTTCTTCAGGAAATACGTCGGGAAATTCGCACACCACTGGAACTTTTCTCAATTCTGAAATGTCCACTTTGTTCAACTTTGGTTGCCGTGACCATGGTCTCTCTTGAGCTGTAACTTTTATTGTCTTGCCGTGATGGTGAGTGAGGATTACGGTCCGATTGAAACAGTCTATAAATCCCTTGTTGGTGGTCAACCAATCCATCCCTAGGATAACATCCAGTCCTTTATTTTCCAACACGATGAGATTAGCCTGAAACTTTAGTCCTTCGAATTCAATAATCACTCCTTGGCAGTAACTCTGAGTGATCTGCTTATTCCCGGGGGACTTGATGATCATAGATTTTTCCAAAGGAAGTATCGGAAAACCATGCTGCAAAACGAAACTCTTCGAAATGAACGAGTGAGAAGCTCCAGAATCAAACAAAACCATGGCAGGTACTGTGTTGACAGGGAACGTACCGAGTACGATGTCTGGGGCATTCTGAGCTTCTTCCCTGGTCACATGGTTCAGGTGACCCTTCCTGTGATTGTTGCTGGGATTGAAATTGTTGCGCTTGGGGGCTGGATTATTCCCACCATTGTTTGGCTTGGGGACTGAGTTCCTTGGTTTTTGGTAATGTTTGGCATAGTGCCCTTCCTCTCCACAAGCATAGCAAGTGAACCCTGGATGGTATGTGAAGTCCTTGTCCCTGGAATGAAACTGTCTGGTTGGCCTTAGAGCAGTAGTCGTGGATTTTCTCGCTTCATTCCTCTGAACATCAGTCTTGCTTCGGTTGTTGCGAGCAAGAGTCGTCTTGTCCCTCTTTCGCTTACGAATATCCTGCAGACTGCGGCGCTCATTCTCCAAAGTAATGGCCTTGTCAACCAGAGTTTTGAAATCTGGGAAAGTGTGTACGACCAGTTGGCATTTTAGTGCTGGCACCAGGCCGTCCAGAAATTTTTCCATCCTTTTGTTCTCAGTCATATGCTCATCGTAGGCATAACGGGATAGCTGGGTAAACTGACTGTTGTATTCTGTCACTGTCATGCCTCTCTGCTTGAGGTCATCAAATTCTCTTTTCTTGATTTTTATGATCCTCCTGGGGATGTGTGCCCCACGAAAGCCTTCCTTAAACTCTTCCCAGGTGATGTTGTGTTCACTGGGATGCATGTGTAGGAAGTTTTCCCACCATGCTGCAGCTGCTCCAGTGAGGTAGTGAGGTGCATAAAGCACCTTCTCATGATCTGAACATTGAGCAATAATCAACTTCCTTTCGATGTCTCGAAGCCAATCATCGGCTTCAAGTGGCCTATCAGTGTGAGCAAATGTTGGAGGGCGAGTCTTCTGTAATTCAGACAGCTTGGAGTGCGGTTGGTATGGCTCACGGTGGTTTCCCATATTGATGACGTGATTCATTATTTCTTGGTGTTGCTGCTGGCTTTGTTCGAAAAGGCGGCATACTTGAGATAAGGCTGCCTCGTTGTCCTGCTGACTAGACTGCCCCTGTGTGAAGTTGTTGCTGGTCTGTGTTCCATAAACTTCTTCTGGTGGATTTGGCATGGAACGAGTCCACGGACGAGACATTTTCCACTCTGGGGTATTATTTTGCAAAAAACATGAGAAAAACTGTGTCGCACAAGGAAAATCTTGCAAAGACAAAAATTTTAAAAGACCTCAAGATTTTCCAAGAAAATATTTGACCGCGCACGGAGAAGGACTGCTTAGCACATATCTTACACGCGATACGCAAACATACGATACATCCCTCAGGATGTGCGTACACACTCCTGACATGTTATTTAGTCTAGCACACTCCTCCAGAATGAAGCGCATACAACTACTACAAACTTAAGTACATATAAAACATATCATACATGCAGACACAACGCGCGGCTACTAGGCGCACTCAGTCGGAGATGGTGTAGATGTCCTTCCCCTTGCCGAGGGTAAGGCCCAGCGGTGCAGGAGACTCAACCTCCACCTCCTCCCTAATACGCTCCAGGCGCGTAGCACTGCGCTGAGGTGATGTTGCGGGTGCGACAGGCGGTAGTGTGGGTGCGGCAGGCGGTGCAGCTCTGACTGGAGTAGGGGCAATGACCCGGTCGAACTCTTCAGTGGTAGGCAGACGGCGAGCAGTGGCCAAAATGGCAGGTGAATAGGATGCTGAGGATGAGACGAAAGTCAGCGGTGGTGCCATGTGGAGGAGCTCCTTCCTGCTGGCAGGACCGCCCCGAACTAAGTCCATGCGGGCAGCGACAAGATCGTCCACGAGGTTGTCGAAAGCTTCCTCCAGAGCTTTGAGATACTCAACAAGCATCTCGATAGCTTCATCTCGCTCTCCCCTATGGCAGGCGAATGCATAGTGACAAGTATATGGCACATGGCATGGGAGGTAGCGGTAGCGACGAGTCTTCATCATAGGAAGGATATTCCGAAGGCGGGCTATCGCCTCACGGGCAGCCATCTGCATGGCATGCTTCTCCGTAGGCATGGCCCTTCCCACAAAACGGAAGTGGCGAGACGCAGAACGTCCTCCCTTGAATTGCACCACGGCCTGGTGCATAGACACGTCGTCGCTGAACTTGTGCTGGTAAAGCGTGAACTCCGGACGAGTCGCTGGCCCGATCGCGAGCTTGGCGATGGAGACGAGGAGTTTGACAAACCCCTCGGGCACATTAGTGAACACCCGAGTCTCACAGTCGTTGCCAGCCATCTACAAAAGTAGGCAAAAATTCTGAGTAGTCAAATCATAAATTTATGATGACCAACAGAAAATAGCTACATTTGCAAAATGCTGAAAAAAGTACCAAAGACGCTAATAACCGATTAGCGATCGCACCTAGTGGCTTCCTACAGTCAGCCTGGCTCTGGTACCAAGCTTGTCACGACCGGTTTTCCAATAAAAATATTTATTGAGGAACCGATCCCTTTTACGGACCAGTAGAGAAGAATCCTTCTCACTGGTAGACAATTTCTTGATCACAGAAGAAAAACCAGGAGTACTAAATATAATACATGGTTGAGCGGAGACGGCTGAACAATTTATTACAAGCACGCCAATAAAACATAAAGGCGGATAGGGTGGCATAACTACTGACTCACGATAAAAACGGTGGTGGATATGTCACAGAGAAGTGGGTGACATGACTCCTGAATCTAACAACTCTTCGAGCATCGGAGTGAGGCTCGTGGATTCTTATTGTGGGTGGCGGAAGCGTATATAATACAAGTGACCAATATCCAGGATCGCACGGGACTGACTGGGACTCCTCTAGGCGTCGGACTCACTATCAAACTCTTCATCCATGAGATCGCCTTCGTCAACATCTGGCCAAATCAACAAGCCAGCTGAGTACTATGAAAGTACTCGCAAGACAGTTCGGACATAAGATATAACAAATGTAAACATGATGCATAAGAATAGATTAACAAAGCGCACTCAGATAATGAGATAGCAAAGCATGAGAAATAAAAGGAAGTCGGGCGGTAATCCTCCCGAAATCCCAATGTAATGCTGAAGGCCAATCGAGTGTCTGAATGACTCCTCGAAAGGGTACAATTGAAATAACAATGCCGCAGTCGGGCGTCAAGGCGACACCACATAAAGGGCTTACAATGGAGTATAAATCACAGTGCGTGCCACAGTCGGATGTCTGAGCGACATCACATAAAGGGCTTATATCAAAAGTAAATGACAAGAGTGCCACAGTCGGACGTCTGAGCGACATCACATAAAGGGCTTATATCAAAAGTAAATGACAAGAGTGCCACAGTCGGACGTCTGAGCGACATCACATAAAGGGCTTATATCAAAAGTAAATGACAAGAGTGCCACAGTCGGACGTCTGAGCGACATCACATAAAGGGCTTATATCAAAAGTAAATGACAAGAGTGCCACAGTCGGACGTCTGAGCGACAACACATAAAGGGCTTATATCAAAAGTAAATGACAAGAGTGCCACAGTCGGACGTCTGAGCGACATCACATAAAGGGCTTATATCAAAAGTAAATGACAAGAGTGCCACAGTCGGACGTCTGAGCGACATCACATAAAGGTCTTATATTTCATAACTCGATATTTTAGTAGCTCACGAATTTAAAATCATTTCAAGGGAATATTCAGGTACGAGATAAATAAAAGGTTAGTCCATCCACAGGGATAACAATTCAACCAGGTTTACCACTCAGTTTTGTTCACCTGGGATTTTTCACGGAGACTGACATAGGGACTGACATGGATATGGATATACTGGCCACGTTCCTTGACCATGGACACAATGACTCGGAAGGACTTGACTCTGCAGAGTTTGCACTCTTAACCACAGCCAACGGATTTCAGTAGTCACGAGGGACTAGTTCCGTTTACCGTGTTTTAGGAGAAACACTTCTAACCAGTACACACCCATTCAACATTCCGATGCCAGGAATCACCCTTGGCAACATTCAAGAAAAACCTTGAGACGGGGAGGCCACAACCTCGCGTAGCATGGGATCAAATTTATACCGCGCGCTCTAAGGGGTGCCCCCCTCTCGGTCCCAACCGGAAACACCCATGCCCCCTGACCGGATGACTGGCTTTAATCCAGGGCCATGGAACCCTCATCCCGGCCCCTCTATTTGGTGTGTACAAGGAAAGAGGTTAACAACTTACTAAACCGTATTCTTTGCAGAAGACATGTGGCAGCATGAAAGGGGAAGAACGGTAACGTGGCTCAGTCCACGCTAACGTCGGAGTTTATCGGATGCCGTAAGACTGGTATGCTACAACAATACCACCTTACTACCTTTCATTTCACCACATGATCAGGTCATCTCTCGTCAAAGATCACAGTAACTTCGGAACACCGGGTTAGTTGCCTTGCATGCAACGTAATACTCACCGATGCTCATATGCCATGCACAAACCATTCAAGCAAACATGCAAAACACCTATCATATCAAAGGTTCAAACATGCTTGCCTGGTTCGGAGAAGTCGGAGTCTAGTTCGGCGAAGTTCGCGGCTCCGTCACCTCCTCCGGAACCTACGGTATAACGAAACCATACACTAACGTGAAAATCGAAGCATGCATAAAAATTGTTCCAAATTTTTTCCAAATAAATACTATAAAAAACTAGACAAAAATACAAGAATGACAGAAAAAGAATCAATCAAAAATCATCTTTTATTAAAAAGATATAAGTGTTTTAGTCCAAGGACTGATCTGTGATGAAACAGAGAAGAACCAGGGACTTGTTTGAGAAAAAAGAAAACGGTTCGAAATGAAATGCGCCAGCCCAAAGAGAAAGCGCATTTTGCCCGAAGGCGCCATCAGAAAACGGTTCGAGAGGGAAACAGAAGAGAGGCTGACGGGGGGGTCCCACCCGTCAGGTTTAAAACTCCAACGGAGCTCGCCGGCGCCTGAAGGCTGCGGTGGTTGCCGGCGTTGAACCACGGCGAGGCAGAGAGATCGGAGGGTACCAAGAGGTTCAGTGTGGTCTTCCGCGTCGGTGGGTGGTGGACTTGGCCGTCGGGGAGCACCACGTCGACGGCGACACTTTCTCCGGCGGACGGTGGTTCGGGCGATGGTGGAGTACTCCGGTGGGTGCTGCAAACTCCAAACTGAAGCGTGGGTCAGGAGAGTGGATGTACTAGGAGGCTACTGGCAAGAGCTGAGGGGTAGAGGTGCACGCACGGGAGTGAGTCGCGCTGGATCCCGTGGCGGGTCGAGACGGCCGGAGTTGGGGAAGAAGGCTCCCTCGGGGCTCTTCCAGTGGCTTGGCGTGGTATTGGTGGTGTGCAGAGGTGGAGTGGGTTCGAGTTGGAGCCCGGGGCCTCCTTTTATAGGCGATCCGAGGGGGTGGCCGTGAACGGGATAGCTCCGGCGAGCGATTACGGCGAGGCAGAGGTTGGGCAGGGGGTTTAGGAGGCTAAGCACCATCAGGGAGGATCACTGGTGCCGTTCCCCCGCTAAACCTCGGTCGGGCTTGGCGTAATGCGCCGATCCTCGACGGGACGGCCGTACGGGCACGGCGGCGGCAGGGAGCGCGCTCCGCGCCTAGCAGTTCACGACGACGGACCGCAGCGTGCACGGGTGAGTGGATAGCCACGCGGCGGCCTCGGGGTGGCTTGGGCGGCGCTGGACGGCGCCGTCCAACGCTGCGCCTCTCTGGCAGCCGCAAAGGCCGCTACTGCCGTCGCTCACGGGGTGGCGCACCTCCTCCTGCTCGTCGCCGACGCCCGCAAGCCTCCAGGCGATCGTGCGGCGCAGGGATAAGAAGGAGGGAACAGGGAGCAAGGCGCCACCGCGGTACTGGTGAGATCGAGGAAAGGTTCTGAAGAAAACGACAGTGCTCACTGAAATTGTTACTCTGAAAATCTGAACTTGACAGCAACAGTGCCATTCAGGTGTTCGACAAAATGATTTGGCATGAAGAAATTTTTTTCTGGAGCTGGGACTTGGTGAGGTGACCTCTCAATGCATCCAGAGGCTGCCTGAATTTTCTCAGATTTTTAGGAGGAGAAACCAATTGAATTTCATCAAATTTGGCAAATATGGTCCAAACTTGCAGCAAGTATAATTTGAAATATTTGAACTGGAGACCAGTGGATCATCATGGATCTAGGTTGAGGGCTCTAAGGACTAGCCAGGGAAATTTGTTTGGAGGCCAAACTTAAAGTAGAAATGGTAGCTCCTTTGTAAATCTCCAAGAGCTAAAGTAGAAGGCAGAAAATATTTTTGATAAGAATTTCATGGAGAAAAGATTATGGGGAGGTTCAACTTGCTGGATTTGAAGTGTAACTTGACACAAAGATGGGGAATGGCTTTTGGGAGGGGATTTCCACTCATGCCATGGCGAGAGGAGATTTTAAAAGGGGAAAAGATCACTCCATAAGCCATAGGGCTATTAAAAGATTTTTCCAAAAGAAAATTCCCAAATGAAAAGCATTTGGTTTTGAGTCCACCTAAGATGGAAAGACCTCCAAGACCAAAAATCAAGTCTTGGGTGAATCGAAACAAAACATTTTTCATAAAAGAAAGTTTTTGAGAGGAAGAGTTCTTTAGAACAAACTTTTAAATAACACCCCTCAAATTAAATAAAAGTTTGAAAAAGCCAAATAAAATTTTTGGGTGTCACAGCCTTCTGCACCGCGACCTCCGCCATGAACATTGGATCGGCTTCCTCCTCCTCGTAGCTTGGCTCCAGAGAACTGGGATTGGCCCGCCGCAAAGCGAGCTCGGGAACGGAGGTCTGTGGCGCCGACCGCCGCCGCGATTTCTGCGCGGCGCTCCGGCGTCAGCATCTTGTAGTAAGTGATCTTGCGGCGCACCATGGCTTTCTGGCGAACTAGGGGACGCTTGATGCGGGCTAGGGGATCAAAAGGTGGGGGAATGGGCTGGAGATTTGGTGTGGTTTTAGGGCAGTGGCTGGCGTAGGTCGAGCAGCGAAGGTTCTGGTGTGAATAGTGGTTCCGGTGACGACCGGTCAATCGGTTTTGACTGTACATCGCTCTTGTCGCGTTCGCGTTGCAGCCCGGCACGCTGGACCCTCCACGTCGCTCATCGAATGGAACGCGCTTCGTCTTGCGTTTTCGCTCGCTTGTGGGACCGCAGTTGAGAGCAAACCGACATCCCTCCCCCTCCCCCGCCCGCGTCATTTATTATACCACCACTCCCCCCGTTTTATGCGGAGTAAATAAAAACAAAGGGAGTATACTACGGATGAGGATCCCTTGACGTGGCCGAACCCATTGAGTAACTGACATGCGGGGCCTAGCAAGCATGGGGTCCGCCAGTAAGTGACCGAAAGGGAGGGTAAGGCAGGGATACCTACGTCAGAGGATCCACTTCCACTATACTACTTTGACCAAATGTTAGAGTAATAATATATGACATGCAACTTACACAAAGCATACAGGGTCTAATGCGTATTTCGAGGCTAACTTTGACCAAATGTTAGAGTAATAATATATGACATGCAACTTACACAAAGCATACAGTCAAATTCGTATGTGAAAGGAGTTTCCAATGATATAATTTTCACATTATACATCTCATGTACTATTAATATTGTCAATAGTCAAATTGGAAACCATCTCGAGTACAAATCTAGGAGTACATACGAATCTAACAATATTGATTGGGCGTTGTTGAATGTTGATACCTCTTTTTTATCAAAGTAGAGGTACTTTGACTACACATAAAACTTATATGTAAACTAGAAAGGATAGGGGGAGTATATTGTACGTTCAAAAACGAAACGAACATTGAATACCCTTTATATATGATTTGCGGATGCTATGATCACCGGTTCAAAATTTTGAATCCGCCTTAGGTATCACGTGCCCCCACTCGTTCCCTCTCGATTTCATCTCGGGGTCCGGAGATCTATTGAAAGAGGACTAGGGTGGGTACATGCGAATGATACTCGGTGGAATGTTCAAATGAGGCATGCGGGAGGATAGACTCGACTGGAGGGCGACATGATCGATGGAGAACAGGGTTGGAGAGGAATGAGAAATAAGCAAACGCCACATGATTATAATTGAACGGCTCAAATAAACAATAAGTTGTCTCGCTTGGCCTACATAGTGAAAGGCCTAATGCGCAACGCGGAGCACTGACGCTCGAATATGGCCGGGAAAACAGGGAAACCGACATGTGGGGCACACCCGTCGGGACGACGTAGCGCAGACTAGTCCAATGGAGGAGCTGGCCCACGACCTCCTCGCCACCGACAACCGTTCATGTGGGTCGTTGGGGCCAACAACGGGGCGCAGCTCCAGCACCGCCTCTGGACACGGTGACCGCGGTGAGCGACACGCTCATATCGTCGCTAAACACGGTCGGTTTCAGTGTGCCGAGGGTGGCGTTAGTGCTGTGGCACGACCAACGGTATGTTTGGTTTTTGCGCAAGGTTGCCCCATCAAAGCATTGGGTAGCCAAAATTTTGGTTGAGGTATTGGTTGCCCATGATTTGGCCGACATTGGCAAGAAAACTGAACTAGAGTTGGCTAGAGTTCATTGGCATGCCAAAGAAATGGCAACCATCCAAACAAAGACCAATCTTTGGGTCATGACCAAAATTTTGGTTGAGGTATTGGTTGCCCATGATTTCGCCGACATTGGCAAGAAAAATGAACTAGAGTTGGCTACAGTTCATTGGCATGCCAAAAAAAATGGCAACCATCCAAACAAAGACCAATCTTTGGGTCATGACCAAAATTTTGGTAAGGTGCACTTTGGCCACAATCCAAACACATCCCAACACCCGGCTCGTCGAGGATGCACGGGGCGCCGCGACGCGTCCGCGGAGTGGTGTAGCGCGGCCAACTTCATCCTCTGGACCTGAGACCATGTCGGGTCGTCTTGCTTTTTCAATGACATGCGGGGATCGCATGTGAGCAAAGGGCATCTCCAACGTCGCCACGACCGCAGCTGACTACCCTGGCACACCAAAACCCTCGTCCCTCGCGCCGTCGCGCGGTGCGTTCCCAGCCGGCACCAGCTGCCCGCATTCATGTCGTCCATTCATATGTCATCGTTAAGAGGCTCGGTGCCCGAGGAACCAACTCCGGCGACTTAATGACGCACCCGGACGCTTGGCCTCACCGGAATGCGCTACTTAAAGCGGCAACGCCCAGCTTACCTCCACACCATAGCGCATCGTCCTCCTGCCTGGCACCACATCCGCCATGACCGCAAGTGCGAATGCTCTGCGGGAAAGCTTGTCTTCGGGGATGAAGCTCGAGGTCGCCTCCCTCGCTCAAGTCGCCTCTCGCGACGCAATAGCGGCGTTGCCGGACGCGGACGCGACCGCACAAGCGGTGGCCACGCTGGCGGCCGACGACAGGAGCACCGTCAGCCACGCGTCCTACTTGCCGCCGTCCAACGTCCGGCACCGCCGAGGTCGGGGACTCCTCCGACGATGAGTAGGGCATGGGAGGCAGCAGGGCATGGTGTGCCAACTGGCCGGTCCGTATCCCGTGTTCTACTCTTCCTCGCCGGAGACCGCACCTTCACTTCACGGGTCTTGAACCCCGCCCCCGTACATAGAGATCGCAGATGGAGGACGTCGGTCGCCGCCGTAGAATAGGTTTAGGGCCGGGTTTCTTTTATTTTTCTGTCCTATAAAAGTTCGAAATGTAATGAAAATCTGCCGTGTTTGCATTAATCTCGGCCGGTGTATATGAACTTTCACAATAATATACATATTGTAGGAGTACTAGCAAGATGCCCGTGCGTTGCACGGAAGATCAAGATCTTGTCGGAGAAAAGGATGAACGAGGGAAAGCCTTATCTGCAAATGTGGAGAGGAGTGCGGGTAAATTGTCATAGTTTCCTTCCTATTCGTTAGATATAGATCGGACGGCCTATATTGCAGGATGACAGGCACACCATCATCACCAACTCTGCTTTTTATTGAACCGAGACAAATCTAACATGCGAAGTAAAATAAACACATAGGGTCTATACATACACAAATTATCTTAGGCACTCCAATAGTACGTCCACTACACATTCACGCATTTCACATCTTTCTACATCTATGGGAACCTACGAACGGGTTAACGTAAATTGCCTCTCTCTCTCTCTCTCCTCCCCTGATTTTCATGGTGGTTGGCCCCTCCCTCCCCCCAATCTACAATCAAGAGCTCACATGTTTCACATTACGTTAATTACGTAACTGGGATTACGTAGGTGTAGCATTACTCGTCCTAAAAAACCCAACTAAGCCAACCTCCCAGCATATCGCGCGGGAAAAGACCCGGCCGCGCCGTTTTAGTCGGGATTACCGGATTACTAGTAGTAGTATCGATGGATCACGCGAAGCAACAATTTTTTTTGAGGGGGCGAAGCACCTAGTTTAAAAGGAAAAAAGGCGGTACACTCACAACACTCCTGTCGCGGTCGCATTGCACCCCACACACGTTCGGTCCTGCACACGCCTCACGCAAACGGAACGCACTTCGGCTTGCCTCTTCATTGACACGTGGGACTGCACTTGGAGAAACCGACCATGCGCCAAACTCCCCCCGCCCACCGCGCGAAAATCCTCCCCCCCCACACCCAATAATTCCCCCCAAATCCGATTCAACCGCCCTTCGGCCAACTAGCCAATAATATTCCCCAAACCCCCCTCCCCCCTGTCCCCCTCCACTCCATTCGCTCCGCCAAAGCCGCCCTCCCCGCCGCGCTGATATGTCGGCGCCGCGGTTCGGCGATCCTCTCGCTCCCACAGTACGCTCTCGTAGACTGTCGTCCTCTAGCCGCGCCACCACCTCTGGCTACGTTCTTGTGGAGGCGCACGGCGGTTAGCGCCGCCACCGCTGGCAACGTTCGTGTGGAGACGCACGGCGGTCAGCTTCTCCCACGGTACGTGCATTCTAGACTAAGGCCCCGTTCATGTCGGTGTAGCGCTGAATGTTAGCTGATAGACGCTGTTAATCTCACTGTTTGCCGAAGTAGTTTACTGTCAATATGCTCTGCTTAAGAAGCTTCCTTGCCCTGTTCTGCACTCAATCTGCTTAGCTGAGATGGCATGCCAAGGCCGATTAGTTGCTAAAATATCCTGCCATATATTTATAGTGACGTAGATTGCCATGGTCTAGTAGCCAATCTGTTAGGTGAAATAGCTCTACACCGTTTTATACTCGATCTTTGTTGCTGCGATGGCCTTCGATAATTCGATGGCTGTGTGCTCGGCCTCATTGACTGCTGAAACAACCTGCCATAATTTGGCACTCAAATCTGTTTACTAAATTAGCTTTACATATATTTCGTTACTTAGATCTGCTCGTCCAAATATCTTGCCATAGCTTTAGACATCGACCTAGGTATTTTTTCTAGACTTCATAAAAAAGCATATATGTTTTTCCTATAATATCTAGTAGAAGAACTAATTTGTATGTCTAATAGATGGACAGGACTTGGATAACTTCTGCTCGAAGATTATCCGCTGCATATGTCGAGGGGGTTGAAAACTTCATGAACTTTATCAGAGCTGAGTACGGTGGTCCCAAATCAGATGTGCTCTGCCCGTGTAGCAGTTGTATGAATTCAGTTACAAGACCCCGGTCAACTGTGCAAAATCATCTACACTTGTATGGGATGTCGGTCACATATACTAGGTGGGTTCATCATGGTGAAGCTGTGAACGTCAATGTTATTGACTACGTGGAAGCAGCAGATCACCATCTTGATCTGCCTGATGCTCAGGTGGAAGAGGAGGAGGAGGTGGTGGTGGCAGAGCCAGTGAGTTTGACCAACATTGAAACAATGCTACGAAATGCTCGTGCATTCCGTGAACTTTCAGCTGCAGAAGAAAAATGGTGGGACCGCATGTTGGAACAATGCAACGTTGCTGTCACCCTAGGAAATAAGCTGTCAGTATTCTCACCTATGGTCACCTTTCTTCAGGTGAAGACATCTGAGCGGATGACCAACAAATCATTCGATGCGATGTTGGCTGCTTTCCGCAAATCTTTCCCAGATGCGTCTGAGCTGCCACACACCTACAGTAAAATGAAGAATTTCCTTCGTGCAGTTGGAATTGGATATGATATGATCCATGTTTGTAAGAATAATTGTGTTCTGTTCCGGAAGGATTATGCCAACTTAAGTGAATGCCCGAAATGCAAATCATCAAGATAGAAAGATGGCGATGCTGTGAAGAGGATTCCTCATAATGTTCTGAGACATTTTTCAATTACACCAAGATTGCAGAGGTTGTTTCATGATGCTGAAACAAGAGAGGATGTACGGTGTCATTCTAGGAACCAGGAGTACAGAGATCAGAATGTAATGAGCCATCCATCTCATGGTAGTGAGTGGAAAAGCTTCAATGATAAACACGAAGAGTTTGCTGCTGACCCGAGAAACATTAGACTTGGCTTAGCTTCAGATGGATTGAACCCATTTGGCCACCAGAGCGCCACATATAGCATGTGGCCAGTGCTTGTTATCCCTTACAACATGCCTCCAAATGTCTGCACCAAAGAATCAAACTACATGATGGCCTTGCTCATCCCAGGTCCAAAAAGTCCTGGAAAGGATTTTGATTTGTTCATGAAGCCTCTTGTGGAGGAACTTCAACAGCTATGGAAGGGTGTTCTCACTCGAGGCCTATATAGCAGCCCACCAACTGATTTCTTTCTGCGTGCTGTTATAATTTGGTGCATCCATGATTATCCGGCTTTGGGCACTATGTCAGGGCGAACGACACATGGTTACAATGCATGTGTTCGCTGTGACAGGAATCCGCTGTCATACGCAATACTTACCAAGATCTGTTACATTGGACACCGCCGTTTCCTTGCCAAGGACAAGCCGCATCCTAGAAAATATCAAAGACATGTGTGCAATGCAAAGCATGAAAACTGTGATGCGCCAAAGAGGCTCACCGCCGATGAGTTGCAAGTGGAATTAGAGAAGGTCAGGCATATTACACCAGGAAACCATCCTGGTAATGGTAGCGGGAAAAGGAAGCATGGCAGGGTAGAAGAGAGATTATTGTTTACCCGCAGGTCCACTTTGTGGGACTTGGAGTATTGGGAAGATTTGGATCTGTGGCATAATCTTGATGTGATGCACATCGAGAAAAATATATGTGACAGCATTATCGGCACACTTCTTAATATTGAAGGCAAGACGAAAGATACCTTAAAATCTAGGATTGATTTGACACACCTTGCTATCAGAAAGGATTTGCACGTGCAAGATGAAGGTAAACCACGGGATATGGCACCAACTGTGTACGTCTTGGACAAGGTAAAAAGAAAAGAATTCTGCGAGGTCCTGTCACGTGTGAGATTCCCACATGGATTTGCTTCCAACCCTGAAAGGAGAGTCAGTGCAGATGGAAACAAGGTACAAGGGTTGAAAACTCATGACTGCCACGTCCTACTTCAAAGGGTTTTACCTGTTATCCTTAGAGGATTGGGCCACCCTGACTTATACAGAGCAGTTGAAGAGTTGGGACAATTCTTCAGGGAACTTTGCAGTAGGAATATCAGGATAGATGCTTTGGAGTGTCTTAGAGATAAGATACCAACTATCCTATGCGACCTTGAGAAGATATATCCTCCAGCCTTCTTTGATGTGATGGTGCATTTGGCTGTTCATCTACCTGATTAGGCACTACTTAGAGGTCCAGTACAGTATGGCTGGATGTACCCTATTGAAAGGCGGCTAGGCACTTTCAAGGGCTATGTTAGGAACAGAGCTAGACCCGAGGGTTCCATTGCAGAGGCCTACATTGCTACAGAAGCGTTGACATTCTGCTCAAAATACATTGAAACAGCTGATCAGCTTAGCAAAGAGGTGGGTGAAGACAATCCCGGGCTCAATGTTTTCGATTATTCTGTTCGAGTTACAGGGAAGAGTCGACAAGAGGACAAACCTAAAGATTTGGACAAAATGGTTTGGTATGTGTTGAATAACTGTCCTGAGATACTACCTTATATCAAGTAAGTGCAGTACTGCAGCTTATATATCGTAATCTACTAAACTTGCAGCACATTCTTATATATTTAGATGTTTGACGCGATCACTATGTTGTGCAGCATCTACAAAGAGGAGTTACTGCCGCAAAATCCAAGAAACATTGACAAACTGGTTATGGCAGGACTTGCGAAATGGTTCAAGAACCATGTAAGCTTTTGAAGTGCACTGTCAGTTTTTTTAATATATTGAGTACATAAGATGATCAGCTTGTCTATTTTCTAACCATAGGTTAAGAAGATGCGGGAGGATGGGCAAGCAGTTGATGATGCCCTTTACTCACTAGCAATGGGTCCTAATACTCGGGTAAGACATTATGAATCTTGCGTTGTTGGAGATGTGCGCTACAACACCCTTGCACGAGACGAAGGCAGGAAGACACAAAACAGTGCCATCATGAGCATGGATACGTATGACAAAGAGACAACTGAAATGTATGCTAACATAACAGATATTGTTCAGTTGCAGTATATCTCCAGTTTCGAGGATCATCGGTGTGTGGTTCTGTTGTGTTGTCGTTGGTATAACCTGTTTTCCAGGATCGCAAAACCCAGAGCTGATGATTATTTCAAATCCATCAATGTCAAGGTGGCGTACCAGACCAACGAGCCTTTTATTTTGGCAAATCAAGCAACACAGATATTTTTCTTGGAAGACACATTTGCACATAGCGATGACTGGAGAGTATTGCAAAGGTTTGAGCAGAGGAATTCGTTTAATGAAGTTGCACAACAAGATGATGCTTACACTGCTCTTGATGTACAAGATAACACAGATGTTCCTAATATCTTTGAGAACCCTCACGTCAATCACGCCGGCGAAAAGATTGCATGGCGTGATGTGGACATACAAGAGTTGATCAAGAAGAAGCCAACGTTCGAGGACGTTGAGGACGAAGAAGAAGATGACACCGTGGGGAATTACGATTCAGACTGATACACATGGCGAAGATGTTGACGCTGCTGCCGCGGATGATGATTACATTGCTTTTGTCGTATTTGCCTGTCAGAAGACATTTTTTTATCTACTATGTGAAATTGTGTTTGCTATGACAACTGAAACCTGATGAACATGTTGTTTAGTATTTTGCTGTGAGAACATCACTTGTTATGTATGTTGATTTTTGTTTGGTGATTGTATGACAACTAAAACATGATGACATTGTTGTTTAGTTGTACTCATATTTGGTTGTCAAACTTGAATTTGATGACATAGTTTGCTGTTGGACTGCAATTTGCTCGACGTCTTCGAATGAGAACAAAGCTGACCCGACAGGGCCTCTGCTATTTATTTATTTATTTATATGAGAAAAAGGGGATACCCCTGATTTCCATTAATAGAAATCATTAGATGTTCACAACACTACGCCCAGCCTGCAACACAGGTTTCATTCATTACTAGTTTCAGCAAAGTGCTCATGTTGTAGCCACTGAATACATCACGAGTGCTACATACACTGCAAATAAAGAGACAATCATCCTACAGAGCACATCGATTTTGCCCATTATCTTCACAAGCTCTTTCATCTCCTCATTGCTGTCAAGGCCGTTCAGCAGTTGTTGCTTGGCCATGATCAGAGGAACTGCATCTTTAACCTTCTGCTCTGCACCTTCCTCTTCTACCGTTCCTTCAGTTACTTGTCCAACACCCCAACCTGCTGGTATTGGGATTCCTCGGCTAACCAAATAATCAGCATAGTTGCATTCCCCCACATCAGCAACTTCCCAGAAATACAAATCACACGAATCTTCCCTTTTCTGCACGAATCAAATTGGAAGATCATCAACCAAACTATTAAAAAAAATCAGCAACTGAAAGCAGCAGAACAACACTTAAACATATTATTACCCCATGATTCGGGCATTTGTAGAAGACTCGGCCAGGGTTGCGGATTGTGGTAGAGACGCCACGGATGACTCTGCGTGATTTGCAGCAGTGGCACCACACTAACGGCAGCGGGTTGCGATGAGCAATCGGCTGCGGTGCGCGTGCCGGCGGGGGTGTGATGAGACCCACAGGCGATGGTACGGGTGGCGACTTGGTGCATATCTGGTTGTTGCTTGCTGAAGAGCAGGTGGACGAGCAGCCAGCGGACATGGTTGCTGCGGCTAGAGCTTCTGATGCTAGGCAGAGTAAGTAGAGTAGAGGAGAAGCGAACGTTGGATATGTCAGTTTCATTACTTGTAGAGTAGCATAGCACCATATATAGTCATAGTCTAGGTTTGGATTCGAACCAGCTACAGGAGCACGTCTTTCTTTTTTCTAAAACTCGGCAACGTCTCTTTACTGGTACACTAGCTTGTTCTGTACGCCTTCCCAAGTCTTTGATTTTCTTTCCCTTTTTTTGCGAGGAAGGAAGGAGGAAAAATTGAGAGTTCCTGGGACTCGAACCCAAGACCTCTCGGTTGAAAACCAAGGGTGCCAGTCACTTATGTGGCGAACGTTCCCTGTGAGGAGGACGGCAGACGAACGCATTTTCCTCGCAGTTTTCTTCCTATATATAAAAAACTATGCTACTTGGTGTCCGCTTAGTCAACAAACGATTGTGCCAACCTTGACCGTTGGATTGACATTCAACGTCTGTCGCATTTCTTCAGTCTCTTCTTCCTCGAGCCGCCAAAGCCAAACCAGCGCCGGCGGGACCGCCTGCTCCCGCCTCCCACGACTGGTTGTGGTCTTCCCCGGCTCTTGTTCGTTCCCGTCCGAGGACTCACCATCGTCCTCCGCCTTGGTTCGCTCGCCGCGGCGCCGCCCTCCGGTGTTGTGAACATGGTCAACAACCGAGAGGAATAAGGAGATGACTATACATGGTGAGGATGACAGTAGGGACCCAGCAGCGCGCGCGGTAATTTTGTTTTTTCGGGACGGAGAAGGGTATCAACTGGGTTGTGCGGGACCCGTGGCCCGTCTAGCCCAGGCTTTTATTTCATATGTTTAGCACATGACCAGCCCAGTTTGTTTTTTTTCCTTTCTAAAAATGGCTAGCCAGATATTTTGTTTTTTGCAGAATAACCAACGTAGGCCTACTTGCTTTTCTACGCCCTGCTGGGCCAGAAATCTTTCAAGACGAGGAGGGATGCATTTTGCCCAGAAAATGGGCTATAAGTAATAAGAAATGGGCTATAAGTAATAATAAATGGGCTGTAAAATGGAAAAATACAGCAAAGAGGCAATTAGTTCCAAAATAGTGTTTTCTTTTGGATTTTGATATTTTCAATTTCATTGTTTTTGTGCGGGTAAAATTTCCTTGAATTTAAATTAAGGTATATTTAGATTTAAAATTAATTTGAATCTGGCTAGAAATTTCGGGTTGTATGCTGTTTGGGATAGATTTGGAGGCTGACTTGTGGGTCTACTAGGTTGACGTGTACTTTGGCTTTGTCAACTTAGTCCACAAACGATTCTAGCAGCAGTGACCATCGGATGTTAATCCAACGGCCGTGCTGCTTCTTCAATATCTGATCTTCTTGCTCCAGCCGCCCAAACCAGCTCCGGTGGGATTGCCTGCTCCCGCCTCCCGTGGCCGGCTGTGCTGCCGCACAGGCCGCACCGCCCCACCCTACTTCATTGCTGGCCAGGCCATTCCTCTACTCACCCACACCTCCTGTTATTTTCCGGCGACGGCAGCCGGACCAGTAAACCCTCGTACTCCCCACCGCGTGGGCAACCATTGCCGAGTCTTCTCCGGCTCCGTGTCGTTCCCTTCCTAGGCCTCGCCGTCGTCCACCGCCATGGTGCTATCGGCGCGGCCTAGTCAACGTGGTCAACGAACGACATCCATCGGCCGTGGACTGTACGCGCAAAATAATGATTCCTCCACCTGACAGCTGGGACCCACCGGAAGGGCCTCTGTATTTCGTGAAAAAAACGTTCCCCCCGCTGACATGTCGGACCCACCAGCTATATCTTCGCACGCAAGGAAGTGCATCCTTATTACGCACACAAAAAATGAATACCCCCTGCTAGCTGGGACCCACCATAGTGGGAGGATGACTTGTGGGCCAACTAAGTTGACAGTGACGGAGGGCTTTGTCAACTTAGTCAATATGAACGATTCTAGCTCCAGTGACCGTACGATGTCCATCCAACGGCCGTAGTGCTTCTTCAACCTCTGGTCTTCTTGCTCCAGCCGCCCAAAGCAGCGTCGGCCGTGCCGCATGCTCCTGCCTGCCGTTGCCGGCTATGCTGTCGCGGAGGCCTCACCGCCCCCTACTATTCCCACCGCTGGCCAGGCCCTGCGGCGACGGCAGCCTCACACCGCAGCCGAACCAGTGAACCCTCGTACTCCTCTCCGCGCGGGCTTCCACTGCCACGTCTTCCCCGGCTCCGCGTCGTCCCCTTCCTAGGCCTTGCCGCCGTCCACCGCCGTGGTGCTCTCGGCGTGGCCTGGTCAACGTGGTCAAGGAACGACTTCCATCGGACGTGGACTGTACGTGGAGAGGCTGACAGCTGGGTCCACGGCCGCAGCAAGAAAGTGCCTCCTTATTACGCGGAAAATAATGATTCCTCCACCTGACAACTGGGACCCACCGGACGGGCCACTGTATTTCGCAGAAAAAAGGTTTCCCCCTGACTGCTGGGACCCACGAGCTTCATCTTCACACGCAAGGAAGTGCGTCCGGGCAAAAAAAACAATTCGCCCCCCTGACTGCTGGGACCCACCAGCTACACCTTCGCACGCAAGGAAGTGCGTCCGGGCAAAAAAAAATGATTCGCCCCCCTGACTGCTGGGACCCACCGGCTACATCTTCGCACTCAAGGAAGTGCGTCCGGGCAAAAAAACGATTCGCCCCCTGACTGCTGGGACCCACCAGCTACATCTTCACAGGCAAGGAAGTGCGTGACAGTCGGGACCCACCTGGTCGAAGCGTATGTAGCATTGTCATTCTGGTCGCGAAAGTGTACGTACATACTGGTCGATGTAGAGGCGCGCACGTGTCGTAGTAGAGGCGTGCACATGTCGTAGTACAGGCGCGC
The DNA here is from genome assembly GCF_002575655.3 of Aegilops tauschii subsp. strangulata. Classification (NCBI taxonomy): domain Eukaryota; kingdom Viridiplantae; phylum Streptophyta; class Magnoliopsida; order Poales; family Poaceae; genus Aegilops; species Aegilops tauschii. The sequence continues at coordinate 400,661,569 of NC_053035.3, forward strand.
ACGTAGCATGTACACGTACGTATAGCGGCCAGGGTGCAACAAAGAAAATACGGCCATGTATGTGTACATACGGGTGGGGTCTCGAACGCCTACTCGCGCATACGTACGGCCAGGGCTCGTGTAAATGGTGGTCGGAACGGAGAAACAGCGTCGTCGTCGTGTTCATGGGGAGGCAACAGAATGCGTCGTATTCATGGGGAGGCAACGGAGCACGTCGTGTTCATGGGGAGGAAACGGAATGCGTCGTGTTCATCGGGAGGCAACGGAATGCGTGGGAGCCAACTGGTTGGGTCGGAAAGGAATGCATGGTCGTGTTCATCGGGAGGGCTTGGACGGAACATGTGATGGAAATGGGACCTGGCGTACCACAAAACGGAGGAAACGGACCTCCTACGTTCGGAACGGGGTCCTGTTGATCAGGAGGGGTGGGGTGTGACGCCCGGATAATTAGACTATAGTAATTCCCTGCTAATGGTGCCACATCACCTCCATCACTGTAGTTAATCTCGGGTTAGTTCAAAACCGATTCAAATTCAAAATTGAATTAAAGGCAAACAACAAAAGTTTCCAAATATTAAAACTAAAATGTTCTATATGTGCCAAATAATTCATAAGTAAATATGGTGAAGAAACCACTTTGTTATAAAATGCTTAAATGCTTAAAATAAATAAAACAACAGCAAAAAATTTATTAAAAGCCTTTTATAATTTATAAAATGTTAAACTACTTTCTATTGGGTAACCAAATTGTAGCGGGAGTATTATATTTAGTAATGCTAACTTAGAGACTGTTTTTATAGTTTATAAAACTAAACCTAAAAGGAACTAGAAATAAAACAGAAATAGAAATAATAATAATAATAATAATAATAATAATAATAATAATAATAATAATAATAATAATAATAATAATAATAATAAAACAGAAAATGCCACCCCCCCCAGCTGGGCCAAGTGGCCCAGCTGGCCACCACACTAGGCCGGCCCAGCTCCCCTGACTATAACCACCGGGTCCAGCCCCAAACCCTAACCTATCCCCACTCCCCCCTGATCCGCCGCCACCCACAGGGGCGCTCGCGCGCACGCATGAGTCCTCGAGGGAGAGGAGCTCCCTCATGCCCGACGCCGCGTCCGCGACCCCTCTGACCGCCTCGCCGCCCGTTCGCCTCCGCCGCACGACACCGTCACCGGACTGCCTCCTCGTCGCACCGTCGTCTCCATCCTCCTCCTCGTCCCCCACTGCCCGTGCCCTACAATCCCGGTGAGGACCCCGGTCCTCCTCCTCCCCGTGCCCTCACGCCGGTGCTAGCCCGCACCACCACACCGTTCGGTCCGCGCGCCCTAGCACGGACCCTCACGCACGCGCGCCCGCGGCAACTGCGCCCCACCTGCGCCCGGCCTCGCGACGCTGCCATCCGCCCGCTCACTGCTGGCCCCTCGCGCTCACCACCACTGCTCCCGCCTAGCACCGCCGCTCCCCACGGCCCCTACTAGCCGGCCCGCGCGCGCCCGTCGTGGCCGCGTCCGGCCACTGCACTCCGCCGCTGCCCTCGTTCGCCGCTGTGCCGCTGCGTGCTCCCGCGCGCTGCAGCCAGGACCGCGCCCTGCGTCCACCCCCTTCTCCGCCCGGCCGCTGCTCACTGGAGCTCCGCGCCGCACTGCATCGCTCCCACCGGCCACCCCCGTGCCTCCGCTCGCCCCGCCGGCTCGCCCGATGCCACTTGGCCCAAGGCCGCGCCTCGCCGGCGCCCCGCGGTGCCCCGCCGTCGGCGCCCGGGTCCACCCCGTCGAGCGCCCGTAACCGCCCGCACCAATAGCCCACTATGGCCTCTGTGCCACTGGACAACGGGCCCCACGCCCAGAGAATGTTAAAAAAAGAATTACAAAAAAATATAAATAAAACAAATAATAAAAATAAAATTAATTAATTAACTAAATTAATTAAGTTAATTAATCCTGTTTAAATTAATCTAATTAATTAGTTAATTTAATTAAATAGTAGTTAATTAGCTAACAACCCCTGACAGGTGGGACCCACCTGTCAGGTTGACCAGGTCAACGGTCAACGTTGACTGCTGACGTCATGCTGATGTCATGCTGATGCATTAATTAAATTTTGAATTAAATTAATTTATTAAATTCTAAAAATGATTTAAATCTTTAAAATTTAATATAAAATAAACCGTAGCTCGGATGCAAAACTTTGTACATGAAAGTTGCTCAGTACGACAAGACGAATCCGAATACGCAGTCCGTTTGTCAGCCACACGTTCCTAGCATAGCGAACATGGAACTTCCCCCTCTGGTCCGTCTGTCCGAAAACGCGAAACATCGGGAATACTTTCCCGGATGTTCCCCCCCTTCGCCGGTACCACCTACTGCCGCGTTAGGACACACCTAGCACCGCTCATTGTCATGTCACGCATCGTCATGCTTATGTTTGCATTGTATTTACTGTTTCTTCCCCCCTCTTCTCTTCGGTAGACTACGAGACCGACACTGCTGCTGCCCAGTTCGACTACGGAGTTGACGACCCCTCCTACTTGCCAGAGCAACCAGGCAAGCCCCCCCTTGATCACCAGATATCACCTATTCTTCTCTATACTGCTTGCATTAGAGTAGTGTAGCATGTTACTGCTTTTCGTTAATCCTATACTGATGCATAGCCTGCCCTTGCTTCTACTGTTGCTACCTTTACCTGCAATCCTACATGCTTAGTATAGGATGCTAGTTTTCCATCAGTGGCCCTACATTCTTGTCCGTCTGCTGTGCTATACTATCGGGCCGTGATCACTTGGGCGGTGATCATGGGTATATACTTATATACTCTATACATGACACATGTGGTGACTAAAGTCGGGTCGGCTCGTAGGAGTACTCGCAAGTGGATCTTTGTGGCGGAACGACAGGGCAGGTTGAGACCGCCTAGGTGAGAGGTGGGCCAGGCCCTGGACGGCGTCCGCGGTTACTTCGACATAACACGCATAACGAGTTCTTGGTATTTGATCTGAGTCTGGCCATTTGGTCTATACGCACTAACCATCTACGCGGGAGTAGTTATGGTATCAAGGCGTCGTTGTATCAGCCGAAGCCTTCATGACGTCAGCGACTGAGTGGCGCGCGCCGGATTGGACTGGAACGCCACTAGGCTAGGTCTGCTTCCGGCCGCGTACGCAACGTGCAGGTGTGCAATGGGCGATGGGCCCAGACCCCTGCGCGCATAGGATTTAGATCGGCGTGCTGACCTCTCTGTTGTGCTTAGGTGGGGCTGCGACGTGTTGATCTTCCGAGGCCGGGCATGACCCAGAAAAGTGTGTCCGGCCAAATGGGATCGAGCGTGTTGGGTTATGTGGTGCACCCCTGCAGGGAAGTTTATCTATTCGAATAGCCGTGTTCCTCGGTAAAAGGACGACCCGGAGTTGTACCTTGACCTTATGACAACTAGAACCGGATACTTAATAAAATACACCCTTCCAAGTGCCAGATACAACCCGGTGATCGCTCTCTAACAGGGCGACGAGGAGGGGATCGCCGGGTAGGATTATGCTATGCGATGCTACTTGGAGGACTTCAATCTACTCTCTTCTACATGCTGCAAGATGGAGATGGCCAGAAGCGTAGTGTTCGACAGGATTAGCTATCCCCCTCTTATCCTGGCATTCTGCAGTTCAGTCCACTGATATGGCCCTTTACCCATATACCCATGCATATGTAGTGTAGCTCCTTGCTTGCGAGTACTTTGGATGAGTACTCATGGTTGCTTCTCTCCCTCTTTTCCCCCTTTCCTTTCTACCTGGTTGTCGCAACCAGATGCTGGAGCCCAGGAGCCAGACGCCATCGTCGACGACGACTCCTACGACACTGGAGGTGCCTACTACTACGTGCAGCCCGCTGATGACGACCAGGAGTAGTTAGGAGGATCCCAGGCAGGAGGCCTGCGCCTCGTTCGATCGGTATCCCAGTTTGTGCTAGCCTTCTTAAGGAAAACTTGTTTAACTTGTGTCTGTACTCAGATATTGTTGCTTCCGCTGACTCGTCTGTGATCGAGCACTTGTATTCGAGCCCTCGAGGCCCCTGCTTGTATTATAATGCTTGTATGACTTATTTTTGCATTAGAGTTGTGTTGTGATATCTTCCCGTGAGTCCCTGATCTTGATCGTACACATTTGCGTGCATGATTAGTGTACGGTCAAATTGGGGGCGTCACAAGTTGGTATCAGAGCCGACTGCCTGTAGGAATCCCCCTTTCCAACTCCTTGGCCGAAGTCGAGTCTAGGCATTACAAAACTTTTACTAACATGGCTGTGTGTCTTACGGGCCCACGTCGCCATTGGGTAATACTAGGATCTTTCCTCGACCTTTACTCTGGGACTCTGAGCTCTCTTCTATTCGGGTTAAGTGAATTTTGCTAAATCTAACATTAGGATCTCGTTATCACTTTCACCCGGAGAGCCCCTTATTACTGATGATCGTCTGCTGCCCGTGAAGACCCTGAAGCTACTCTCCGCTGATAACCCGAGAACTTGTGTTCATCGCTTTTGCAATTCCCTTTCATCGATAAACTCCTATGGATAACCACGTATACTCGCCACTCATAGAATGTTTCCCAGTTGATCTTGTTATTACAAGATACCCCGAAATTCTCTCTGTTGTTCCGAGAATCCTTTGAGCTTACTACCTTGCTGTTCTTTGTCACCTGAATACCCCTACGGATAATTCTCGCACTTACCGAGTATCCGCTCATCCCCAGTTGATTCAAGTATTCCACAATAGTCTTCAAAATACTATTCGATCTTCCGAAAATCCTCAGGAGCCTATTGCTCTTGAAATTCTTGTTTGCTTGCATTATGGTTAATCCCATAAGTCTCGTAATCTTATTTGCATCTCTTGTCATTATCATTTTAAGTCCGTTGATTCAATTTGTTGCGAATGCTCGCAATCCTCAATCATATCCTAGAATTCATTCTTCCGGCTCAGACGTCATTTTAAACGTGAGCTGGATCTCGACCTATCAAATTGCCATCGATTGTACCCCTAAGCCTACTCAACTGCTCCATCCTTGATCAGAGCGTTGCTTCTGACCCCCTGATTTGGAAATCATAATTCTTTTGCATTTGAACTTTGAGTTAGTCAGTTGTTTCTATAATCAGATCTCCTTGCATTCTTCTTCCTCTGGTTGAGTACCGATGCTCACATCAGATCCCTTGTGGACCATCAGTTCCTTTGTTGGATTTTATCCGACAGTGTCCTTCATATTGAATAACCTTGTGAGCCTTTCCATGGGTATATAATGCCTTTGGTAAATTGTATCATCTGTTTTTGAACAATGCTCTTCTTTCGAGCTTGTAATATTTACTCCGAAGTTTGTGGTATATGTTCCTAAGATGCCTTGATGGGTTGAACCTATGCCTTTCATAATATGTGTGAACTCGAAAGTTTTCATGAGTCATACTCTTCTGGTATTTTGCCAGATAAAAATTTTCAACACTGCAACTTCATCAAACGCGAGAAGTGAATGAAAGGTTATGCATTGAAGAAGTGGGAGTCGACCTTGAACTTTGCGTTCATGCCCATGGACACGATGTAGATCTTATCATTAAAGCTTTTCTTAAATTAATTATTCCCTTGGTATAAGTTCATCTTATATCTGGGATCTGGCCTTTTGCAATCGTGGTTCCGACCATGTTCTCCTTTAAACACCATTTCTCGTACAAGTTAGGCACTTGTCTTCTGCAGAGCAATACCCCAGTCCAACCTCTACTTTGGTTTGTCGTCGAGTATTACCCCCCTGGTATCTCGAGATTATCACGGAACTGCATAACTTATTATGAGTTCTCCATCAAGTGCTACATTCTCATTGATTCCAATTTTTCACGGGCTTCGAGTTTTTAAACACTCAAAACCACCGATAACTGAATCGAGTCCGCACTGCGATTAAACAACTCTTAGTAATCTTCTTTACTTATGAGTTTGTACCCGATCACGTCATTCCTAGCCTGATTGGCTACATCAATATCGTGCAACTTTTCAACTGTGTGCTACCTGGTCCTTAATCCCGAAGCACGACTTTCGACGATGAGCTAAGCTTACGTCGATCTTTCTCGTCATATCATTTCACCTTGAACAACAAGCTTGATTTCGAGTTTGTGTCGTACCCATGGTTCCAATAACCTTTCGCTTTCATCATTCCTTTGACTTGATGTCATCGTCGATCAATTTCATCTTCTTGAAAACCTCTCGACAAATTTGTCGTGATCATTGTCAACAATTTGACTTCTTCCAAGTTGCGTGTCGAAATTCAGGATGAGAAATACCATCCTTGCCCCTCGATGAATTGTGTTATCATCGACAACATTCTTGCCTTCCCCCAACACAAACTTGTTCATATTTTGTGTTGTATCTTGACTTCCCTGCTATCCAACCTATGTTATGTTCTACCGTGGAGTATTACCATCTTTGATGTCCAGAATGTCGTGAGCATTACTCCACCTCTTAAGAATTCTTGGTACAGTGATACTTCTCCCCATCACCATTCTTTCTTGGTCCCCGTGTTGTTTCTAAAAGGAATACCGACAAATGGTCTGTGATGTGTAAATTCTAAACTTCTAGCAACCCTATTGCTTTGAAGTTATTGGTCCATAGTTTCATTCTACGTCTATGGCTTAATGAATCATCATTCGAACATTGATTGTGCTACCTAGCCCATATTTCGGGTGCACATTTCAACCAATGTTTAACTGTGTATGTTTTCCTCGAGCATACATCATTATGTCATTCGATCTAGCTAATGTTATCTCCTTGTTCACATAGTGGTGGAAATCCATCTTTCGGAAATCTCAATGGATTCTCGCTGAGTCAATCAGTCACCTCCTCACCTCTCCTTGATGTAATGATGAACCCTTGTTCGGAACTCGCTTCCATAGTTCATCTCCCGAGAATCTTCGATGTCGTTTCGACAATTTGTGTTGCACCTTTCTTCTCAGGCATCCTGAGTCTGAGTTATCCTGACACCAATCAGATCTGAATCTCGGTCACATATGATGGTTGGAACATATTTCCAAGAGTTATAACATTGGCCTATTTATGACCCGGTAAGGTGATGACATGCCAAACACACCTGGCCGGAGGACCTATTGTTACAAGCTTTCCTTTTAGCAAGGTTAGCTATTCTTTCATGAGGAAGTTGTAAGACTTATTCTACAAGTTATTCCTGATGGATCCTTTCTGTGTCCAAAGCCTGACCTTTGCTTGAATACATTGTCAATACTATCTCAAAGCATGTCACTCGTACTCCAATTTTCAATAAGAACATTTGAAGCACAATGCTAAATTTTCCTTATCAATTATCCATACACCGTTGTATGGGCCATGTCATGAAATTCCTCTCCCATTACCTAAATGGTTTTCTACTTTCTATCCTGTCATGGATATCATGCTCTGCTTGTTCTTGGTAAGGATATACCCCATGAAATAGTGTTTAAACACATTTTCCTTTCCATTGTTCTGTTTCATCTGATGATCACATTTTCCTTTCCATTGTTTGGTTGACCTTTCTTGTGATCTGTATGATCTAAGCAGTAATATTCTTCTGCTTATGTAAACACCTCGGTGTACAACTCTGTCAGTAAGACCCTGTTACTATTGTTGGTGACATTCTGGTAACCATCGATGGACGAGAACCTTGCCTATTGGTCCGCCTCGTTCAACGAGCAGGAAAATGGTTCTCTTTGTCCCTCGCCCTTGGTACCAACGTTGTTGCCAACATAACTGACAGGCTACCCTCTGACATGTCTTGCTATCATGACCGTGTAAGATGCCAACGGCCTTCCTACTTTTAACCACATGGTGGGCCCATAACCCACAGTTCCACAGGATCGAAACCTGACTCTCCTGTACATCCCTGTTTCAAAGTTATCGCTTGTGCTTCGTTTCGTATGTAATTTGCGAGCCACCTTCCCAGTGATCAATTCTGGTATCGGACACAATACTTATTCCCGTTGCTCTGAACCCCTTTCACACTCTGTTTCAGGCAATGAACGATTGCCTATCCGCTTGAAACTTCTTATTGCACCGTCTTACTTTGCTCTCGATGTGTTTCATTTGTTCAACTCGAGAGATACTCATATGTTCATTCTTGGGATACCCCCAGATGATTCTCCCTTATAACATCCTATCGTTGTAGAGCTGCCCCTTACCTATTCGTAAGTACGATGGAGTTCCCCGAAGAAAGGACGACAACTTCATCATGATGCATTGGAATAAAGAATTGAAGACATCACCAAAAGGGATCAACTACTTCAGGAAGAGCAACCAAGTCAGAGAAGAATCGTTCAAATTTCGTAACCTGAACTTTCCCCCTTACTCCCCTCTTAAATCTCGGGACGAGATTTCTTGCAGTGGAGGAGAATTGTGACGCCCGGATAATTAGACTATAGTAATTCCCTGCTAATGATGCCACATCACCTCCATCACTGTAGTTAATCTCGGGTTAGTTCAAAACCGATTCAAATTCAAAATTGAATTAAAGGCAAACAACAAAAGTTTCCAAACATTAAAACTAAAATGTTCTATATGTGCCAAATAATTCATAAGTAAATATGGTGAAGAAACCACTTTGTTATAAAATGCTTAAATGCTTAAAATAAATAAAACAACAGCAAAAAAATTATTAAAAGCCTTTTATAATTTATAAAATGTTAAACTACTTTCTATTGGGTAACCAAATTGTAGCGGGAGTATTATATTTAGTAATGCTAACTTAGAGACTGTTTTTATAGTTTATAAAACTAAACCTAAAAGGAACTAGAAATAAAACAGAAATAGAAATAATAATAATAATAATAATAATATTAATATTAATAATAAAACAGAAAATGCCACCCCCCCCCAGCTGGGCCAAGTGGCCCAGCTGGCCACCACACTAGGCCGGCCCAGCTCCCCTGACTATAACCACCGGGTCCAACCCCAAACCCTAACCTATCCCCACTCCCCCCTGATCCGCCGCCACCCACAGGGGCGCTCGCGCGCACGCATGAGTCCTCGAGGGAGAGGAGCTCCCTCATGCCCGACGCCGCGTCCGCGACCCCTCTGACCGCCTCGCCGCCCGTTCGCCCCCGCCGCACGACACCGTCACCGGACTGCCTCCTCGTCGCACCGTCGTCTCCGTCCTCCTCCTCGTCCCCCACTGCCCGTGCCCTACAATCCCGGTGAGGACCCCGGTCCTCCTCCTCCCCGTGCCCTCACGCCGGCGCTCGCCCGCACCACCACACCGTTCGGTCCGCGCGCCCTAGCACGGACCCTCACGCACGCGCGCCCGCGGCGACCGCGCCCCACCTGCGCCCGGCCTCGCGACGCTGCCATCCGCCCGCTCACCGCTGGCCCCTCGCGCTCACCACCACTGCTCCCGCCTAGCACCGCCGCTCCCCATGGCCCCTACTAGCCGGCCCGCGTGCGCCCGTCGTGCCCGCGTCCGGCCACTGCACTCCGCCGCTGCCCTCGTTCGCCGCTGTGCCGCTACGTGCTCCCGTGCGCTGCAGCTAGGACCGCGCCGTGCGTCCACCCCCTTCTCCGCCCGGCCGCTGCTCACTGGAGCTCCGCGCCGCACTGCATCGCTCCCACCGGCCACCCCCGTGCCTCCGCTCGCCCCCACGCGCCCCGCCGGCTCGCCCGGTGCCGCCTGGCCCCAGGCCGCGCCTCGCCGGCGCCCCGCGGTGCCCCGCCGTCGGCGCCTGGGTCCGCCCCGTCGAGCGCCCGTAACCGCCCGCACCAATTGCCCACTATGGCCTCTGTGCCACTGGACAACGGGCCCCACGCCCTGAGAATGTTAAAAAAAGAATTACAAAAAAATATAAATAAAACAAATAATAAAAATAAAATTAATTAATTAATTAATTAATTAACTAAATTAATTAAGTTAATTAATCATGTTTAAATTAATCTAATTAATTAGTTAATTTAATTAAACTGTAGTTAATTAGCTAACAGCCCCTGACAGGTGGGACCCACCTGTCATGTTGACCAGGTCAACGGTCAACGTTGACTGCTGACGTCATGCTGATGCATTAATTAAATTTCGAATTAAATTAATTTATTAAATTCTAAAAATGACTTAAATCCTTAAAATTTAATATAAATTAAATCGTAGCTCGGATGGAAAAACTTTGTACATGAAAGTTGCTCAGAACGACGAGACGAATCCGACTTCGCAGTCCGTTTGTCAGCCACACGTTGCTAGCATAGCGAACATGGAACTTTCCCCCTCCGGTCCGTCTGTCCGAAAACGCGAAACATCGGGAATACTTTCCCGGATGTTCCCCCCCTTCGCCGGTACCACCTACTGCCGCGTTAGGACACACCTAGCACCGCTCATTGTCATGTCACGCATCGTCATGCTTATGTTTGCATTGTATTTACTGTTTCTTCCCCCCTCTTCTCTCCGGTAGACTACAAGACCGACACTGCTGCTGCCCAGTTCGACTACTGTCGGGTGGTAGGTGCGACATATGCCAACGGATGGCTTATCATAGTGGGTGCCAGTAAGACGTCGCCGGTGCCTGGAAACGGGATGAGGCGAAGACATGCACGCCGGCGAATCTTACCCAGGTTCGGGGCTCTCCGAGGAGATAACACCCCTAGTCCTGCTCTGCGGGGTCTCCGCATGATCACTAGATCAGAAAGAGTAGCTACAAATGCTCCTAGAGCTGTTGGGTTCAAGGGAGAAGAAGAACAAGGCCAGCTCTTACTTCCCTCTTTCTATGGTGTGTGTGTGTAACTCTAAGAAGCCAACCCTTTGCATGGGTGCCCTGGGGGGTTTATATAGGCCTACCCCCCGGGGGTACAATTGTAATCCGGCTGGGCGCTGGTCCCAGCCGTCAGTGTCTGCGCTCGCCGGCTTCTCCGCCGGCCGTTGGGGCCCGCCGACTGGTGGGTCCCGCCGCCTGCCGGCCTCTTGGTCGACAGGCCGGCCCCACCGCCTAGGGGTCTTGTCGGCGGCTGCTTACTGTAGCCTCATCCTTGATGACGAGGGCTTCGTCGAGGTAAGCGTGGCTACAGTGTGCCGCCTCGAGGGCTCTCACTGTAGCCTTACCTCGTCTTGTCCCCTTAATGTGGCACATGCTTCGAGGAAGGGGGTAGCCGGCTTCTGGGGGCCGGCTTCACCTTTGGCCGACTGGGGGAGGCCGGGCCGCCTTCGCGCCCCTCTCTGGCTAAAGGTGCCCGCCGCCCATGGGCCGTACTGGCGTCTGTCGTGGGTGACGTTGAGGCTAGCATGGCTACAGTGCCGAGCCGGACGGGAGATGGCCGTCCCGTACGGCGTCCTGTGGCCATGCCTGCCTCGGGCTTCGGGGGTAATGGGCCGCACTGTGGCCACACCCCGTCTTGTCACCGTTATGTGGGTGTGGTTTTGGTGGGTGCGGTCATGGCCGGCTTCTTGGAGTCGGCGCTCTTCGTGGCCGACTCTGGGGAGTCGGCGTTCTTCATGGCCGACTCTGGGGAGTCGGCCATCCCATGGTTATCTTGGGGGGAGGTTGCTGAGGATGGGTCGCCTTCTGAGAGTCGGCTTCAGAGGTAGCCGGCCGGGGAAGGCGGCCCAATGCTTGAAATGCTTGAAGGCCCAAATGGCCTGATAATTTTTGGAATAGCCAGGGGCAGTCGATTAGGCAACCCGTGGCTATTTACTCCGACAGTAGTCCCCGAAGCTGATTGGGTTTCGAGGTTGGGTAGGAGTCGAGAAGCTCGATCAGCTTCCTATCTTGGCAAGCCGGCAGCTGGGAGCCGGCTTTGGTTAGGCGCGTCGTTTTGGTTAGCCGTGCACCGGGCCGCGGGCCGGCCACTTGCCGCCTGCGAACCACGTGGCCTCTCTAGGCTAAAAAAGCCTGCCAGCCCACGCACGTGACGGGACGTCACCGCAGGGCGGGGCCCTCCACGCCCACGCCTGGGCCCAGGTGTGGATTCTCTGCAGTCCGAAACCGCCCGCACGTCTCCCTGTGGCAGTTTCGGCACGCCTTTAGGGCGCAATAATCGCGAGGCATGGGGGGAGTGGGTGCAGTTAATCCCACGTCTCACCCCACGTCCGGCCTCCCCGTCTTCACCTTGCGAAGCTATAAGTAGGGGGAGGGGGAGAGTGGCAGGCTCTCGCATGCTCCTCCTCTTTCTGCCATCTTCTTCCTCCTGCCGTTTCTTGCAACAGCGCCTCGCTGCCGCGCTCTTCCACTACTCGTTCCTCCGCCGCCGCGCTCGTTTTCGCCATGCCTCCCGCCACGGAGGAGTATGGCGGGGATTGGGACGGCTCCAACGTCCACGAGGATCACGTCGAATTCCTCCGCAAGACGCGGCGGCTGCCCAGCGCGGACAAGGTGGAGGTCCGTCTCGCGCCGGCGAAGGAGATTACGCCGGAGCCGCGGGAGGGCGAGCGGGTGGTGTTCCGCTCGCATTTCTTGCGCGGCATCGGCCTGCCCGTGAGCGCCTTCTTCCGCTCTTGGCTCGAGTTCTACCAGCTCCAGCCGCACCACCTCACCCCGAACGCGGTGGTGCTGCTGTCTGCCTTCGTCACCCTGTGCGAAGGCTACCTCGGCGTCCTCCCTACCCTCGAGCTCTGGGGGGATTTCTTCCAGTCCAAGCTGGGCACGCGCATGCAGGGCGTGCCGGCTCAGACTAGCGCCTTCATCGCGATGCGGAGGGTGGCTGCCGACAACCCCTTCCCCGTCATCACACTGATCCAGTCGGTGAAGTTATGGCAAAAGTCGTACTTCTACGTCAGGAACGTCGCCCCGCAGGGCGACTACGTCAACCTGCCGGCTTACGTAGCCGGCCCACCGGCGGGCAGGCGGCCCCAGTGGTCCTACCGGGCCGTGACGCTGACGCCGGCTGGAAACGCGGCCATCGCCCGAGTGCGAGTGATGATCCAGTCGGAGGGCTTGTCGGGGCCCGACCTGCTGGCCGCCTTCGTCACGCGCCGGGTACTCCCGCTCCAGAGCCGCCCTCATCTGATCTGTCAGATGAGTGGCCAGCTCGATCCGAGCCGGATGTGTACCAAAGACATGCTGCACGACGAGGTGGCCTATATGGTGAACTACCTTGCGAACTGAAAACTCTCCGCAGAGTGGCAGTTCGGCAAGGAGCCATATTGCCGAGCCAATCCGCCGCCTACGGTATGTTCTCCTTGTCTCCTCTTCTTTTCTCAGTTTTGTCGCCAAGTTCCTTTGGCCGACTCTAACTAGTCGGCTTCTCTTCGACAGAGCCCTCATCTTCGGCCTGCCGGCGGGTCGGACGCGGAGCGCCGATTCGTCCCCGACCGGACGAAGCACGATCTAGAGGACCCCGACTTGGGGGCGGCTGCTATGGACGACAACACCGAGCCGGGTGGTGGCCGAGCCGGCGGCGAAGCAGGCGGCTCCGGGCATGGAGTCAGCTTCGACGACTGGCCGGACGACGACGAGGCCGAAGTCGTCCCGCGCCGTCAGCCGGCGTCTGGCCGCGGCGCGGGTTCCTCCGCTGCACCACCTGCTCGGGGCGGCGGGCAAAAGCGTCGTGCCGCGCAGGGTTTGTTCGGCAGTCGAACGAAGAAGCCCAGGGGCGGGGCGGCGGCGACCAGGCGGGAGGAGGCGGCCGCGAAGGCGGCTCGCTTCCGCAAGACGGTGAAGCAACCGCAGACGGTGTCGGCGTAATTTCAAACTCCTTTGTGTACTCTTTCTTTCTTTTCTCTGGTGGCTCCTGAATCCTTGTCTTTTTCTCCAAACAACCAGAGCTCCGTTGTCGCTCGAGTGGGCTTCTGCCGCCTCCGTCGTTGAGTCGCCGAGGGGGTCTGGGAGCACCACTCGCCACGTGGATCCCCGTCCGACCTTCAAGCGGCGACGGAGCGGAACGCGCGGGAGGTTCGGGAGGAGCGGGAGGCGCGGGAGGCGGAGGCACGGAAGGCTGCGGCCGCCCAGGCGGCGCAGGAGGAGGAGGCGGCGAAGGCGCGCGCCGACACCGCAGCCAAGGCCCAAGCGGAGGCTGCAGCTGCGGCGATGGCGGAGGGGGCCTTGTTGGTCACCCCATTGCGTGTCGCAGCGCCTGGGGCCCCGGAGCCCCCGCCAGAAGAAGCCGGCGGTGACCAGCCGGGGCTGGAGAGGGACGACGACGTCGTCATCCTGGAGAGGGCGCCGGTGCCGACCCCGCCGGCTGGGACGGCTCAAGGCGGCCGACCTGATCCGCCGCCTGCGCAGTCGGCGGGGGGCGAGCCGGCCGCGAGGACTGAGCTGGCGGTCCGGATGCCGCCGAGCCGGCGCGCGGGGAAGGCTGCGTCGGAGCCACAGAAGGCTGCGTCGGAGCCGCAGCCGGCCGCGGGCTCCAGCTCGTCGGCCCAGGATGTGGAGGTGGCCAGTGCCAGCTCAGGGTGGAAGCCGGGCGGAGGGACGGCCGTGATGAACGTGGCCGCGCAGGACGTCCGGACCCGGCTCCAAGCCCAGGCTACGGCGCTGAGGCAATACACCGACGAATTCCTTGCGACGCGGGCGGCCATCCGGGTTAGGCTTCTTATCTTGCTTCTTTTTGATCTTGGTTTCTTCCGTGGGGGCGCGTCAGCGCACCCACTGGGTGTAGTCCCCGAGTTCCGAGTCGGCTGCTGAGCAGGCGGCTTGGAACTTCTTAGTGGATTTGGCTTTGCTATTCTTGTGCTTACTTCGATCTTCTGCCTATCTTGCAGGACTACCACAATCTTCGTGCGGCCGCCTTCAACTCCCAGGCTCAGGAGCTGACCCAGAAGACCGCCGACCTAACTGAGAGCCGGGGTAAGTGCTTTGTTCTTTATCTCACGTGGGGGCGCGTCAGCGCACCCACTGGGTGTAGTCCCCGAGGTTCGGGCCGACTGCTGAGCAGTCGGGTCGGATCTTCCTTGACGACTTCCTCTTATTGTTTCTTCTTTTTCTGCCGTCTCTGCAGCGGCCAACACCGGTCTGAGGGCACAGCTGGGAGAGTCTCAGACTGCCCTTCGTGCCAAGGAGGCCGAGCTTGCCGCCTTGGTGCAGGAACGCGACCGCCTGGCCAAGAAGTTGGCCGACCAGGAGGAGGGCCACAAGGCGGCTCTGAAGGCGGTGCAGGACCGTGAAGCCGCCCTCCAGGCCGAGTACGAGACAGAAGCGGCTGGCTGGGCTGAAGCAAGGCAGACTCTGATCACTGGCTATGGTCAAATCGAAGATCTGGTTGACGGTAAGCCACCTACTTCTTCGTCCTTTCTTGCTGTCTGCCGCTTTTGGCTCGTTTTCTGACTTGGTGTTTTCTCTTCTTTCTCTTTCTTTCTCGCGCAGAGTACTTCCCTGGCTACTCTACCGCCGCCAACCAGATCATCGAGGCCCGCCGCCAAGCGCGAAGGCAGGCTGGCTTCGATATTGCACCGAGCGTTGGCCATTCGCTGGAGGAGCAGCTCTTGGTGATCCAGGCCCGTCTCCAGCCAGCTCACCGACTGCTCCGCCGGCTTCAGCGTGCCGGGGCGCAAGTATTGGCCGCCCTCTGGCCCGGCGAAGTGGTTCCCCGCACCCCCAGTCGGACTGCCGACTAGCTGGAGGTGGCGGTCGGTCGCTTCGAAGCCTGGAAGGCCTCGGCGGCTCGGTCCGGCGCCAGGCGGGCGCTGGAGTTCGTCAAGGCCTGGTACCCCGGCCTGAGTCTGGACCAGCTGGCTACCTGGCGGCAGCAAGCCGACACGGAGCTGGAGCCGGCGCAGCCGGCAATCATCCGGCGGGCTTCGGCGATCGCCGACTACACCGACACCAGTGTCTCCGCCCCTGAGGTGGATGACAACGGCGTCGCCCAGCCAGAGGAGTGGTTCGGGCTGAACCCGGCAGACGGTGAAGACTCGGCGGAGGAGATCGACTCCAGCGACGAGGGCGAGGAGGAGGAGGAGGAGGGTGAATACGCCGAGCCGGATGGTGGAGCGGCCGATCGGCCTCAGCTTGACCGCGCCTCCAGCACCACGTCGCGCGCAGGTGCGTCGCCTGCCACCGGTGGTGACCAAGCCGAGACCCGCCAGTCGGCCACTCCTTCAGCCGGCGATGCCATCTTCACCGACCAGCCTGGCTCCCGCACCGCGCCTTAGTCTAGTCTGCTATCTTTGGTTTTCCTGTCTTGTCACTTTTGGAACAATATTCTGTTAAGTCTGCACAATTCCACCCACTGGGGGTGTACTCGAACTTACGTCTATTGCTGGCATGTTGGGGGCTTTATATGTATATACGACTTATGCATGCGTTTGGCTTTTCCTCGTACTTTGCTTTTCATCCTTCTGCTGTTTCCTTTGCCGCCCTCCCTTGGTTGCCGCCTCCCTAGTCAAACAGTTGCTTTGCAATCTGTGGCTGGAAGAGTGCTTGGCCAATTGGGAGGGCAAGTACTCTAGCTTTGTTGGATTAGAGCTAAGTGTTTAGGAAGCCGGCCAGCCGGCTGTTCTGACAGCCGGCAAACGTGGTTGGAGGCCGTCTTTTTGCTATATAAGTTCGTTAGTCCTTAGCCGTTTTTCGTGTGGGCATCCTTTCTGCCTTGGCTCTTGCTAGTCGGACAGTCGGTTCTTCGAGCTGCGACTTTCAACAAGAGGAGACTCGAGAGCCGGCACACTACTTGTCTGACTTCAGGTAGAACTTTTAATATAGCTCAAGGCGGCCAGTCCCCGGGCCGACTAGTCGAACCCGGTGCCAGACAAGAAATCAAATGTAATAGTACATTCATGGATATGACACTTGTCATTCATAGATAAATGAAGGCAGTCCCCGAGTACCGCTCGGGGGGCCTGTTGGTTCGTACTTAATACAAAAGGGTAGCATGATACATACTGCTTTTAACTGTAAAATCTTCTCAGGAGGTTCGCGTTCCATGGTCGCTCCGACTCCTTGCCGGAGTCATCTCTCTTGCGTGCTCTTGGTTTTTGCGCGTCGATCAAGTAGTAGGAGTCGTTGCCGAGTGCCTTGCTGACGACGAAGGGGCCTTCCCAAGGGGCCGAGAGCTTGTGCTGGCCGGCTGTTCGCTGGATCAGTCGAAGCACAAGGTCGCCCTCTTGGAAGGATCTTGGCTTGACCTTGCGGTTGTGGTAGCGGCGCAGCTCTTGCTGGTAGATGGCGGACCGGCTGAGTGCTAACAGCCGGCCTTCTTCTAGTAGGTCAACGCCGTCTTCTCTTGCTTCCTTGGCCTCCACCTCCGTGTACATGGTGACCCGAGGCGAGTCGAACTCGATGTTAGTTGGGATGACAGCCTCGGCACCATATACAAGGAAGAACGGAGTGAAGCCGGTTGACTTGTTGGGTGTAGTGCGCAGACTCCAGAGGACAGCCGGCAGCTCATCAAGCCAGCAGCCGGCCGATCGCTCCAGTGGTACAATCAGTCAGGGCTTGATGCCGGAGAGGATGAGTCCATTTGCTCGCTCGACCTGGCCGTTTGACTGCGGGTGGGCAACGGAGGCTAAGTCCAGTCGGATACCCTGCGTCGCGCAGAAACGTGCCAGTGCTCCTTTGGCGAAGTTCGTGCCGTTGTCGGTGATGATGCTGTGCGGCACGCCGTACCGAGTAGTGATGTCAGTGATGAATGTCACGGCAGTCGGCCCGTTCAGCTTCTTGATCGGCTTCGCTTCGATCCACTTTGTGAACTTGTCCAGAGCGACAAGTAGATGTGTCAAGCTGCCGCGGGCTGTCTTGAAAGGGCCCACCATGTCCAGTCCCCAGACGGCAAAAGGCCAGGTGAGGGGAATGGTCTTGAGTGCAGAAGCCGGCAGGTGTTGCTTGGAACTGAAAACTTGGCATCCTCTGCAGCTCTTGACTATCTCTTTGGCATCTTCCAAGTCAGTCGGCCAGAAGAAACCGTGGCGGAAAGCCTTGGCCACAAGTGATCTTGAGGCTGCGTGGTGGCCGCATTCGCCTTGGTGGATATCCTTGAGGATTGCCACTCCTTTTTCTGGCTCGACACAGCGCTGGAAGACTCCAGTGACGCTGCGCTTAACAAGCTCTCTGTTGATTATTGCATATGCTCCGGCTCGTCGTTGCACTAGTCTTGCTGAGATCTCATCAGTCGGTAGCTCTCTGCTGACTAGGAACTTGAGGATGGGCTGGGCCCATGATGGAGCTGTGACTTCTTCTTCTGTTAGGACGGCCACCATGACTCGGGTGGGTGGGTCGGGAGGCGTGGAGTTGGAGTCGGCCGCCGCTTCTTGCGTTGCTGCAGTCCCCGGGCCGACTGCTGCAATCCCCGGGCCGGGTTCTGAAGTCCCCGGGCCGGGTGCGACTACGGCAGTCCCCGGGCCAGTTGTCGAAGTCCCCGCGCCGCCTGCGGGGTTCCTCCAGTCGGATCCGGCTGCATCTGGCACAGGCGGTACGAAGATAGAGTCCGACTCTGGAGATGGCTTGATGGACGGCTTGAGGAGGCGCTGGAGGGAGACGCCAGTCAGTATAGCCTGTCGGGTGGAGCCGATCCATGCCAGGGCATCTGCTTGGTCGTTGTCGGCCCTTGGCACATGAAGGAACTCGCACCCTTCGAAGTACCCGATGATCTGCTGGACGAGGAATCGATAGCTCGCCATGTTCGCGTCCTTGGCGTCCCAGTCGCCAGACGACTGCTGGACCACCAAGTCTGAGTCGCCGTAACACAGGATCCGGCGTATGCCGAGCTCTTTGGCTAGCCGGAGCCCATGCACGAGCGCCTCGTACTCAGCCACGTTGTTGGAGGCGGCGAAGTTGATCTGCAGCGTGTACTTGAGCTTGTCGCCTTTGGGAGAGGTGAGGACGATGCCGGCTCCCAAGCCGGTGCGCATCTTGGACCCGTCAAAGTGCATCCGCCAATGGGTAGAGTCGGGAGCCGGCGGTAGGTACTGGGTCTCGGCCCAGTCGACGAGGAAGTCGGCCAATGCTTGGGACTTGATGGCGGTGCGGGGCTGGTAGAAGATCGTGTAGGGCGCCAGTGCAATGGCCCATTTAGCCACCCGGCCGGATGCATCCCGGCTGCCTATGATCTCGGCGAGCGGGGCGGTGCACACGACCGTGATGGGGTGCTCTTGGAAGTAGGGCTTCAGTTTCTTGGCGGCGAAGTACACCCCATAGCATATCTTCTGGTAGTGCGGGTAGTTCTGCTTTGAGCTGGATAGCACTTCGCTTAGGTAGTACACCGGCCTCTGAACCAGCTGGGCTCGGCCTTCTTCCGGGCGCTGGACCACAACAAGAGTACTGACCACTCGGCTAGTCGCGGCGATGTAGAGGAGCATGGGCTCCTTTTCAGTCGGCGCTGCCAGGACAGGCGGAGTGGTTAGCATTTTCTTCAACTCATGGAAGGCTTGGTTGGCTTGGTCATTCCACTCGAAGTGAGTGGACTTCTTCATGAGTCGGTACAGGGGGAGAGCCTTCTCTCCTAGTCGGCTGATAAAGCGATTCAGGGAGGCCAAGCACCCGGTGAACTTCTGCACATCTCGCAGTTTGGTGGGAATCTCCATCCTCTCGATGGCCTTGATCTTCACGGGGTTGCACTCGATGCCGCGTTCGGAGACCAGGAAGCCTAACAGCTGGCCGGCTGGTACTCCAAACACGCACTTCTCGGGGTTGAGCTTGATTTGGAATCGGCGCAAGTTGGCGAATGTTTCTTTGAGATCTTCCAGCAGGGTGCCGCGCTTTTCTGTCTTCACCACAATGTCGTCTACATAGACGTGGGCATTTCTGCCGAGTTGTTTCAGGAGGCATTTCTGCATGCAACGCTGAAAATTGGCACCGGCATTCCTCAAGCCGAATGTCATAGTCAGGTAGCAGAAAGCTCCAAATGGTGAGATGAAGGCAGTCTTCAGGCGGTCTGCTGGGTCCAACTTGATCTGATGGTACCCTGAGTAGGCATCCAAAAAACTCAAGAGCTCGCATCCGGCTGTGGAGTCTATCACTTGGTCAATCCGTGGCAGAGCAAACGGATCCTTGGGGCAGGCCTTGTTCAGGATGGTGTAGTCTATACACATACACCAGTTGTTATTTTTCTTCAATACCAGAACTGGGTTGGCAAGCCACTCTGGAAAAAACACTTCCATAATAAAGCCAGCGGCAAGGAGCCGGGCTATCTCTTCTCCCACGATTCTTCGCTTCTCTTCTAACAGTCGGCGGAGGGGTTGCTTGACCGGCTTCGCGTCGGCTCGGACATGTAATTTGTGCTCGGCGAAATCCTTCGGGACACCCGGCATGTCCTTTGGGGACCATGCAAAAATGTCTCGATTCTCACGGAGGAAGTCGACGAGCTTGCCTTCCTATTTACTGTCCAAGTTCGCCCCAATGACAGCGAACCTCTCTAGATTCTCCGGGTCCAGAGGTATCTTCTTCGTCTCTTTGGCCGGCTGGAAGGAGCCCTGCGCATCACAATCTTTGGGGTTGGGGGACAGGGCCGGCTACTTGCCTGCCATGGCCACAACCCGCTCCAGCATCTTCTTCTCTTCTGCCACTACGAGGGACTCGGCCAGCCGGCTACTGGCCATGGCACACTCGATGGACTTCTTGTAATCGCCGGCTACCGTGATGATCCCCTTCGAGCTCGGCATCTTCATCTTCAGGTAGGCATAGTGGGGCACAGCCATGAACTTGGCCAGAGCAGGTCGGCCAAGCAAAGCATGGTAGGGGCTCTCCAGATCCACTACTTCGAACCAGATCGCTTCTCGGCGAAAATGATCTTTGTCTCCGAAGAGAACATCCATTTTAATCTTGCCGATTGGGGAGCAAGACAAGCCGGGGACGATACCATGGAACACGGTTCGGCTTGGCATAAGCTGCTTTGCCTTGATGTTCAGCTTCTCTATGGTATCGCGGTACAGTATATTGATACTGCTTCCGCCATCTATCAGGACACGGGAGAATCGGGCAGCTCGCCTCTCCGTCGCGAGGGTAACATCCAAGACCAGTGCATAGGAGCCAGGGCCTGGCTCCAGCTGATTGGCTTCTCTGACCAGTGCATGAACTCGGGAGCGCTAGAGGCGACCGCGTTGACCTCTTGATGCTGACGGCGCCGATTACGCTTGTCATCGGCTTGGCTGGTGAAGACGACGTAGGCGGCGTGCTCTTCAGGGAACTCATCTTGGATGGCTCTGACTGCCGGCCGAGCCGCCGGCTGCTATGGGGCTGGAGGCGGCGGGCCGGGAGGCGGAGGCGGCAACAACCCTTCGCCCTTGGAGATTCGCGGCAGCCAGTGGCATTTTCGGGTCGTGTGGTTGGACGGCTTCGCGCTGCTATGGAACTTGCAGGGGGCGTCGAGAGTCTGTTTGTAGGAGAAAGCCGGCTGCCAAGCCGGCCTGCCACCCTTCTTCTTGGGAGCGGGCCGCTCTTCGGGCTGCTCATCTTCAACTGTGGCCACCTGCCGACTGGTGGAAGTCGGCATGGGGGCCTTGCGCTTGTGGTCGTTCTGGTAGGGGCGCCGATTGGAGTCGCCAGCCGGCGTCTTGGGAGCCGGAGCAATCACCTTCCCAGAGGCGTCTACTCGAAGCTCGGTCTTCATGAGGAGTCGGCCGTGGCGTACTTGGCCGCGATGACCAGCAGTTCGTCGAGGGTAGCCGGCTCGTCGCAGAGGAGTCGGTGCTTGAGGAGGGTGCCCTCTCGGCACCCGGCGGTGAGGTACTCGATGGCCTGAACCTCGTGCACCCCCTCGCAGGAGTTGCTGAGCTCGGCCCACCGCGTGAGGTAGTCGCGGGTCGACTCATTGGGTCCTTGGACGCACAGGGAGAGCTAGCGGGGCTTGGGAGGCCGCTTGTACGTGCTGGTGAAGTTGCGGACGAAGACTTCCGTGAAGTCCAGCCAGCTGTTGATGCGGTAGGGCTTGAGGCTGTTGAGCCAGGTGCGCGCCGTGCCTTGCAGCATGAGGGGGACGTATTTCATGGCTACTCGCCGATTGCCGTTGGCTATGCTGACAGCAGTGGAGTAGTCGATGAGCCAATCTTCCGGCTTCACTGAGCCGTTGTACTTGGGCGTGTCTCTGGGGAGCGAGAACCCTTTGGGGAAGGGCTCGTCGCGGATGCGGGGGCCAAAGCATGGCGGGCCGACATCGTCTTCTTCTTCTAACGCCAAGGATCGAGCAAGGCGGTCGATCCGGTGGCGGGCGTCATTCTCGCCGACTCCTTCTCGGCGGCCGAGTCGGTCGCCAAGAGTCGGGTGCGTGACGGGTGGCGGGGTGAGGCGTCTCTCTCTTTGAGGCGGGGGAGGAGGCAGGTTTCCTTGGCGCTCCACCGCTCGAGGGCGGCCTTCCGCGTCGCGCTCGATGGTGATACGAGTCCGGCTGCGGCTAGCAGCCGGCTCCTTGTCTTTCTTCTGGCGAGCGCCGCTCGCAGTCGGCGAGCGGGACGTCGCGGCGTGCTCTCGGCGCGGGGGATGACTATCAGCGCGGGCGCCGGCTTCATGCCGTTCTGCAGCCGCGTCGATCAGCTGCTGGATCCGTCTTGTCATGTAGGGGAGCTCGTCGGCTCCCAGCCCATTTAGCTCTTCGGCGGCCGCCTGAGCGGCTCGCAGATTCTCGAGCGGGGTGGCGTAGACGGGGCGATCTGCCCCCAGCATGCTGGCAATAGCCGCGCCGCGCTTCTGGACGAAGCCGGCTCGGCTCGGCCCGCTAGGCGGCGGCGTACCGAAGGCGGCGCGGTCGACTTCGCGCTGGTGGGCCTCGGTGAGGCGTCTCATGGAGGCTATCTTCTGGCCTTCCGCGATGAGGGCGAGGCGGCGTGCCTCCAGGGTCTCGGCGTCGGCGTCGGTCGGGATGGGGACGGAGAGGTCGTCCATTGCCGCTTGCAGGGTGTCGTGGGCATTCTCGCCCGAGTTGGCGACGTGGCTGATGACCAATACTTCGGTGACAGCGCTGCTGCCACTGTCAGCTCGAGGGAGAGGGTCGTCGAAGACCACCACGTCGGAGGGGTAGGCGTCAAGCGATGCCGTGTCGGAGTCGACGAGCATCGGGTCGGTGGAGCCGACCGACTCCACATCTGTAGCAGGCTCGCTAGAGACGTGAAGCTGGTCGAGGAGGCTGACGAGGCGGCTCTCGGGGTAGTCCGTGCCTGCGTCGGACGCAGGCTCATCGGAGATGCGAGTCTCGCCGAGAAGATCGGCGAGGCAGCTCGCCGCGCAGGCGTCGTCGACGCCTTGCAGCGCGTCGAGGCAAACGCCATCGGGCGCAGCAGGCTGGCTGCGCTCGCGGGGGAGGAAGAGGGTTCCCGTCCAGAACAGGTCTCCGAACGACGGTGCACCTGGCCCCACGGTGGGCGCCAAATGTCGGGTGGTAGGTGCGAAATATGCCAACGGATGGCTTATCATAGTGGGTGCTAGTAAGACGTCGCCGGTGCCTGGAAACGGGATGAGGCGAAGACATGCACGCCGGTGAATCTTACCCAGGTTCGGGGCTCTCCGAGGAGATAACACACCTAGTCCTGCTCTGCGGGGTCTCCGCATGATCACTAGATCAGAAAGAGTAGCTACAAATGCTCCTAGAGCTGTTGGGTTCAAGGGAGAAGAAGAACAAGGCCAGCTCTTGCTTCCCTCTTTCTATGGTGTGTGTGTAACTCTAAGAAGCCAACCCTTTGCATGGGTGCCCCGGGGGGTTTATATAGGCCTACCCCCCGGGGGTACAATTATAATCCGGCTGGGCGCTGGTCCCAGCCGTCAGTGTCTGCGCTGGCCGGCTTCTCCGCCGGCCGTTGGGGCCCGCCGACTGGTGGGTCCCGCCGGCTGCCGGCCTCTTGGTCGACAGGCCGGCCCCACCGCCTAGGGGTCTTGTCGGCGGCTGCTTACTGTAGCCTCATCCTTGATGACGAGGGCTTCGTCGAGGTAAGCGTGGCTACAGTGTGCCGCCTCGAGGGCTCTCACTGTAGCCTTACCTCATCTTGTCTCCTTAATGAGGCACATGCTTCGAGGAAGGGGGTAGCCGGCTTCTGGGGGCCGGCTTCACCCTTGGCCGACTGGGGGAGGCCGGGCCGCCTTCGCGCCCCTCTCTGGCTAAAGGGGCCCGTCGCCCGTGGGCCGTACTGGCGTCTGTCGTGGGTGACGTTGAGGCTAGCATGGCTACAGTGCCGAGCCGGACGGGAGATGGCCGTCCCGTACGGCGTCCTGTGGCCATGCCTGCCTCGGGCTTCGGGGGTAATGGGCCGCACTGTGGCCACACCCCGTCTTGTCACCGTTATGTGGGTGTGGTTTTGGTGGGTGCGGTCATGGCCGGCTTCTTGGAGTCGGCGCTCTTCGTGGCCGACTCTGGGGAGTCGGCGTTCTTCATGGCCGACTCTGGGGAGTCGGCCATCCCGTGGTTAGCTTGGGGGGAGGTTGCTGAGGATGGGTCACCTTCTGAGAGTCGGCTTCAGAGGTAGCCAGCTGGGGAAAGCGGCCCAATGCTTGAAGGCCCAAATGGCCTGATAATTTTTGGAATAGCCAGGGGCAGTCGGTTAGGCTACCCGTGGCTATTTACTCCGACAACTATGGAGTTGACGACCCCTCCTACTTGCCAGAGCAACTAGGCAAGCCCCCCCCCCCTGATCACCAGATATCGCCTATTCTTCTCTATACTGCTTGCATTAGAGTAGAGTAGCATGTTACTGCTTTCCGTTAATCCTATACTGATGCATAGGCCTGCCCTTGCTTCTACTGTTGCTACCTTTACCTGCAATCCTACATGCTTAGTATAGGATGCTAGTTTTCCATCAGTGGCCCTACATTCTTGTCCGTCTGTTGTGCTATACTATCGGGCCGTGATCACTTGGGCGGTGATCACGGGTATATACTTATATACTCTATACATGACACATGTGGTGACTAAAGTCGGGTCGGCTCGTAGGAGTACCCGCAAGTGGATCTTTGTGGCGGAGCGACAGGGCAGGTTGTGACCGCCTAGGTGAGAGGTGGGCCTGGCCCTGGACGGCGTCCGCGGTTACTTCGACATAACACGCATAACGAGTTCTTGGTATTTGATCTGAGTCTGGCCATTTGGTCTATACGCACTAACCATCTACGCGGGAGTAGTTATGGGTATCCCGGCGTGGTGGTATCAGCCGAAGCCTTCGTGACGTCAGCGACTGAGTGGCGCGCGCCGGATTGGACTGGAATGCCACTAGGCTAGGTCTGCTTCCGGCCGCGTACGCAACGTGCAGGTGTGCAATGGGCGATGGGCCTAGACCCCTGCGCGCATAGGATTTAGACCGGTGTGATGACCTCTCTATTGTGCTTAGGTGGGGCTGCGACGTGTTGATCTTCCGAGGCCGGGCATGACCCAGAAAAGTGTGTCCGGCCAAATGGGATCGAGCGTGTTGGGTTATGTGGTGCACCCCTGCAGGGAAGTTTATCTATTCGAATAGCCGTGTCCCTCGGTAAAAGGACGACCCGGAGTTGTACCTTGACCTTATGACAACTAGAACCGGATACTTAATAAAATACACCCTTCCAAGTGCCAGATACAACCCGGTGATCGCTCTCTAACAGGGCAACGAGGAGGGGATCGCCGGCTAGGATTATGCTATGCGATGCTACTTGGAGGACTTTAATCTACTCTCTTCTACATGCTGCAAGATGGAGATGGCCAGAAGCGTAGTGTTCGACAGGATTAGCTATCCCCCTCTTATCCTGGCATTCTGCAGTTCAGTCCACTGATATGGCCCTTTACCCATATACCCATGCATATGTAGTGTAGCTCCTTGCTTGCGAGTACTTTGGATGAGTACTCACGGTTGCTTCTCTCCCTCTTTTCCCCCTTTCCTTTCTACCTGGTTGTCGCAACCAAATGCTGGAGCCCAGGAGCCAGACGCCACCGTCGACGACGACTCCTACGACACTGGAGGTGCCTACTACTACGTGCAGCCCGCTGACGACGACCAGGAGTAGTTAGGAGGATCCCAGGCAGGAGGCCTGCGCCTCGTTCGATCTGTATCCCAGTTTGTGCTAGCCTTCTTAAGGCAAACTTGTTTAACTTGTGTGTGTACTCAGATATTGTTGCTTCCGCTGACTCGTCTGTGATCGAGCACTTGTATTCGAGCCCTCGAGGCCCCTGCTTATATTATGATGCTTGTATGACTTATTTTTGCATTAGAGTTGTGTTGTGATATCTTCCCGTGAGTCCCTGATCTTGATCGTACACATTTGCGTGCATGATTAGTGTACGGTCAAATTGGGGGCGTCACATGGGGCATACCGCAAAACAGAGGAAACGGACCTCCTACGGTCGAAACGGGGGTCCTGTTGATCGGGAGGGGTGTGGCGTACCGCAAAACCGGCGAAACGGACCTCCTACGGTCGAAACGGGGGTCCTGTTGATTGGGAGGGGTGTGGCGTACCGCAAAACGGACGAAACGGACCTCCTACGGTCGAAACGGGGGTCCTGTTGATCGGGAGGGGTGTGGCGTACCGCAAAACGGACGAAAGGGACCTCCTACGGTCGAAACGGGGGTCCTGTTCATCGGGAGGGGTGTGGCGTACCGCAAAACGGGACTCCACGGGATACTGTTCATGTCCACCGTCGACCTCCTCCAACCTCCACGGGCTACCGTCGTCCTCCTCCAGCCTCCACGGGCTCCTGTTCATCCAGCCTCCACCGCGCGCTACTCCACCGGCTACTGTTCAACCACCCCTCCACGGGCACCCCTCCACCGTCTACTGTTCATCCAGCCCTCCACACCACGGGGTCATGTTCAACCACCCCTCCACGGGCACGCCTCCACTGTCTACTGTTCATCCAGCCCTCCACACCACGGGGTCCTGTTCATCCAGAGGCAACGCCACCGCTCACTGTTCATCCAACCCCCCCTGCAACGCTCACTGTTCATCCAATCGACCGGCTTCCGTTAGCAGCAGTAGCGAAGGAATCGCTCGATCGGGTTCAGTTAAATGCCATCGATCGGTCGCTCGGGTTCAGTAACGCGTAGCCTGCAGTGCAATCGCTCGGGTTCAGTTAGAGCCCAACGCCTCGCTCGGCTTCAGTTAGAGCCAACGCCTCGCACACACGCGCGTACGTGTACGAGAGAAACGCGCATCGCTCGGCCCTCGACCTCCCACCATAACCGGAAACTCCCCAAAATTTTCCTCCCCCTCGCTTCTACCACGGTTTTTTCCGTCACGGTCGGCCCAAAGAATGTCATGCAGCTGCGTCTCCGGCCCGCCCAGGACGAAAAGCCCATTTTCTGTCATGATTTTTTGTCATAGAAGTAGGAGCCCACCACATCTATGATGATACCGGGTTTTGTCACAATTATCGTCATAGAAGTGTCATATGTATGACAGAAATTTTTTTCGTTCGGCCCAAAATGTCACGGATGTGTCTTTTTTTTGTAGTGTAGAGATCAAGATTTATGTGGTTGGAATGGAATATCTTGACCTCAACACAAGTGTAGGTGGTTCTCTCTCAGAAAATATATGTTGGAAGTGTAGGCATGTTCTGATGGCTCTCTCCACGAATGAAGAGTGGGTGGAGGGGTATATATAGCCTCCACACAAAATCTAACCGTTACACACAATTTACCAAATTCGGTGGGACCAGTTCAGAGAACTCGGTCAGACCGGTTCAGAGAACTCGGTCAGACCGATTTAGTTCAAAATGTGAACGTTAGGATTTTCGGTGGAACCGACATGTCAACTCGGTGGGACTGATTTCGTTAGGGTTAGGGCATCTCGGTGAGACCGATTTTGGTAATAGACTAACCAGAGAGTTGGTCAGGCAAACTCGGTGGGACCGATTCGCTCATCTCGGTTGGACCGAAATGTTACGAAAGGGAAACAGAGAGTTTGCATTGCAATCTCGGTGGGACCGATCGCTCATCTCGGTTTGACCGAAACGTTACGAAGGGAAACAGAGAGATTACACTCCCATCTCGGTGAGACCGAGATCCCTATCGGTGAGAACGAAAATACTAGGGTTTGTGGCAGTGGCTATGTCAAGTGAACTCGGTGGCGCCGGATAGATCAAATCGGTGGGGCCGAGTTTGACTTTTGGTTTGAGATATAAGTGGATATGAGAAAGTAGTTGAGGTTTTTTGGAGCATATCACTAAGCATTTTGAGCAAGAAACTCATTAAGCAACACCTCACCCCCTCTTAATAGTATTGGCTTTTCCTATGGACTCAATGTGATCTTGGATCACTAAAAATAAAATGTAGAGTCTTGTGCTTTGAGCTTGAGCCAATCCTTTTGTCCTTAGCATTTTGAGGGGTCCACTTTCTTAACCCATGCCATGCCAATCATTGAGCTTTCCTAAAATATTTATCTTGAAATAGCATTAGCTCAATGAGCTATATGTTGTTAATAATTACCAAAACCACCCAGGGATAGATGCACTTTCAACATCTCTATTGAGCAGGTGAAGACTGAAGAACAGCTAGCCGATATATTCACAAAGCCCTTGGATGAGAAGAGATTTAGCAAGTTGCGGTGTGAGCTAAATATCCTAGAATCTTCGAATGTTCTTTGAAAGTACACACATCCTAACACTTATGCAAAATTGATGACTTAGATCTGCAACACACGAAGTAACGTTTTCTTCAATCAATAAAGACTAACCCTCTAAGTGTGAAGAAATTAACGAAGACTTTGATTCTCAGAGCCCTACAACAATTGTACGCGCTGTCTGAAATCATCATTCTTATACGATGGTCACGCCACCAACAAAAGTCGAAAATCTTCAATTTGAGTTTTTCCTCAGTTTTGAAATTCCTCAGTTTTTCAAATTCTTCAACTTTGCAAAGTCTTCACTCTTTTCGATTGTGTTCTTCATTGGCTATATATATATTTGAGTTTTCTGTCCTCTACTGCATTCACTTATTGCTAATTCTTCAAGTTGAGTTTTTGCCTAAGTGAATGTGATCGGACCCGTCCCCCTCTATGCTAAACTCAACCCAGTCTGTTCACAAATTCTTCATGTGCGTTCTATTTGAAACCCTTCCAAAATCTTCACTGTGTCCTTGTCAGCTGAAGATTTTGCGAACGAAACTTTAAATTATTCTTATCTGAATTTTCGGCTTTTGCCGCTCAAACCGTTCCGCATCCCACGATGAGATTATTCTATTCACCCACGATCTCCACTTCACAGTACGTGGGTGACACATGTCACTAGGATGGGAAGGGTCATGGGCACGCTCGTCCATTTTCCTCGGATGAGCGGTTTTTCACCTCGGCTATAAATACCCCTCGACCTCCTCAGACCTCATTTACTCCACTCGATCTCACTCCCCTCGCTCGAGCTCTCTGACCTAGCGCCGCCGCTACCTTCCATCGTCGCCGGTTAGGAAGAGCTTCACTGCCTCGACCTCTTCGCCGTCGTACTCGCGCCGGTCGCGAAAATCTTCACTCCGCCGCCGCCGTAGTTGTCTTCCGCCACCAAGTTAGGGCGTGGAAGATCTGAACGGATGAGCTTCTCAAATTCTACTCTCAGTTCGTCATGTTCTTCGTCAAGGGTAAATAAAATCTATTTTTGTTGCCCTTGTTGATTTTGTTGATTTCCACAAAATCTTCAAAAGGTGTTTATTCTTCAACCTCCACGCTCTTAAACACCACACTTGCATCTGTCTTGATTTGTTTCTCTAAGCAATGTTTTTCCTCAAGATTCCTCAATTGTGTGGATTTTCAATCTATACAACTCTGGAACCTAGCTAAGTCAAGAATGCTTAGTGAAATTCCTCAAGACACCCCTGGTCAAATTCCTCAAACTTGATTCTTTTGAAAAACTTCTGAGAACGCATATGACCTCTCCAAATTCTTCGCACCTATATTCTGTTCACATGTACATATGTCCGCTGCTGAATCTCTAGGTTCTCATCAACTTAACTCATTTGCAGCGTTCCTTGAAGACAAATTGCATACCTCGTCAGAAAATTTGATTGTTCAAAATCCTAGAGTGAAGAAAATGGCTAATGGCAGAAGACCTCAAAAGGGAGGAAAGAGACCATAAGCGAATGCTGCTTTTGAAATCCCTAATGACATATATGATGAATATTGCACTCCTGACGAAGCCAAGCATGGCAAGGACAACAAAAATCAGTGCAAGGTGCGCATTCAGCGGATTGAGAGGAGATGGGCCAGAGAATGGAGGGAGTATAGATCTGTGACTCCGAAGTACATGAAGAAATTCGCCGTACACCCTCCATGCCCAAGACCTCCATTGGCACCAGGCCAAGCGTGGTGAGGATTTCCCCAAGGAGTGGGACAAGCAGCAAGCTAAGTTGGCCAAAATGGCCAAAGAAGCAGTGAAGAAATTCAATGAAGATTCCGCTGCTACCGGTGCTGAGGCCTATGCTAGCAAGCATAAGAAGGCTATGCCAAAGAAACCAGCTGTCAAGCCAAGTTCCTCAGCTGCAATGCCCTCACAGCCAAGCTCTTCAAAGCCCTCTTGGCCTGTTCCTCAAGCTACTTCTTCAAAAGCAGCTCCAGCCCCCTCTACAAAATCCTCAACGACTGTTGCAAAGTCCTCGGCAGCTGTGCATCCTGCCTCTTGCCAAAGGACCACTGGAATCTCTATTGCTTTAGGAGCATCTGCAAGTTCCTCAGCTCCGCCTCAATCTTCAACCGGTCCAACCTTGCTGAAGAAAAAGGCCACTACTGGACGAGGCACAAGGCCAAGTCCTCACAAGAAGCAGGTTGCCTTTCAAGTTTCGTCAAGTGAAGACGAAGCTGGTGATGAAGAATTAGCTGAAATCATCAGAGATCGACAAGCAAGGGCCACTAGAGCCAAAGGCAGTGAAGTGCCACTTCTGCTGGATCCAAAGTTGATCCTTGAGTACATTGATCTATGGCACAAGGACCCCAACACTCCTTTCCCTGATTTCAACCTCACTCCTGGCCAAAGTCACATGTTGACGGCCTTCATAAATGAAGAAAAATGGAAATTTGAGAAGGCGAGGCAGGTGAAGAAAGCTCAGTACATAAAGCAGCGTTTTCTGAAGAAAGATGTTGTGAAAATGTCTCTTGATGAACTTGTGACTATGCAGACTGAGATCAAAGCACTTAGTGATGAATTTGACGCATATCATGCAGATTGGCTAGGAGCCAATGTTAGATTCGTCAGAACGGCAAAGGGATTCACACCAAATGTTGCAGCTTTATCACAACATGAAATTCCTCAGGCTGAGACATCTACTCGGTCAAGTGAATAAAATGCCAGCACAGCTGATGAAAATCAAACTGTTGAAGAGAGTGAAAGCACCAGGGCTGCTGAAGAAATTCCAGCCTCTGAAGAAACTGCCAGGGCAACCTCCAATGTTGCGCCTAAAGAACAAACCAGGCCATTCGAAGCATCTGCTACTGTGCCTAAAGAATCTAAATATGCCAGGGCAACTGCATCAGTTGCGCTTGAAGAAATTGAACCAATTTCCTCTGCTCCTCCTGCAAAGTCATCACAGATGACAAATATCTACCTTCCTTCTGCATCAGAAGCAAAGAAGACCAAAGCTGCGGAGAAGGCAGCAGTGAAGAAAAGGAAAGCATCTACAACCTCAGAGTCTTCAGCTCCTAAGAAAGTGAAGACTTTGGTGAGCTCATTCGAAAACCTCGATTGATGTTGTTCCAATATCAAGCATGCCATCAAAGGAGATTGTTCCCTTTGGTGAGGAATATGTTATTCCCAGTGACTCGGATGAAGAAAATCCTTCTGCTGCTTCGTCGGAGCAGTTGGATGAAGAAATTGAAGTGGATAATATCCCTTCTACTCCGCTGGTATCATCGCCCATGCCTCAGTTCACAACTGAAGAGGCCGGCGTTGAAGAAATTAATGAAGAAGATGAGGATGTGGACATTGGGTCTACAACTCCGATTCAGAATGATGACTATTGGGAGAGTCAACACCACAATTCACCACTGACCAAACCACTGCATCAACTTCCTCAGTCCCCAGTCCAAACTGAAGAAATTCATACGGGCTCTAAAGGACATCAAGCTTCACTTCTATCTATTCCAGAAGAAGTTCCAGCCGCTAGTGCTGAAGAAATGGAGGCCAAGGCTGCTGCTGATGAAACTGCTAGTGAAATTCCTCAGTCTGTGGCTCCAGAGGTTGTGCGTCACGAGGTTGTGAAGACTTCAACAGTTAATCTTCAGCCCAAGCCACAGAATCCTCACACCAAGAAGCAGAAGTTCAAGGCTGATGACTTCTTTACTGAGCATCATTTCTTCTCTGACTACAATCCTTATGACTCTGCTCGACTTCGTCGCAAGCGTTTCTGGACGGCTAGTCAAATGAATTTATATTCCTCACTGATGTTTGATAAGGACAAGATTTTTGACCATGAGCAAATTCCTTGTGTAGATATGGAGTCTCTTCCATGCTTCACCCCAGTCCTCAGTGTTCTTCACGACGCTAGGCTGCTCAACTTCTGCATCGACATCTGCGATTGGAATGAAGAACTCATTCTTTAGTTCTATGCCACGCTGCACATCACTAGCAATGTTGAAGATGTGAATTCATGGGTGCTTGATTGGATGACCGAAAAGACTCATTACAAAGCTCCGGCCTCTGAATTACTTCATGCCGTCCCAGTCAGTCCTCCCACTGAAGGTGCAAGGCTCATTTATGTAGAACCAGAACTTTCAAATCATCTGATGCTAGTGCTGATGAAGCCTTTGAAGCCTGGCCAAGCTCCAAGGACCACATTCCTCGTCAAGGAATTGCTTTATGTGCCAAGGACAGTCTCTCCCATATTGACCAAAACCCTCAGTCCGATCAAGGGCCACAACTCTGATGAAGAAGAGGTTGTTGGCATAATGAAGAATCTGCTATTCGATATCATACATGGTATTCCTATCAACTACCACAATTTCTTCATGAGGACTTTGGCCAATGCTGCTCTGTCACCTTTTGAGTTGAAGCCTTACGCTCCCTGGATTATGATATTCATCAGATCAAGGTCTTCAATTCATTACAAGGCTGACTTTCAAAATCATCTCAGCTATTTGCCCCCGATTGAAGTCCTCAAAAGGACTATTTCCTCAGCTGGTCAGAAGGGCAAGGCTGATGTTATAGATGAAGGCACTCGTCCATTGGATGGACAGCTTCGCAAAGCTACTTCTTATTCCACCAATGATGACTCTACCACACATGATACTGTCGCAAATGCTTCAAAGCAATATCATCAAGCCACTGCTCCGCGTGTGATGACTGGCCGTGAGCTTGTCCTCAGCCTACATCAGAAAGTTGATAGAAATCACAAGTGGGTCAAGCGTCAGTTTGGTGCAATTCTTCAGAACATGACAGTTACTCAGAATACTGTGAAGAAGAACCACTACTACTTGCATGAAGTCTTTGACCGCACTTGGGCTATTCTGTCTAACCTCTACAGTGCTGAAGATCTCAAGGAGATGGATTTCAAACAGGACTTTGACTGGTCACAGCCACCTTCGAAGAAATTCAAGAACGTCAAAGTTCCTCAGCTCGTCGCCAGTTCATATTCTTCATCGCGCCAGACAGATGAAGCCGAAGATTTGAATGACGCAGCGGCAGGCCCTACTCCAACGGACGATCCCAACAACGTTGGCGCTCCTCCATCGACTTCTTGATGATATTCTTCAGGGGCGTTAGTCCTCATTTTCGTCCCTTTTGGTCATTCAATGACAAAGGAGGAGAAATTTGAGTTAGTCTTCAAGCAGTTCTCTTATATATGGGCATTTTTTTGTTAAGTTACAACTCTCGCTCTTCTGAAGTGTTTGTTGATCAAGTTGTAAACTTAAGTCCTATGGAGGTCTGATACTTTTGCTCTGTTTTCTGCATGCTATTTCCTCAAGTACATTAATGCATGCATGCTGAATTTCATTAGACACCATATTTCATCATGCATTTCAAATTCTTCATATCATATGTTAAATGCGTGTATGAATTACAAGATATAGGGGGAGATCTCCATGATTCTACTCTACAATGTGCATTTGCTATTCAAAGCAAATTCCTCAAATATGCACATCTTCAGGGGGAGTTCTTCTATATCTTGTAATCAAAATCCTCAATATCAGTATTTACACTTCATATGTTTATCCCCGTTGAAAACTTAACCTATATTGTCATCAATCACCAAAAAGGGCGAGATTGTAAGTGCATCTAGTGCCCCTTAGTGATTTTGGTGTATTGAAGACTTATAGGTTAAGGGACTAATGAGTTTGTGAGTGTACACATGTGTATAAGTCTATGAGGAGTTTGATATTTACGATGAAAGTTGACCCCTAAAAATGAATGTCTTCAGCTCAAGACTTTGGTTTTCTTGAAGACTTTGAAAACAAAGAAATTGGTGTGACCATGAAGACTTGATATTCATGCGAGGATTATGAAGCGTGAAGACTTTTGTTTTCGTAGTTTCATTTTCTCTTTCCGGAGTCATAGGAAACACCGCACTATTAAAGGGGGTCGAGGTAAAACTAAGGAAAAGTTTCCAAGTGACGCTCATCTCAAAATCCTACACATACTCAATCCTTTCGAGTGAAGCCATTGGAAATCTCATACAGTTCAGTCAGTGACAGAGACGAAGATCTTCTGGTCTCCGAGGATTTTGTTCTGACTAAGGAGTTAGGAATTCACCAGTGCGGATTGCCTACAAGTGAGGAACATGATAGCCCTGAGGAATTTGATAGCTCAAATATCTGACTGTTGCTGTGCTATGTGCCAGCTGTCCCCAAAATATCTACCCACCTAACGGTCATATCATTGAATGGCATTTATGTCTTATCATGTCGGGTTGCTCCCTAGGCTATAAATAGCCACCCCCTACAAACACTAGTTCGTTGGCTGCTCCGAGAGAAACTGACACTTGTGATTGAGAGGATCCCATCCTCCGAGGACTTTGAGCGAAAATCATCTAGTGAGGAAAACCCTAACCCAAACACCTACCAACCCAAAGTGATTTAGCATCATTGAAGAGATTGTTCCTGTGTGGAACCGACGCTTGTTACCTTTGAGGACTGTGCATCCTCTAGATGGTTAGGCGTCATAGTCTAGAGCATCCAAGAGGAAATTGTGGATCGCCGAGTGACCGAGTCTGTGAAGGTTTGGAAGTCACCTGAAAACTTACCATGAGTGATTGGGCGAGGTCTGTGTGATCTTAGCTCAAGGAGAATACGGTGAGGACTGTGTGTCCTCAGGTTTAAATACGTAGCCGCTCCAACCAGACGTACAACTGTCTCAGTAGTTGGAACTGGTCTACCAAATCATTGTCTTCACCAAGCTACTAGTTCTATTTCCTCAATCCTTTAATTTCCTCATTGATGTGTTGATGAACTTGATCGTTACTGTGTGAAGACTTTGACTTTCTCAATTTCCTCAATCCTAATTCTTCAGTCATGTTGTCTTCAGCCTGCTTATCCTGTTTATACGCTTCATGTACTCTGTGCTTGTTTTCATTTCATCATGATGACCCTGTTACTACTATGTTACTCTTGCATCTGAGTACTTATTCCACTGCTAGTTGTTCGTGACTTAGGAAATTCCTCACCCTGAATTTCCTCGGTGAAGAATTTGTTAAAATCGCCTATTCACCCCCCCCCCTCTAGTCGATATAACGCACTTTCAAATACCAAATGCAACTTTGATGTGGCACCTATCTCGCAAAGCGCACGGTATTGCTTACCCCCCACCTCGTGTTGGCGGGAAGGGAATCCTAAGCTATGAATGCATGCCCCCCATGGAGGTTCACCTAGCAAAGTGCGAAGTAGCAGTCCCCCCCCCCCCCACACACACACACCCGCTTTCAGTCGGCGGGCCAGAGAGGCATCTCACCAAGATGGATTATAAAACGGACCAAAATAATCCACCTTGGTCGTACAACCTCTCTCTTGTTGTTGGTCAAAGTGATGGCCATCCATGTGACCCTAGAGATGGGCTAGGTTGCCAATAATCACGCAAGTAGCTAGTCCCCGAAGACGACCACTGCATGCGTGTGGCCCAGACATATGTATGGAGAGGTGTGTCTGAATACACAATGGAACAACTTTGATGTGGCACCGTGCTTTCGAACCAGAAATCCCCACACAGAGTGACGGTTAGTTGACGATGCATATGTATGTCACACCACACTTGTAGCCGATGACGGGCATTCATGCATGCATGTGTGCATAGTATGCGCTCAAACTTAATTAGGTCTGAATCTCACCATGACCTATACTACGATAACACGAACCAAAGGAAGAATCCGCCATGGTAACCTATCTTATTGTCAGTCAAGGTGATCATGGATGTCCACGCGGGCCCATGAATATATAGGCTTGTCGCCGATAACCACGCGAGGGAGTGTTCCGTTCGAAGACAACCACTACATGCATATGTATGGAGGTGATGCGTGCATGCTTGTTTGAATACCATCTCACAACATTGATGTGACGCGTGTGTCGAAAATCGTACAGTCCCCACACAGAGCGAGATCGGTTCATGACGTGTCGTGGTAGTAGCCACTTCGACTCGATGGGAGGGATTCATGCGTACACATGCATGTGTGTGCTCAAACTGTATCATGTCATCCCAGAGCATGACCTATATATATATACCGTATTACAAACAAAAAAACAATCCCCTCCTAAGTCAAATTAACCTCTCTCGTTGTCAGGCAATGTAGTGATGGACCAAGCGGGTCCACAGATGGAAAGCATCGATATCGCTGATAACCGCTTAAGTGGGTGTGAGAGTGTCGGTGGGAAACGACACCTATGGGATCACAAGAATCCCTACTACGGTTGCCGGGGCGCGGGGTTGTGAGAAGAGCAGGATTAACAGTCAGCACAAGGATCGTTTACCCAGGTTCGGGCCGCGAGGATGTGTAAAACCCTAGTCCTGCTTTGGTGGATGTATTGAGTGTTCTTGAGCTCTCGAACTAGCTATGGTGGCTGTGTAGTTCCAAAGAGCCGAATCCTCTTCCAGTACGCCATGGGCCTCCTTTTATAGTCGAAAGGGGCTGCCACAGTGGCACACAAGAGGTGGAAAGGCCTACAGTACTATGAGCTTATCGCCCATATTACAGGACAAGACGCATTTAATGTGTCGCTTAGGTGTCCCCTAGCTTTATCGGGGACGGGAGCGAGGCCCGTCCCGTCCATCGCCACTTCTCTTCGCTTCGACACGCGCCCTGGACAGCGATGCATGCGTCGCCATGTAGGCAGGCAGGCAACTGAGGTGGCGCGGTGGTAGGGTCTTCACGAAGATCTGCATGTCACCATGCAGGTGCTTGCTGAGTTGGCGCAGAGGCTGCCCGTCGCCACGCAGGTGCCTGCCCAGCTGGTTGAGCTAGCAGCTGCTTGGGGACGGCGGTGGAGTCTTGGTCGACACGGGCCTGGCTGTGGCCCCGCTGACATCCTCGGCAAGGGCCTTGCCGGGGACCTGGCAAGGGTCTTGCCGTGGCGCGCAGTCGTCCCCGGCAAGGATCTTGCCGGGGGTCTTGTGGCCTTCCTTGGCAAGGATCTCGCCGAGGGTCGCCGTCTTGTGGTCCTCATCTGATCTTGTGTGTTTATGATCTTGACAAAGATCTGCATGCCACCACGGAGGTGCATCCCGAGCCCTGGTCCCAACGCAGTTGGTTGGGTTGGAACCCGTGGGCTCGAGGGCGGCTCAGTCTGTTGGTGTGGGCGAGCTGCCCCGACAAGGGTCTTGCCGGGGGAACCTGCTTCGTCCCTCTGCTTCTTTGTGTTCTTGGCCTTGGCGTTGTCTTGGGCTTCGGCCTCTCTCCGGCCCCCCTCCTCTGCCCTACTTAGTGTGGCCGTGGCGTGCGGCTCCGACTGCCCATGCACAAGTAAAGGGGTACAAAGGTGTGCCCCTACTTTTGTACACCGACTGGAGCCCCCGGGCCTGGGCCACACATAAGTGTGACACGTTGTTGGGCCAGGCCCAGAATGGTGCGCGGGCAGGCGGGCGGATTTTCACCGCAGTAACTCTTCGTCCGCTGCGCTTCCCCACGACCCGCGTTGGACGCGCGTCATGGAGGATCGTGCGTGACGTGGGCGTCATGCGTGGGGCGGTTTCTGCACGCATGCGCCACATCGCAGTTAATGGGAAAGGAGGCGGCCCACGCCTTCCCCGTAAAAAGGAATAACCGCGGGCGCGCTGCTCACTTTATCCCCTATGCCTTCTTCAATCTCAGAGCCACCGCCCCCTTCTCCTTCCTCCCAAAGCTTTCGCCTTTGCTCGCCGCCGCTGCGTCTCTTCCGTCTTCTGCCTCTTGCTCCCCCCAGCCGCCATGGCGCCCAAATCCACCAAGGGCAAGGGAGTGCCAA
Organism: Aegilops tauschii subsp. strangulata; assembly: GCF_002575655.3. Taxonomy (NCBI): domain Eukaryota; kingdom Viridiplantae; phylum Streptophyta; class Magnoliopsida; order Poales; family Poaceae; genus Aegilops; species Aegilops tauschii. The sequence goes on from NC_053035.3 coordinate 400,699,695, forward strand.
GGACGCCGGAGCGACGGATCCGCCGAAGAGTGCGCTGGCGGCTCAGCGGATGCAGCTCGCCTACTTCCCCTTGACGGTCGACGCGATCGAACTGCGGGATTACTTCAAGCCCCTATGGGGGTGAAGATGGGGGGAGAGACGACGGGGCATCCAGCCACGTGCGTCATCCCCGCCAACTGCGCCGAGGCCGCCCCAAATCGGTACCCTTTCTTTGTCGACTACTTCTCCTGCGGGCTCTGTCCCCCCTTCTCCAATTTCTTCAGCAACGTCATGCACACCTACGGCTTCCACCTTTTGGATTTTACTCCAAATGTCGTGGCGTGTATGGCTCTTTTCACGCACCTCTGCGAGGGCTTCGCCGGGGTGCATCCCAACACGGCGCTCTTCCGCCACTACTTCTCCCCTCGAATCCAACCGGGGGTGCCATTTTCGGTTGCGTCACCTGGATCCCATGGTCCAAGGGGGCGTACCCGGAGGGCGCCATGAAGGAGAGGTGGGAAGAATGGCGGGGCTGGTGTTGCTGGATTGAGGAGAAGGAGGAAAGCAACAGAGGAGGAGGTGGATGACGAGTAAGTATCTTGCTTTTTTCTGTCATCTCTGTCCCCTCAATCTGTACCGCTTGTCTTGACTTGTTTTCATCTTTGCAGGGATGCGGAGACGCTGGCCCAGAGGGTGAAGAGGGCCAAAGCCTCGGCGGGTGAGCAGCCCCCGGCGGGTACTTCAAGGGCACCACTGGTGGTGTTGAGCAGCCCGGACAGCAGCCCCCGGCACAGCCCCCAGCGTAAGTTCATCATTCACCCCTCGTCGACATGTGTTGGGGGCACGATCTCCTGGTGCTGACTTTGTCGTAGTCGGAGGAGGAGGACATCAGCAGGAGGAGCCACAGAGGGCTACCCCTAACACGCCGCCCCCATCGACCACGCCGCCCCGAGGAGCGTCCCCGACAAGGGCGCCAAGCACCGAGCCCATGCACACGGAGGAGGGGGAGGAGAACTCGGGCGCCGGTGGCTTTGCCTTGGCGCCAGATGTTGGCAGGGAGGGGACCTCTGCTCCCCAGCCCGGCACTGGTAAGCCGCTCGCCACTCGTCCCTGTTCTTTTTCTCCTTGCTGATTCTTGGCCTTGGCTTCGTCTCATCCCCTTCTTGGCGTCCAGATCGTCCATCGGCGGACCAGGAGGACATAGACGCCATCACTGAGGACGTCGCCAAGGATGCCGCGGCAGAGGCCGAGAAGGTTGCTGCCGAGGAGTCCGCCAAGGGTGCTGCCGAAGACGCCGCCAAGGGGCCTGCCGGGGAGGCCGGCAAGGCCGCCACCGAGGAGGAGGTGGTCGATGACCAGCCCTCCTCCTCTGCTGCCTCCGGCTCTGGCAGGTATCTGAGGGTGACCGACGACCTCTTCGTCCACCTCCCAGGGGCGTCCAGCTCTAGGGCGCCCGTCGAGGGAGAGGTGTTCGACGAAGAGGTGCTTGCCGCCGTCGGGCTCGAGGTCGTCGACGAGCCGAGCGCCGGTGGCGACGGCTCTCAGGAGGAGCGGCTTCTCCAGGCCATGGGCGCCAATTTCCGGAAGCTCCAGGCGCTCCATCGCGCCCGCCTGGACAAGGCCAAGTCCAGGATGGCAACGATGGACAAGGCGGAGGCAGACCTCAAGGTGCGCATCGCCGAGGCGCAGACTTGGTTCCGCCAAGCTAACGAAGAGCTGAAGGCCGCCCAGGGCGAGCTGGCCAAGCGCGACGTGGAGCTCACCATGAAGCTGGCCGACATCAAGAAGGCCCAGGAGATGGCGGAGGGCTTGGTCGCTGCAGCCGAGGCCGCTCGGACCCAGCATCAGGCCGCGCTGAACTCCCAGGAGGAGGACCTCGCCAAACGCGAGGCGGACCTCGACGCCAAACTCCGCGCCAAGGACGGGGAGGTGGAGAAGCTTGTCGCGCAACGGACCCAAGAGCTGGAGCAGAGGCACAGGGAGACACTCGATGCCCAGGCTTGGGTTCACGTCGGCAAGGTGAAGGAGCTGGAGGTGGAGCAGGACGGGCTGAAGGAGCAGGCCCTGAAGCTGTCCCAGGAGAAGGACACGCTCAACGGCGCCCTGACGGAGGCGCAGGGCGCAGTCGTCAGCAGGACCGGGGAGCTCTCCGAGGCCAATAACTCCATCAAAGACCTCAAGCTGAAGCTGGAGGGCCTCGAGGAGATGCACTCAGAGGCCAAGGCTCGGGAGGAGACCCGGGCCAAGGATCTGGAGGCCAAGAAGCTGCATCGGAGGAATGAAGCCGCCAGCCACAAGGATTTCGTGGAGGGCGAGAATCGCTGGATCAGCCGCCTCGAGGACGTCGCCGGCAGGATCACCACGCAGCTGGCTACCATGGGGATACCAAATGTGAGGTACGCCCCAGAGCGCAGCGGGACCACCAACGCCAAGTTGACCCTGTTCTTCGAGTGAGGTACGCCCCAGAGCGCAGCGGGACCACCAACGCCAAGCTGACCCTGTTCTTCGAGGGTGTTCTCGAGGCCCTGGAGCAGCTCCACTCCAACCGGGAGGCCTCTCTGGCCGATGAGTCACGGAGACTCTGCCGGGGTGCCATGACCAAGGTCCTCACCAAGGTGGCATACTGGAACCCCACCCTTGACTTCAACACCGTGCTGGAGAGCTTGCCGGAGGGTACTGACCTCGCGCCGCTCAAGGAGCGTATCGAGCCCACCATAAGCCTCATCGGCGGAATTCAAAGGGTGGAGAGCCAGCGCCGGGATTAGGCACCCCGTTCCTTATCGCCGCTGCAGGTTCATGACCAAGACAATTTCTATCTTTAGTTAGAACCGCAACAACAATTCGATGTAATATAACTCTGCAACACTTTTGATATTATGCATGTTATTTTCCTGTTCGATTTTCCTTTGTATGTCCACCCTACGTTAACTGGGTAGGCATGCCGGCGCGTAAACCGAAGGCGGCGTCTTGAGGACGGATCCCCATTGGCTCGCGGGTGTGCTTGCTGCCGGGCGAACCACCTCACCACCCTTAATGCGGTCGCTCGACCTGTCGAGCTTGACTCGAGTCAGAATCGAGAGCGTTGTCCAGTGCGGAAGGCTACCCTGCCACTCTTGACGCGGCCACTCGAGCTATTGAGCGGACTCGAAAAAGAACAAGGGCGTTGCCAATTGCGGGAGGGCCCCTTTGCGTGCAGGTTTTCCATACATAGGCGGAATCTCTGAGGACGATAACCTTATGTATAAAAAGGAAATCGTTCAAGGCTCTGGATGACTTAGCTTTTCTGTTGTCGCGCTGGCGTCCTTCGCGCTTGCAGGCGGCGTAGTTTTCTCCTGGCCGTCTTCTTCTTTCAGAGGCCACGGCGATGAAGAACTGCTAGGCTAACTACTAGACCAGATTCTCACAATTGTGCCCACTACCTGGCACGCCAAAGATGTCGGTGGGAAACGACACCTATGGGATCACAAGAATCCCTACTACGGTTGCCGGGGCGCGGGGTTGTGAGAAGAGCAGGATTAAGAATCAGCACAAGGATCGTTTACCCAGGTTCGGGCCGCGAGGATGCGTAAAACCCTAGTCCTGCTTTGGTGGATGTATTGAGTGTTCTTGAGCTCTCGAACTAACTATGGTGGCTGTGTAGTCCAAAGAGCCAAATCCTCTTCCAGTACGCCATGGGCCTCCTTTTATAGTCGAAAGGGGCTGCCACAGTGGCACACAGGAGGTGGAAAGGCCTACAGTACTATGAGCTTATCGCCCGTATTACAGGACAAGACGCATTTAATGCGTCGCTTACGTGTCCCCTAGCTTTATCGGGGACGGGAGCGAGGCCCGTCCCATCCATTGCCGCTTCTCTTTGCTTCGACACGCGCCCTGGCCAGCGATGCATGCGTCGCCATGTAGGCAGGCAGGCAACTGAGGTGGCGCGGTGTTAGGGTCTTCACGAAGATCTGCATGTCACCACCCAGGTGCTTGCTGAGTTGGCGCAGAGGCCGCCCGTCGCCACGCAGGTGCCTGCCCAGCTGGTTGAGCTAGCAGCTGCTTGGGGATGGCGGTGGAGTCTTGGTCGACGTGGGCCTGGCTGTGGCCCCGCTGACATCCTCGGCAAGGGCCTTGCCGGGGGCCTGGCAAGGGTCTTGCCGTGGCACGCAGTCGTCCCCGGCAAGGATCTTGCCGGGGGTCTTGTGGCCTTCCTCGGCAAGGATCTCGCCGAGGGTCGCCGTCTTCTGGTCCTCATCTGATCTTGTGTGTTTATGATCTTGACAAAGATCTGCATGCCACCACGGAGGTGCCTCCCGAGCCCTGGTCCCAATGCAGTTGGTTGGGTTGGAACCCGTGGGCCCAAGGGCGGCTCACTCTGTTGGTGTGGGCGAGCTGCCCCGGCAAGGATCTTGTCGGGGCCGCTGAGGCTGCCCCTACCGGCAAGGGTCTTGCCGGGGGAACCTGCTCCATCCCTCTGCTTCTTTGTGTTCTTGGCCTTGGTGTTGTCTTGGGCTTCAGCCTCTCTCCGGGCCCCCCTCCTCTGTCCTACTTAGTGTGGCCGTGGCGCGCGGCTCCGACTGCCCGTGCACAAGTAAAGGGGTACAAAGGTGTGCCCCTATTTTTGTACACCGACAGAGAGGACAACCACCATCGCTTTGTATGTGGGCCAAACATGTGTTGAATACCCAAAATGCACAACTTTGATGTGGCACATGCCTCGAAAACCGTAAAGTCCCCACATAGAGCAAGGTTCGTGAAGTGTACTACACATGATGGTCCCCTTCCCCCTCTTCGACGCATGCATACTATATACTCCTACCGTAATACAACCCAGTAAGAATCCTCCTTGATGGTGAAATTAATTAACCTCTCCCAATGTAGGTCAAAGTGATGCATGCATCGACGATGGCCTCGTGGGCCCACAGATGGAAGCGTCACACGTGAGTGTCCTAGCATAACCACCGCCTGTATGCATGTGGCCCAAAGAGGTGTTGTGTGATGTTTGAATAGCCAATTTCACAACTTTGATGTGGCACGTGCCTTGGAAATCGAAAAGTCCCGACACCGAGTGAGGTGTACTTGTTCACGGACACATACATATAGTATATATGCTAGTCCCCTCCCACCTCTTCGACCCGTACTATATATATACTCCCACCATAACACAACCAAAAAAGATTCTACCTTGCTGGTCAAATTAACCACACTGCCGGCTGTTCGTCAAAGTGATGGACGACGACCTCACGGGCCCACAGAAAGTGTCACACACGAGTATCGAGTGTCGTGTAGGACAACCATCGACTACATGTGGCCAAAACATGTATGTATGAAAGGTTTGTGTAATGTTTTAAATAACGAATTCACGACTCTGATGTGGCACCTGCCTCACAAAACGGCCAACCCACACGGTGGCTCACGACTAGTAGTGTACTGCAAGCCACCTGCCACCCCCCGGACGCACGCGCGCGCACACACACACACACCGCGAATCCACCGCAACTATGATGCACGCTATATTATCCCGCGGTAAACATATCTTACCAAAGGAGGAACATTTTAATTTTGAAACAAAAAAACAGAGATCATTAAGATGTTTTAGTACATTGATTGATTTTCTAGGGGTATAACGTGCAAAAATCAAATTTGAGCTACATGCACACGTGACAGCGCACCTAAATGGATTGCAAAACACATGTGTCTCACTAGGTGCATGTTTACTCCCCGTGCAAGAAATTTCAAACATCGAGAATCTTGATTTTTAAATTCTAGTACATCTAAAACTTATTTGAAAGTCATGAAACTTATCGTGTTGTCATATGGACACCAATACAAAGTGGCATCGTATTTTTTTTGTCAAATTTGAGACCAGTTTTGATGTAATCTTTATCTTCTTACAAATGGGCGATTATTAATAATTGGGAACCAATATCCCAAACGGATTATTTATTCGAACCGTGAGCGTTAGACCAACAATGGATACATGCCATGCTTCGGTTAAGCAATAAAGCGGGAACATTAATCATCCGAATAGAAAAACAATATAGGTGCCGCCACGCGACCCGTGTGCCATGCAAGCAGGCGTGAGTTGACGGGACGCATGCGAGCAGTCCGCCGCGCAGGCAGACCGGGAGGAGTGCATGCAGGTGTGTGAATTGACAGGAGGCGTGCTCGCTGCACAGTGTCATCGGGAGGTGTGAGAGTAGCTGTGTGAAACGATGGTAGGCATGCCAGCAGTCTGGTGTGCAGACTCACCGGGAGACGAGCCAGCAGTTTTACCGTCGCCCGCCTCTCTCCCACTACTCCATATTCATGGCGCGCCCGAGTGGCCGCACCCCCCATCCTCGCCACACACACAATCCTCTCTCTCCGCTTGCATCCTCGACGCCGCTCTCAGTCCTCAAAGCTGTCAGTGTATGAGGATGCCGCCGAAGCTCCCCATCGGAGGGAGTGGTGACGCCGGGGCTGCTGAAGCACCGGAGCATGGTGTGGAGATGGCGACAGAGGTTGCCGTCACCGCCGGCGAGGTATCGCTGCACCCTGACGTCGTCGACGGTGTCGGGCTTCCACAGCCGGAGGCGGAGGTCCACACCGACTCGGGCGACGACTCCGACGACCACTCCGGCGACGACTCTGACGACGACGGACAATTGGTTAGTCATCTATACCCATTTATGTGTCAAATAGATCCTAGGGTTTCTCTGATTACTCCTGCCTCCCCTTATTTGGAATAGAAATCCTATGGTTATGTTCTCCCAATCCATGATATCTGAGTAAGTTTCATTAGATCCGTGTAGTGTATTGATTGTTTGAATGGTACAACTGATAAGTGATTAGTTGTTTCATCTGTGTAAATGATTTCTGCTAGTAATCCGACTAGGGTTAGTGTTCATGCTAATAATTCCTAGCCAGGACTTGACAATTGATTTTGAATGACCTGCATATATGTTTGTGCCATTATTTTCTTCAAGATTGGTCTGTACATAGACGAGTGTGCTTAAAAAACAAAGCATAATCTCTGGATATATATCAAAAAATAGCCATAAATTCCAAATCCTACTTCACGGCATGTAAACATTGATTTGATGCCAAATTTTGGCAAATTCCAAATGTTCGCTAGAGATTAGTTTGTAAACATTAATTTGACGCTAGATTTTTTTACTATTTGTATAGGTGTTGTCTGGCGATGTGGACAGCAAGGATGAAGATGTCCAGAGGAGGTACAAGAGGCAAATCTTGAGGGAGCTTTGTGCGGGAATGCATAACAGATGTATTAGGACCTGGGACGACGGCTATCGATGCCCATTTATCAACCACAAGCTTCATGACGCGTATCAAAGTGTTTTGGCGCATGCAAGAGGATGGGCCGTTGGCTCCTTCAAGCAGAAATATTCTCGCATGGTGGCACACGGCGCGTACGCCGAGTACCTAGAGAAGCTTCAGGATCATGCCGGTAGATGAGATGAGATGTGGGATCGAACTACGTATGGCTATGTAGTGTCTTAATGACGGTTGAACTATGTACATATGGTTGAACTATGCTTGTGTACGCTTATTATCTATGTCTGAGTATGTTTAATCTATGTTTACTTATGTATAAATGTGGGATATGGATGCAATCAGTTTGGTTGATGGAATCTACCTCTGTCCTGATTTATTGGTCCCCTTTGTAATTTGTGTTAAATTTTGACCAAACATTTAATTGACAAAATGTTAGTGCAGGTCAGCAAAAAGTTATATCGTTGGATGTGTATTTGAACATAGTGTTCAATGATATAATTTTTGGTGACATGCATAAACATTTGTTAGTTAAATATTTGGTCAAAATTTGGTACAAATTACATGTGGGGCCAATAAACCATGATGGAGGTAGTACGTCAATCACACATGGTTCCCAAAATTGGAACCGTGTGCAATGACTTTCATTTTGCCTATTACGTCATCACACACGGTTGGCTCTAACAAACCGTTGCCTCCGAAACTCTTTGTGGGGCAGAAAACCCTCACCACCCAATTCAAAAAGAAAACCTTCACAATCCCCACGTCACAAAAACCCTCACCTCGCCCGCCACCCCCTCCGGTCCCCATTCACACCTGCACAAACTCCTCCGCGTCTATGCATGGTACCGCCTATCGCGGCGGCAACCACTTAGCTCGCCGCCTGCCGCTGCCGCCAGGCTGCCGGCAAACCCCACCGCATTTTGCCACTTCTGCTTGCTGCCGCCTATCACCATCGACTTTCTCAACGCTGCTCGCAGTCGATCCAGCTCCGCCCGGTTGGGGAATCCGCCGTACTGAGGGTTTTTTCTCATGGACAACAAGGTAACTAATTTAATGAGATATTATCACATCTCTTATCCCAGTTCATCTACCTCCTTTAATCACCCGGCCAAAATCACCGTGAATTCATTTTTATTCAAGCTGATTTCAGGGTTTTCTTTCATTCATAGAGTGTACAGTGCGCGGACACATCAGGACTTTGCGGCCTCCGCCAGACATCCATGGAGTTCCATCTCACCGTACGAGATGACTTGAGGATGCGCGCAGTATGTTCTATCTCACCCTAAATCGGTTGGCATGGCCTACTTTCCTGAACATATACTAAATACTACTACATTTGGATAAAAGGTGCCACATGCACCATATACGTCAAAGGGGATTTTTTTTCCCTCTTCATTCTATATTAAGCAAATTAATGATGTATTGTTCTTTTGATTACTCTCTTATTTCCATGACATCATGTTTACCCTATCTGTTTAATTATAGATTTTTGTCCTTCGATTTCAACTATTGTACAGTTCTTTCAATTTGGGCCCATATTTGCATGTTACCATATTTTCTTTAATAATCCTACCATTTTCTGCAGCGCATCCCTTGCTATGCAACAGAATCTGTAGTGCACAATCTTCCCCTTTACATAAATCAAGACTGCAAGGATGTAATACTGAACACAAACCATGGATTTACAATCGTTGCTACTATAAGACTTGATGAACGTGGTGACTCCTATTTTGGCACTGGCCTTTGGATAGAAATTTCTAAGTTTTATGTACTAAAAGCTGGCACTAAAATTGCACTGCACATAAAAGAGCCTTGTCATGGGATATATGCTAACTTCCCCGACGATATCATCCGTCCAGACTTTGTTCGAAGTAAGTTTTCTTTTCAAGTATCTGCATGTTGACTTACCCAGCAATATCAAATGAATTGTGTAGTATTTAAGCAACAAATTGTTATTCCATTTTCTTACTATATTCCTACCTACTAACTTCTAGTTACCAATACACTTTTCTATTGCCTTGTTTTAACTAAATATTCCCTGTACTCCCACTTCTATCAGAAAGCGCCACCGACAAGGAGACTCTGGAGGTGGAGAACGGGGCTGCCAACAAGCGGAGGTGGGGCGAGCAAGAACCGCAAGCGACTCCAGCAAGCCTAGACTTCATCAGTAGCCTCCCTGATGATATGTTGACAGTCATCATCTCCCTCCTCCCAATCAAATATGGGGCACGGACAACCATCCTTTCCCGGCGGTGGCGCCCTGCTACCTCTTGAGCATGCGTTGGTTTTTCCTTGAAGAGGAAAGGGTGATGCAACAAAGTAGCGTAAGTATTTCCCTCAGTTTTGAGAACCAAGGTATCAATCCAGTAGGACAACGCACAAGTCACCTAGTACCTGCACAAACAATCAAGAACCTTGCAACCAACGCGATAAAGGGGTCGTCAATCCCTTCACGGTCACTCGCAAAAGTGAGATCTAATAGACATAGTAAAGTAAATATTTTTGGTATTTTTGTTGTATAGATTGGAAAGTAAAGATTGCAAAATAGTAAATGAGATGTGATGTAAATAAAAGAGATGTAATATAATAGGAAAGAGGCCCGGGGGCCATAGGTTTCACCAGTGGCTTCTCTCAAGATGGCATGTATTACGGTGGGTGAACAAATTACCGCCGAGCAATTGATAGAAAAGCGCATAGTTATGATGATATCTAAGGCAATGATCATGAATATAGGCATCACGTCCGTGTCAAGTAGACCAAAACGATTCTGCATCTACTACTATTACTCCACACATCGACCGCTATCCAGCATGCATCTAGAGTATTAAGTTCATAAGAACGGAGTAACGCATTAAGCAAGATGACATGATGTAGAGGGATAAACTCAAGCAATATGATATAAACCCCATCTTTTTATCCTCGATGGCAACAATACAATACATGCCTTGCTGCCCCTACTGTCACTGGGAAAGGACACCGCAAGATTAAACCCAAAGCTAAGCACTTCTCCCATTGCAAGAAAGATCAATCTAGTAGGCCAAACTAAACCGATAATTCGAAGAGACTTGCAAAGATATCAAATCATGCATATAAGAATTCAGAGAAGAACCAAATAATATTCATAGATAATCTTGTTCATAAATCCACAATTCATCAGATCTCGGCAAACACACCGCAAAAGAGTATTACATCGAATAGATCTCCAAGAACATCAAGGAGAACTTTGTATTGAGAATCAAAAAGAGATAAGAAGCCATCTAGCTAATAACTATGGACCCGAAGGTCTATGGTAAACTACTCATGCTTCATCGGAGGCAATGGTGTTGATGTAGAAGCCCTCCGTGATCAATTCCCCCTCCGGCAGATCGCCGGAAAAGGCCCTAAGATGGGATCTCACGGGTACAGAAGGTTGCGGCGGAGGAAAAGTGGTTTCGTGGCTCTCCCTGATGTTTCTAGGGTATAAGAGTATATATAGGCGAAAGAAGTACGTCGGTGGAGCTACGAGGGGCCCACGAGGGTGGGGGCACGCCTACCCCCTGGGCGCGCCCTCCTGCCACGTGGCTTCCTCGTTGAGTTCCAGACTTCGACTCCAAGTCTTCTGGATTGCTTTCGGTCCAAGAAAGATCCTCGCAAAGGTTTCATTCCATTTGGACTCCGTTTGGTATTCCTTTTCTGCAAAACTCTAAAATAGGCAAAAAAACAGAAACTGGCACTGGGCCTCCGGTTAATAGGTTAGTCCCAAAAATAATATAAAAGAGCATATTAAAGCCCATTAAACATCCAAAACAGATAATATAATAGCATGGAACAATAAAAAATTATAGATACGTTGGAGACGTATCAAGAATCCCCAAGCTTAATTCCTGCTCATCCTCGAGTAGGTAAATGATAAAAACAGAATTTTTGATGTGGAATGCTACCTAACATAATTATCAATGTAATTTTCTTTATTGTGGCATGAATGTTCAGATCCGAAATATTCAAGACAAAAGTTTAATATTGACATAAAATAATAATACTTCAAGCATACTAACAAAGTAATCATGTCTTCTCAAAATAACATGGCCAAAGAAAGTTCATCCCTGCAAAAATCATATAGTTTGCTATGCTCCATCTTCGTCACACAAAATATTCAAATCATGCACAACCCCGGTTTCAGCCAAGCAATTGTTTCATACTTTAGTATTCTCAAACTTTTTCAACTTTCATGCAATAGATGAGCGTGAGCCATGGACATAGCACTATAGGTGGAATAGAATGGTGGTTGTGGAGAAGACAAAAAGGAGGAAGATGGTCTCACATTAACTAGGCATATTAATGGGCTATGGAGATGCCCATCAATAGATATCAATGTGAGTGAGTAGGGATTGCCATGCAACGGATGCACAAGAGCTATAAATGTATGAAAGCTCAACAAAAGAAACTAAGTGGGTGTGCATCCAACTTGCTTGCTCACGAAGACCTAGGGCATTTTGAGGAAGCCCATCATTGGAATATACCAGCCAAGTTCTATAACGAAAATTCCCACTAGTATATGAAAGTGACAAAATAAGAGACTCTCTATCATGAAGATCATGGTGCTACTTTGAAGCACAAGTGTGGAAAAAGGATAGTAGCATTGTCCCTTCCCTCTTTTTCTCTCTTTTTTGGCTTCTTTGGCCTCCCTTTTTTTCATTGGCTTCTTTGGCCTCTTTTATTTTATTTTATTTTATTTCCTCACATGGGACAATGCTCTAATAATGATGATCATCACACTTCTACTTATTTACACCTCAAGGATTACAACTCGATACTTAGAACAAAATATGACTCTATATGAATGCCTCCGGCGGTGTACCGGGATGTGCAATGAATCAAGAGTGACATGTATGAAAAAATTATGAATGGTGGATTTGCCACAAATACGATGTCAACTACATGATCATGCAAGGCAATATGACAATGATGGAGCGTGTCATAATAAACGGAACAGTGGAAAGTTGCATGGCAATATATCTCGGAATGGCTATGAAATGCCATAATAGGTACGTATGGTGGCTGTTTTGAGGAAGGTAAATGGTGGGTTTATGGTACCGGCGAAAGTTGCGCGGTACTAGAGAGGCTAGCAACGGTGGAAGGGTGAGAGTGCGTATAATCCATGGACTCAACATTAGTCATAAAGAACTCACATACTTATTGCAAAAATCTACAAGTCATCAAAACCAAGCACTACGCGCATGCTCCTAGGGAAGGGTTGGTAGGAGTTAACCATCACGCGATCCCGACCTCCACACATAAGGAAGACAATCAAAGAAACACCTCATGCTTCAAATTTGTTACACAACGGTTACCATACATGCATGCTACGGGACTTGCAAACCTCAACACAAGTATTTCTCAAATTTACAATTACTCTACTAGCATGACTCTAATATCACCATCCTCATATCTCAAAACAATCATCAAGCATCAAACTTCTCATAGTATTCAACGCACTTTATATGAAAGTTTTTATTATACCCATCTTGGATTCCCATCATATTAGGACTAGTTTTATAGCAAAAGCAAATTACCATGCTGTTCTAAAAGACTCTCAAAATAATATAAGTGAAGCATGAGATATCAATAATTTCTATAAAATAAAACCACCACCGAGCTCTAAAAAGATATAAGTGAAGCACTAGAGCAAAATTATCTAGCTCAAAAGATATAAGTGAAGCACATAGAGTATTCTAATAAATTCCGATTCATGCGTGTCTCTTCCAAAAGGTGTGTACAGCAAGGATGATTGTGGTAAAATAAAAAGCAAAGAATCAAATCATACAAGACGCTCCAAGCAAAACACATATCATGTGGTGAATAAAAATATAGCCTCAAGTAAAGTTACCGATAGACGAAGACGAAAGAGGGGATGCCTTCCGGGGCATCCCCAAGCTAGGCCTTTGGTTGTCCTTGAATTTTACCTTGGGGTGCCTTGGGCATCCCCATGCTTAGGCTCTTGCCACTCCTTATTCCAAAATCCATCAAATCTTTACCCAAAAACTTGAAAACTTCACAACACAAAACTTCAACAGAAAATCTCATGAGCTCCGTTAGTATAAGAAAATAAACCACCACTTTAAGGTACTGTAATGAACTCGTTCTTTATTTATATTGGTGTTAAACCTACTGTATTACAACTTCTCTATGGTTCATACCCCCCGATACTACTCATAGATTCATCAAAATAAGAAAACAACACACGAAAAACAGAATCTGTCAAAAACAGAACAGTCTGTAGCAATCTATAACTCCAAAAATTCTGAAATAAATTGGTGGACGTGAGGAATTTTTCTATTAATCATCTTCAAAAAGAATCAACCTAAAAGCTCCAGTAAAAAATGACAGCTAATCTCGTGAGCGCAAAAGTTTCTGTTTTTTACAGCAAGATCGCAAAGACTTCACCCAAGTCTTGCCAAAGGTTCTACTTGGCACAAACACTAATTAAAACATAAAACCACATCTAAATAGAAGCTAGATGAATTATTTATTACTAAACAGGAGCAAAAAGCAAAGAACAAAAATAAAATTGGGTTGCCTCCCAACAAGCGCTATCGTTTAACGCCCCTAGCTAGGCATAAAAACAAGAATAGATCTAGGTATTGCCATCTTTGGTATGCAATCCATAAGTGGCTCTCATAATAGATTCATAAGGAAATTTAATTTTCTTCCTAGGAAAGTGTTCCATGCCTTTCCTTAACGTAAATTGGAATCTAATATTTCCTTCTTTCATGTCAATAATTGCACCAATCGTTCTAAGGAAAGGTCTACCAAGAATAATAGGACATGTAGGATTGCAATCTTTATCAAGAACAATGAAATCTACAGGCACATAATTCCTATTTGCGACAATAAGAACATCATTAATCCTTCCCATAGGCTTCTTAATGGTGGAATCCGCAAGATGCAAATTTAGAGAACAATCATCAAATTCACGGAAACCTAGCACATCACACAAGGTTTTTGGAATCGTGGAAACACTAGCACCCAAATCACAAAAGCATAGCATTCATAATCTTTACTCTTAAATTTAATATTAGGTTCCCACTCATCATAAAGTTTTCTAGGGATAGAAACTTCTAGTTCAAGCTTTTCTTCATAGGATTGCATTAAAGCATCAACGATATGTTTAGTAAAAGCTTTATTTTGATTATAAGCATGAGGAGAATTTAACACGGATTGCAACAAGGAAATACAATATCAAAGAGCAATTATCATAATTAAATTCCTTGAAATCCAAAATAGTGGGTTCATTGCTATGTAAAGTTTTGACCTCTTCAATCCCACTTTTATTAATTTTTGCATCAAGATCTAAAAACTCCGAATCATTGGCATGCCTTTTAACTAAAGTTGACTCATCTCCAGTCCCATCTTTATCAAGATTCATATTGGAAAACAAAGATTTAATAGGAGTCACATCAATCACTTTTAGATCTTCATCATTATTATCATGAAAACTAGAAGAACACGCTTTCACAAAGCAATCCTTTTTAGCACGCATCCTAGCGGTTGTTTCTTTGCACTCATCAATGGAAATTCTCATGGCTTTGAGAGACTCATTGATGTCATGCTTAGGTGTAATAGATCTAAGTTTCCAAGAATCAACATCAAGAGAAATTCTATCCACGTTCCTAGCCAACTCATCAATTTTAAGCAATTTTTCTTCAACCAAAGCATTGAAATTCTTTTGCGAACTCATAAATTCTTTAACATTAGTCTCAAAATCAGAGGGCATATTATTAAAATTTCCATAAGAGTTGTTGTAGGAATTACCATAATTATTAGAGGAATTACTAGGAAACGACCTAGAATTAAAGTTTCCTCTATACGCGTTGTTACCAAAATTGTTCCTACCAACAAAATTCACATCCATAGATTCATTATTATTCTCAATCAAAGTGGACAAAGGCATATCATTAGGATCAGAAAAACACTTTTATTAGCAAACAATTTCATAAGTTCATCCATCTTTCCACTCAAAACATTAATCTCTTCAATTGCATGAACTTTTTTACTAGTGGATCTTTCGGTGTGCCATTGAGAATAATTAACCATAATATTGTCTAGGAGTTTAGTAGCTTCTCCTAAAGTGATTTCCATAAAAGTGCCTCCCGCGGCCGAATCTAAAAGATTTCTAGAAGCAAAATTCAGTCCGGCATAAAAATGTTGTATAATCATCCACAAATTCAAACCATGTGTAGGGCAATTACGTATCATTAATTTCATCCTCTCCCAAGCTTGTGCAACATGCTCATGATCAAGTTGCTTAAAATTCATAATATCGTTCCTAAGAGAGATGATCTCAGCGGGAGGAAAATAATTAGAGATAAATGCATCTTTGCACTTATTCCATGAATCCATACTATTTTTAGGCAAAGAAGAGAACCAAGTTTTATCACAATCTCTAAGCGAAAATGGAAATAGCTTCAATTTAACAATATCATTATCCACATCTTTCTTCTTTTGCATATCACACAAATCAACAAAGTTGTTTAGATGGGTAGCGGCATCTTCACTAGGAAGGCCAAAAAATTGATATTTCATAACAAGATTCAACAAAGCGGTATTAATTTCACAAAATTCAGCATCGATAGTACGAGCAATCGGAGTGCTAATAAAATCATTATTGTTGGTATTGGAAAAGTCACACAATTTAGTATTATCTTGAGCCATCGTGACAAACAATCAATCCAACACACAAGCACATAAGAAGCAAGCGAAAAGAGATGAATGGAAGAGGGGCGGAGAAAAGGCAAAGGTTTTCGAAAATCGTTTTACAAGTGGGGGAGAGGAAAACGAGAGGCGAATGGCAAATAAAGTAATGCGAGGGAGAAGAGTTTATTATGGGTACTTGGTATGTCTTGACTTGGCATACATCTCCCCGGCAACGGCGCCAGAAATCCTTCTTGCTGCCTCTTGAGCATGTGTTGGTTTTCCCTTGAATAGGAAAGGGTGATGCAGCAAAATAGCGTAAGTATTTCCCTCAGTTTTGAGAACCAATGTATCAATCCAGTAGGAGACAACGCACAAGTCACCTAGTACCTGCTCTCAAGATAGCATGTATTACGGTGGCTTCTCTCCAGATAGCATGTATTACGGTGGGTGAACAAATTACTGCCGAGCAATTGATAGAAAAGCGCATAGTTATGAAGATATCTAAGGGAATGATCATGAATATAGGCATCACGTCTGTGTCAAGTAGACCGAAACGATTCTGCATCTACTACTATTACTCCACACATCGACCGCTATCCAGCATGCATCTAGAGTATTAAGTTCATAAGAACGGAGTAACGCATTAAGCAAGATGACATGATGTAGAGGGATAAACTCAAGAAATATGATATAAACCCCATCTTTTTATCCTCGATGGCAACCAATACGTGCCTTGCTGCCCCTACTATCACTGGGAAAGGACACCGCAAGATTAAACCCAAAGCTAAGCACTTCTCCCATTGCAAGAAAGATCAATCTAGTAGGCCAAACTAAACCGATAATTCGAAGAGACTTGCAAAGATATCAAATCATGCACATAAGAATTCAGAGAAGAACCAAATAATATTCATAGATAATCTTGTTCATAAATCCACAATTCATCGGATCTCGGCAAACACACCGCAAAAGAGTATTACATCGAATAGATCTCCAAGAACATCGAGGAGAACTTTGTATTGAGAACCAAAGAGAGAGAAGAAGCCATCTAGCTAATAACTGTGGCCCCGAAGGTCTGTGGTAAACTACTCACGCTTCATCAGAGAGGCAATGGTGTTGATGTAGAAGCCCTCCATGATCGATTCCTCCTCCGGCAGATTGCCAGAAAAGGCCGCAAGATGGGATCTCACGGGTACAGAAGGTTGCAGCGGTGGAAAAGTGGTTTCGTGGCTCTCCCTGATGTTTCTAGGGTATAAGAATATATATAGGCGAAAGAAGTACGTCGGTGGAGCTACGAGGGCCCCACGAGGGTGGGGGCGCGCCTACCCCCTGGGCGCGCCCTCCTACCTCGTGGCTTCCTTGTGGAGTTCCAGACTTCGACTCCAAGTCTTCTGGATTGCTTTCGGTCCAAGAAAGATCCTCGCGAAGGTTTCATTCCGTTTGGACTCCGTTTGGTATTCCTTTTCTGCAAAACTCTAAAATAGGCAAAAAAACAGAAACTGACACTGGGCCTCCGGTTAATAGGTTAGTCCCAAAAATAATATAAAAGAGCATAATAAAGCCCATTAAACATCCAAAACAGATAATATAATAGCATGGAACAATCGAAAATTATAGATACGTTGGAGACGTATCACGCCCCCTATGGAACTGCACCCATCTCGACCACATCGACACCCATGAGCTTTGCCATGGCTATCACAAAAGCTTGGATGCGTTCTCCAAGATCCTCGACAGTCACCCTGGCCCAACCAAAAGCCTTAGAATGGGCAAGTTCCGTTCCAACGGCAAGGACCGAGCCAAGCTTGACGACTTGTTCCGATCCCCCGCCCTAGATTAGCTCGAGGAGCTTACTTTTGATGATGGGCATATGCACTCGCTGCCAACGTCCGCGCTCCGCCTCGCGCCCACGTTGCGCGTCGCCAAGTTCAGGAACTGCCATCCCCCCTTAATGACGTGCCCGCTCTTATTCTACCACGACTGAAGCACCTCGAGCTCATCGCCGTCTGCCTCCCAAACGGTGAAATGGAGCGCCTGCTCCGTGGCTGTACTGCACTTGAGTACCTTCGTCTTCAGGCGATCAATGGGTTGAGTAGCTTCCACATCACCTCCATGACTCTCCGGACTATTATGTGTGTTGTTGGTGCGGCAAGAAGACATCACAAGATGTGTACCACGGTATAGTCATTGAGGACACACCTTCCCTTGAGAGATTACTTGT
The DNA here is from genome assembly GCF_002575655.3 of Aegilops tauschii subsp. strangulata. Taxonomy (NCBI): domain Eukaryota; kingdom Viridiplantae; phylum Streptophyta; class Magnoliopsida; order Poales; family Poaceae; genus Aegilops; species Aegilops tauschii. Next base: position 400,717,822 of record NC_053035.3, read on the forward strand.
AGTTGATCAAGAAGGCCCAACAAGAATCAATGGCATTTCTGCGCCGAAATTGACAGTGGTGGGCTACTTCTCTGACAAATACTCTGAACTTGTTATTGGATCCACACCCGTTCAGGTACAACCGCCGCCTTCTACCTCTCCTTCTAGAAATTAACATTATTTCTAATTTTTAAGATGTATGTTCGTCCGTCATCCAGAAAATGATTCTGACATGCTTGACCCCGAAACTGCGCACAGTGAAGGTCTTGGCACTAGAATCTATCGGCCCCAACCTGGAGCAAGTTGTCAGTTTCCTGAGATGCTTTCTGTGCCCGGAGAAGGTATAGATCGAGGTGATGTTCCTTTCCTGTTAAATGTTAACGATAAGGGAGTTCAATTTGTGACACCTTTTTCTAAGTTTACAATGACAGTGTACTACAATTTCTGAAGGACTTTTTGGAGGATTTCAGTACATACATGTCCCCCCCCATATTGGTTGCTTGATCGACATGGTTACAATCTATAAGCATTTCTCCTTTGGATTCATCTGTACTAGTTTTCTTAGGGAACTTTTCATCCACTCCAACCTCTTGTGAAGGAGGCTACATTTTTCTAGATTGTAATCAAATGCCCATGTTAATCATGTCGGATCGAAGATGGCATGTTAGTGCATTTTACCAATTCTGCAAACCAAACAGGCCTATAGTAGTGTTCAAAACTGCATGTAGGCACTAACACGTTTTCTTCTTTTGCAGATAAGATTAGGCCCAGTGGTGGATAATGTGATACAATATAACAATCACGTCGAATGCCTAGATCTGCATCTCTCAGAAATTACTTTGAATTCCTATCGAGGGACCTTACTGGAGATTTTATTCGCCAGGTTCTTCATTGTCAGAATAAGGGTGCTGAAGGTAATGAGGTTTTACCTACATTTATTTCGCAAAAATGAATGGTTTGTTGAACAGTGCTGGCGGCTGCAGCAGAATGGAATAGGCTCCAAAAATGTTGAATTTCATTTGGAACTTCAGATGACAGAGTAATCTAAAGTCATCGTGTCGACCCCATACATGAATTCTCAGTGGCTGACCCCTTTGCAAAAATTATGAGGTTTCAAAACCAGACTTAGAAGTGGTAATATTAGTTTGAACCTCTTTGATATCCTTGTTCAGAGGATCAGTGCGAGCGTTTGCAGCTGATGAGCTAAATTTTATTTCTAATATCAGTTTGAACCTTGTAATCTTCGAATTTGAGCCATATAACTCTGGAATTTGAACCTTGTAATATTTTGAGCTTTTGTGGTACAAGCATTGAAATGGCATCATATGAGACTCGTATATTGGTAGCACTATTTTGACCTTAATATGCAATGGACTTAGATTTTATTAACCATTCTCGAATCTGTTTACCTTGTCGATCTCATAGCACACGATCTGTATAGCTAACTCGACTGTGATCTTCGACATTATTGCACACAGTTGGTTTCTTCAACCGTGTGCCCTGTAAAGCGCAGAATTAATTATCGCACTCGAGTGTCCATCATCACCCTTCTGTGTAACTTTTACCTCATCACCCACGGGTAAACTTATGACCGAAGTCATTCCACACACATCGTTTTTACAAATCTTTTTGCCAATAAACGCCCACGATTTGTCCCTCTTCTAGCCGATGCATGGCCAAACTAGCCGCGCAGGAAGCTTGCGGGGTAAACTGCGCGGTAGCGTGGGAACAACCTCACCGACGATATATTTGGCGCCTCTTCGAGGCCACGCGTGGTCAAACGAAACGCGTGCGGTGCGGTGTTGTCAAGCGTGCACTGGAATCCTCCGCTATGAACGCTGTGACAAGACGTGATGATTACAGGCCGGTCGGCCCCCATTTATTACAGCAGCCATTTAACCCTTGTGTCTCTTCAACCTTTCGATCGTGCCCTACCATTGCAAGAAGCACACCCACCACGACAAATTCTTAGAGGGTATCCTGCGCAGCTCCAATGGCGCTCCGAGTGGCTGCCGACGACGAGCAGCAGTTCACCATGCATGCCATGGTGGACACCCACAGTAGGTTCTCGGATCTCTCGGTGGTGTACACCAACAACCCGGTCTGGGTGGAGCACTCCATCCACATCATGGAGTTGTTGCTTGCCAATGAGAAGTACAAGGTGGTCGGGTTCGACCTCGAGTACACCCGCGCTCGTGTCGGGTCTCGTCCCAAGGTCGCCCTCGCCCAGATGTGCGTGTGCAACCACGTCCTCGTCTACCACTACTGCCTGGCCACAAGGCCTTGCGAGCGATTCGCCAGGTTTGTCAACAGCCGCCACTACATGTACGGTGGACATCACCAACAATGTAAAGGTGCTCAAGAATTCGGGCATCGCCTACCAGAATCTTGTCGACATCCAGGGCCAATGCAAGATCTGGGGCAGCAAGGAGCATGAGAAGGACTCACTGGTTCACCTCGCCGAGGCCATCATCGACCCCTACTACAGAGACATGAAGGATTCTTGCAACAAGAACAAGCGTGCCTGGCACTCGGCCTGGATGGAGAAACTCGACAAAGCTCACGTCGTGTACGCAGCCAAGGAGGCGTACATGAGCTACGACATATACATGCAGATCATTGACATGAGAAAGTGCCTCCTTCCCCAAAACGGCCAGGGCTCCAGCCGGAAGAAGAGCAATGGCAAGCGTCATCGCAACAATAAGTAGATAATTAGATCCTCGTTTCTCCTAGTTTAGTATGCATGTAATTGCTTACTTTGATGTGTGGAAATTGTAATTGTATGCTTAATTTGGTTTTGCAATGTTGTCTTTTTAAGTATATATGTTGATGCTCCGTAGACACAGCAAATCACATCGCACACGGACTAAACAATGGAACTCGTCGGTGATGATTTCAAAATCACTCACAATTGTATACCAGCAACCGTTTGCTCACAACACACACGGCTTGTTAACAGGAATCGTCTGTGTTGTTATCGATCTTCCCACATGTTTCCGATTACATACCTGTTTGCCACGTATCACACACATCTTGTTAAGTTGAACCATTTATGTTCTCTTGGCTCAACGCAAACAGTTCATCCGAGTGAACTATATGCCGTATATCGCACACGCCTTCATCTGGCTGCCCGTTTCTGTTGTTCCGCCTCATCAAAAACAGTTTATCCGAGTGAACTGTATGCTGTATATCGCACATGCCTTCATCTGGCTGCCCGTTCCTTTTGTTATGCCTCATCACAAACAGTTAATTGAACTCAACCGTATGCCCCGCATCGCACATGCAACTAAAATCTGAACCGTGTTTGATGTATCATTCATCGCAAACGTTTTGCAGCTTTTTTGACAGTTATTTTACATCACCATTTGCGATTAATGCATCGCACACAGTTTCGTCAAATGGTCTATGATCGTAGTGTCAAGTTAGTAGCATCCTGCGGTAGTGCACAATTCCAGCCGCCGCAAGTTCCAGAACCACGAGATCCAATCTAGACACCATCACAGAGGGGTTCGTCATCCTCATTGGTGCCTCTCCGATGATGCGTGAGTAGTTCATTGTAGACCTACGGGTCCATAGGCAGTAGCTAGATGGTTTCTTCTCTCTTTTTGAGTCTCAATACAATGGTCTCTTAGAGATCTATTTGATGTAACTCTTTTTACGGTGTGTTTGTTGGGATCCAATGAACTTTGAGTTTATGATCAATTCTATTTATCCATGTAAGTTATTTGAGTTTCTCTTATCTCTTATATGCATGATTACTTATAGCCTCGTATTTCTTCTTTGAATCTTTGGTTTTGTTAGGCTGACTAGATCGATTTTTCTTGCCATGGGAAGAGGTGCTTTGTGATGGGTTCGGTCGCGCGGTGTTCTTTCCCAGTGACAGAAGGGGCAGCAAGACACGTATTGATCGTTGCCATTAAGGATAACAAGATGGGGTCTATTCCTACATTAATAGATCTTCTCTACATCACGTCATTGTTCTTATTGCATTACTCAGTTTCTCCATGAACTTAATACACTAGATGCATGCTGGATAACGGTCGATGTGTGGAGTAATAGTAGTAGATGCAGACAGGAGTCGGTCTACTAATCTTGGACGTGATGCCTATATAATGATCATTGCCTGGATATCGTCATAATTATTTGAAGTTCTATCAATTTCCCAACAGTAATTTGTTTACCCACCGTATGCTATTTTCTCGAGAGAAGCCACTACTGAAATCTACGGCCCCGGGCCTTTTTATTTATTTGCATATTTTATTTTCAGATCTATATTGTCAAAAACCCAAAAATACCTCGTTGAATTTTATTTGTCGTTATTCTATTTGCATCTACCAAATTATATCTTTACCAATCTTTTACCCGGGAGGGATTGACAACCCTTCTTACGCGTCGGGTTGCAAGTATTTGTTCTTTGTGTGCAGGTATCGTTTACATAGTGTTGCTTGGTTCTCCTACTGGTTCGATAAACTTGTTTTCGTCACTGAGGGAAATACCTACCGTAGCCGTGCTGCATCATCCCTTCCTCTTCGGGAAAAAACTAACGCGGACACAAGCCATCAAGGGTGGTGCGTTTGGTGGTGGTGGGGTGGTCAGTTCGGGACCGATGGTGGTGTTTTCTTCATTGTTTCTCTTTGGTTGTCCTTTGCGTGATCTCCGTCCTGTTGTTGTGCATGCTCAAGACCCTCCCTTGATTGCCTTTGTATTGCGGCGAGCTTCGGGCTCTTGGTGTCATCTCGGTTCACCTTTGCTCAATGATGACGCAATGAAGCCTCCCCAACCTGCTAATCATCCCGACCTCCCGTGTGGGTGCTCCTAGTCAAGGTTCGTGTTAACGTTTGGCACTCGTTGATTGTGGATGCCCCTCTGTTGTGCCGTGGGGTTCGGTACACACGCCGGTGGGGTGCATTAGGGTGTTTCTAGAGTCCTGCATTGGTACACTTGAGAGCACGCCTCACCTAATTGTACCTCTCATGGGGATTGTCTTTCTGTCAGCTAACTAGGTTGTGCCTTCTCCTGGGCGTCCATCTCTTCCCTTCTTTAACTTTGATACTTGTACGTGTTGGGTAACGTAGCAATAATTCAAAATTTTCCTACGTGTCACCAAGATCAATCTAGGAGATGCTAGCAATGAGAGAGAGGGAGTGCATCTTCATACCCTTGAAGATCGCTAAGCAGAAGCGTTACAAGAACGCGGTTGATGGAGTCGTACTCGCAGCGATTCAAATCGCGGAAGATCCGATCTAGCGCCGACGGACGGTGCCTCCGCGTTCAACACACGTACAGCCCGGGGACGTCTCCTCCTTCTTGATCCAGCAAGGGGAGAGGAGAAGTTGAGGGAGAACTCCAGCAGCACGACGGCATGGTGGCGATGGAGCTCGTGGTTCTCCGGCAGAGCTTCGCTAAGCACTACGGAGGAGGAGGAGGAGTTGGCGGAGGACAGGGCTGCGCCAAGGGAAGGGTATGGCTGCCCTCCCACCCCCTCACTATATATAGGGGGAAGGGGAGAGGGGGCCGGCCCCTCTAGATGGATCTAGAGGAGGAGGCGGCGGCCAGGGGAAACCCTAGATGGGTTTGGGCGCCCCCACCCCCTAGGAAACTTGCCCCCCAAGCCGGGAGGGGTGGCTGCCCGAGGGGTGGTGCCCCCACCTCTCCTGGTTACGTGAGAGGGGTTGGGAGAGGCGGGCAGCCCCTTAGTGGACTGGTTCGGTCCTTCCCCTTGGCCCATAAGGCCCCCCAACTCTTGTCGGGGCCTCCGAAACCCCTTTTAGACATGCTGGCCATAGCCTGGTACCCCCGGAACAATTCCGGACTCCAATACCCTTCGTCCAATATACCGATCTTCACCTCCGGACCATTCCGGAACTCCTCGTCATGTCCGGGATCTCATCCGGGACTCCGAACAACCTTCGGTAACCACATACTATTTCCCATAACAAGTCTAGCATCACCGAACCTTAAGTGTGTAGACCCTACGGGTTCGGGAACCATGCAGACATGACCGAGACACCTCTCTGGCCAATAACCAATAGCGGGATCTGGATACCCATATTGGCTCCCACATGTTCCACGATGATCTCATCGGATGAACCACAATGTCGGGGATTCAATCAATCCCGTATACAATTCCCTTTGTCTATCGGTATGTTACTTGCCCGAGATTCGATCGTCGGTATCCCAATACCTCATTCAATCTCGTTACCGGCAAGTCTCTTTACTTGTTCCGTAACGCATGATCCCGTGGCTAACTCATTAGTCACATTGAGCTCATTATGATGATGCATTACCGAGTGGGCCCAGAGATACCTCTCCGTCATACGGAGTGACAAATCCCAGTCTCGATTCGTGCCAACCCAACAGACACTTTCGGAGATACCTGTAGTGCACCTTTATAGCCACCCAGTTATGTTGTGACGTTTGGTACACCCAAAGCATTCCTACGGTATCCGGGAGTTGCACAATCTCATGGTCTAAGGAAATGATACTTGACATTAGAAAAGCTCTAGCAAACGAACTACACGATCTTGTGCTATGCTTAGGATTGGGTCTTGTCCATCACATCATTCTCCTAATGATGTGATCCCGTTATCAATGACATCCAATGTCCATGGCCAGGAAACCATAACCATCTGTTGATCAACGAGCTAGTCCACTAGAGGCTTTCTAGGACATGTTGTGGTCTATGTATTCACACATGTATTACGGTTTCCAGTTAATACAATTATAGCATGAACAATAGACAATTATCATGAACAAGGAAATACAATAATAACCATTTTATTATTGCCTCTGGGGCATATTTCCAACAGTCTCCCACTTGCACTAGAGTCAATAATCTAGTTAACATCACTATGTGATTGTAATGAATCCAACACCCATGGGGTTTGTTCATATCTCGCTTGTGAGAGAGGTTATTAGTCAACAGGTCTGAACCTTTCAGATCCGTGTGTGCTTTACAAATCTCTATGTCATCTTGTAGATGTAGCTACCACGCGCTACTTGGAGCTATTCCAAATAACTGCTCTACTATACGAATCCGGTTCACTAATCAGAGTCATCCGGATTAGTGTCAAAGTTTGCATCGACATAACCCTTTACGACGAACTCTTTTAACACCTCCATAATCGAGAAAATTCCCTAGTCCAGTAGTTACTAAGGATAAGTTCGACCGCTGTCATCTGATCCATTCCTGGATCACTATTGTACCCCTTGACTAACTCATGGCAAGGCACACTTCAGGTGCGGTACACAGCATAGCATACTGTAGAGCCTACGTCTAAAGCATAGGGGACGACCTTCGTCCTTTCTCTCTCTTCTGCCATGGTCAGGTCTTGAGTCTTACTCAATACTCACACCTTGTAACACAGCCAAGAACTCCTTCTTTGCTGATCTATTTTGAACTCCTTCAAAATCTTGTCACGGTATGTATTCATTTTGAAAGTACTATTAAGCGTTTTTGATCTATCCTTATAGATCTTGATGCTCAATGTTCAAGTAGCTTAATCCAGGTTTTCCATTGAAAATCACTTTTCAAATAACCTTGTATGCTTTCCAGAAATTCTACATCATTTCTGATCAACAATATGTTAACAACATATACTCAACAAAAATCTGTAGTGCTCCCACTCACTTCGTTGGAAATACAAGTTTCTCATAAACTTTGTATAAACCCACAATCTTTGATCATCTCATCAAAGCGTACATTACAAGTCTGAGATGCTTACTCCAGTCCTTAGAAGGATTGCTGGAGCTTTACATACTTGTTAGCATCTTTCAGGATTGACAAAACCTTCTGGTTGTATCACATACAACCTTTCCTCAAGAAAATCGTCGAGGAAACAATGTTTTCACATCCTATCTGCAAGATTTCATAAATAATGCAGTAACTGCTAATATAATTCCAACAGACTCTTAGCATCGCTACGAGTGAGAAAGTCTCATCGCAGTCAACTCCTTGAACTTGTCGGAAAACATCTTAACGACAAGTCGAGCTTTCTTAATGGTGACACTTACCATCATTGTCCGTCTTCCTTTTAAAATCCATCTGCACCCAACAGCCTTACGACCATCAAGTAGCACTACAAAAAAACACATCCGTGACATTTTGGGCCGAACGAAAAAAATTATGTCATACATATGACACTTCTATGACGATAATTGTGACAAAACCCGGTATCATCATAGATGTGGTGGGCTCCTACTTCTATGACAAAAAATCATGACAGAAAATGGGCTTTTTGTCCTGGGCAGGCCGGAGACGCAGCTGCATAACATTCTTTGGGCCGTCCATGACGGAAAAAACCGTGGTAGAAGCGAGGGCGAGGAAAATTTAGGGGAGTTCCCAGTTACGGTGGGAGGTCGGGGGCCGAGCGATGCGCGTTTCTCTCGTACACGTACGCGCGTGTGTGCGAGGCGTTGGCTCTAACTGAACCCGAGCAAGGCGTTGGGCTCTAACTGAACCCGAGTGATTGCACTAAAGGCTACGCGTTACTGAACCCGAGCGATCGATCGATGGCTGTTAACTGAACCCGATCGAGCGATTCCTTCGCTACTGCTGCTAACTGAAGCCGATCGATGCTGCCTCTGGATGAACAATGAGCGTTGCTGGGGGGTTTGGATGAACAGTTCCCGGTGGGGGTGGATGAACAGGACCCCGTGGTGTTGCCTCTGGATGAACAGGACCCCGATCGATCGAGCCGGTTGGGGCTGGATGAACAGGACCCCGTGGAGGGCAGGATAAACAGGACCACCCCGTGGAGGGCAGAATGAACAGTAGACGGTGGAGGGCTGGATGAACAGTAGCCCGTGGAGGGGTGGTTGAACAGGAGCCCGTGGAGAGGGCTGGCTGAACAGTAGCCGGTGGAGTAGCGCGTGGTGGAGGCTGGATGAATAGGACCCCGTGGATGAACAGTCGCATGTGGAGGCTGGAGGAGGTCGACGCTGGATGAACAGTAGCCCGTGGAGGCGGGAGGGGGTCGACGGTGGACATGAACAGTGTCCCGTGGAGTCCCGTTTTGCGATACGCCACACCCCTCCCGATGAACAGGACCCCCGTTTCGACCGTAGCGCTCCAACACAAGTCCGTTTCCTCCGTTTTGCGGTACGCCACACCCCTCCCGATCAACAGGACCCCCGTTTCGACCGTAGGAGGTCCGTTTCCTTCGTTTTGCGGTATGCCAAACCCCTCCCGATGAACAGGATCCCGTTTCAAACGTGGCCGGTCGAACACAAGGCCGTTTCCTCTGTTCTGCGGTATGCCAGGCCTCGTTTCCATCGGCTGTTCCATCCAAGCCCTCCCAATGAACACGACAACGCATTCTGTTCTGACCCAGCCGGTTGGCTCCCCATGAACACGACGACGATGATGTTTCTCCGTTCCGACCCAGCCATGTACACGAGCCCTGGCCGTACGTATGCGCGAGTAGGCGTTCGAGACCCTACCCGCATGTACGTATGTGGCTGTATTTTCTTTCTTGCACACCGGCCGCTGTACGTACGTGTACATGCTACGTGCGCGCCTCTACTACGACACGTGCGCGCCTCTACATCGACCAGTATGTACGTACACCTTCTCAACCAGAATGACAATGCTACGTACGCTTCGACCAGGTGGGTCCCGACTGTCAGGCACTTCCTTGCCTGCGAAGATGTAGCTGGTGGGTCCCAACAGTCAGGGGGCGAATCATTTTTTTGCCCGGACGCACTTCCTTGCGTGTGAATATGTAGCTGGTGGGTCCCAGCAGTCAGGGGGAAACGTTTTTTCGCGAAATACAGTGGCCCGTCCGGTGGGTCCCAGCTGTCAGGTGGAGGAATCATTATTTTCCGCGTAATAAGGAGGCACTTCCTTGCTGCGGCCATGGACCCAGCTGTCAGCCTCTCCACGTACAGTCCATGTTCGATGGAAGTCGTTCCTTGACGGCGAGGACTAGGAAGGGGACGACGGGGAGCCGAGGAAGACGTGGCAGTGGAAGCCCGCCCGGAGAGGAGTACGAGGGTTCACTGGTTCGGCTGCGGTGTGAGGCTGCCGTCGCCGCAGGGCCTGGCCAGCGGTGGGAATAGTAGGGGGCAGTGAGGCCTCCGCGACAGCACAGCCGTCCACGGGAGGCAGGAGCATGCGGCACGACTGGCGCTGCTTTGGGCGGCTGGAGCAAGAAGACCAGAGGTTGAAGAAGCACTACGGCCGTTGGATAGACATCGTACGGTCACTGGAGCTAGAATCGTTCATATTGACTAAAGTTGACAAAGGCCCCCGTCCCAGTCAACTTAGTAGGCCCACAAGTCAGCCTCCCACCATGGTGGGTCCCAGCTAGCAGGGGGAGTATTCATTTTTGTGTGCGTAATAAAGAGGCACTTCCTTGCGTGCGAAGATATAGCTGGTGGGTCCGAGCTGTCAGCGGCGGTAACGTTTTTTTCGTGAAATACAGAGGCCCTTTCGGTGGGTCCTTGATGTCAGGTGGAGGAATCATTATTTTGCGTGTAATAAGGAGGCATTTCCTTGCGTGCGGCCGTGGACCCAGCTGTCGGCCTCTCCATGTACAGTCCACTTTAGATGCTTGTCGGTAGTTGACCATGTTGACCAGGCCGCGCCGAGAGCACCAGGGCAGTGGACGACGGCGAGGCCTAGGAAGGGAACGACACGGAGGCAGGGAAGACACGGCAGTTGTTTCCCACGCGGAGGGGAGTACGACTATACGAGGGTTTACTGGTTCGTCTGCCGTCATCGGAGAATGACAGCAGGTGTGGGTGAGTAGAGGGATGGCTAGGCCAGCGATGGGAGTACGGTGGGGCGGTGAGGCCTGCGCGGCAGCAGAGCCGGCCGCGGGGAGGAGGGAGCAGGCAGTCCCGCCGGCGCTTGTTTGAGCGGCTGGAGCAGGAAGAGCAGAGATTGAAGAAGCACGACGGCCGTTGGATGGCCATCCAACAGTCACTGCTTGTGCGTCAACCTTTTTTTTAGGAAAGCCTCAAATCTGTGGAAAACAGCATACAGCCCATCTGCCATTATTTTTAATAATTTACAGCCCATTTGCTAATTACTAAGGTTTTTCTTTGAGCCCATATTCTTTTTGTTAGCATTACAGCCCATATTGTGGCCACGGTTAAAAAATTATACGAAAATTTGCATATTTCGGTGCGGTCCGAACTGTTTTTAATCCCGAAATTTTGACTCACATTCAAACTGATTTTTAAAATAAATGTATATCAATATAAAATCCAACAAATTCTCCACGCATAAAAATTAATGTAATTTAAAATCTCGAAATGAAAAAAAAGATATTTGAAACTAATTGCCGGTTTGATGTGTTTTAAAAATGTACAGCCCATTTCTCATTACTGATGGGCCATTTTCTCGGCCAGCCGAATGAAAGCTCTCCTCGTCTTGAAAGATTTGCAGCCCAACAGGCCTGACAAAGCGACTTACTTGGCAAATCACAAAAAAAACTGGGTTGTGGCAGTGGACCCAGCTGTCAGCCTCTCCACGTACAGTACTCTTAAGATGGAAGTCGTTCCTTGACCACGTTGACCACGCCGCGCGGAGAGCACCACGGCGGTAGACGACGACGAGGCCTAGGAAGGGGACGACGCGGAGCCGGGGAAGACGCGGCAGTGGAAGCCTGCGCGGAGAGGAGTATGAGGGTTCACTGGTTCGGCTGCGGTGTGAGGCTTCCGTCGCCACAGGGCCTGGCCAGCGGTGGGAATAGTAGGGGGCGGTGAGACCTCCACCGCAGCACAGCCGGGCACGGGAGGCAGGAGCATGCGGTAACGTTTTTTTCGCGAAATACAGAGGCCCTTTCGGTGGGTCCCTGATGTCAGGTGGAGGAATCATTATTTTGCACGTAATAAGGAGGCATTTCCTTGCGTGCGGCCGTGGACCCAGCTGTCGGCCTCTCCACGTACAGTCCACTTCAGATGCATGTCGGTCGTTGACCACGTTGACCAGGCCGCGCCGAGAGCACCAGGGCGGTGGACGACGGCGAGGCCTAGGAAGGGAACGACACGGAGGCAGGAAAGACTCGGCAGTTGTTTCCCACGCGGAGGGGAGTATGACTGTACGAGGGTTTACTGGTTCGTCTGCCGTCGGCGGAGAATAACAGCAGGTGTGGGTGAGTAGAGGGATGGCTAGGCCAGCGATGGGAGTACGGTGGGGCGGTGAGGCATGCGCGGCAGCAGAGCCGGCCGCGGGGAGGAGGGAGCAGGCAGTCCCGCCGGCGCTTGTTTGAGCGGCTGGAGCAGGAAGAGTAGAGATTGAAGAAGCACGACGGCCGTTGGATGGCCATCCAACTGTCACTGCTTGTGCGTCAACCTTTTTTTAGGAAAGCCTCAAATCTGTGGAAAACAGCATACAGCCCATCTGCCATTATTTCTAATAATTTACAGCCCATTTGCTAATTATTAAAGTTTTTTTTGGAGCCCATATTCTTTTTGTTAGCATTACAGCCCATATTGTGGCCACGGTTAAAAAATTATACGAAAATTTGCATATTTCGGTGCGGTCCGAACTGTTTTTAATCCCGAAATTTCGACTCACATTCAAATTGATTTTAAAAATAAATGTATATCAACATAAAATCCAACAAATTCTCCACGCATAAAAATTAATGTAATTTAAAATCTCGAAATGAAAAAAAAAAGATATTTGAAACTAATTGCCGGTTTGATGTGTTTTAAAAATGTACAGCCCATTTCTCATTACTGATGGGCCATTTTCTCGGCCAGCCGAATGAAAGCTCTCCTCGTCTTGAAAGATTTGCAGCCCAACAGGCCTGACAAAGAGACTTACTTGGCAAATCACAAAAAAAACTGGGTTGTGGCCATGGACCCAGCTGTCAGCCTCTCCACGTACAGTACTCTTCTGATGGAAGTCGTTCCTTGACCACGTTGACCACGCCGCGTGGAGAGCACCACGGCGGTGGACGACGGCGAGGCCTAGGAAGGGGACGACGCGGAGCCGGGGAAGACGCGGCAGTGGAAGCCCGCGCGGAGAGGAGTACGAGGGTTCACTGGTTCGGCTGCGGTGTGAGGCTGCCGTCGCCGCAGGGCCTCGCCAGCGGTGGAAATAGTAGGGGGCGGTGAGGCCTCCGCGGCAGCACAGCCGGCCATGGGAGGCAGGAGCATGCGGCACGACCGGCGCTCCTTTGGGCGGCTGGAGCAAGAAGACCAGAGGTTGAAGAAGCACTACGGCCGTTGGGTGGACATCGCACGGTCACTGGAGCTAGAATCGTTCATATTGACTAAGCTGACAAAGCCCTTCGTCGCCGTCAACTTAGTAGGCCCACAAGTCAGCCTCCCACCAAGGTGGGTCCCAGCTAGCCGGAGGAGTATTCATTTTTTGTGCGTAATAAGGAGGCACTTCCGGTGAGTCCGAGCTGACAGCGGGGGGAACATTTTTTTTGCGAAATACGATGGCCCCTCAGGTGGGTCCCAGCAGTCAGGGGGCAAACGTTTTTTTTGCAAAATACGGTGGCCCGTCCAGTGGGTCCCTGCGGTCAGTTGGAGGAATCATTATTTTCCGCGTAATAAGGAGGCACTTACTTGCTGCGGCCGTGGACCCAGCTGAGACTCTCCACGTACAGCATACTTCCGATGGAAGTCGTTCCTTGACCACGTTGACCTCGCCGCGTTCCGTTGCATGCATGCGTCCATGGGCGTGGTGCGTCCCCACTGTCAGCCTCTCACGTACAGTCATCTTCCGATGACTCTCGGTTGTTGAACACGTTGACCACACCGTGCCGAGCGCACCCAGACTGGAACGACCCGGAGATGGGGAAGACGGGGCAGTGGAGTCGCAGATGGAGAGGAGTGGGAAACTTCACTGGTTCAGGTGCGCGGTAGCACAGCCGTGGTGCCGCCCACGGGAGACAGGAGCAAGAACAGAGGTTAAAGAAGGAGCACGGCTGTTGGATTAACATCCAACGGTCCAGCTGCTAGAATCATTTGTCGATTAAGTTGACAAAGCCGTGCGTACACGTCCGCTTAGTAGGCCCACAAGTCAGTCACCAAATCTGACGGGTCCCAGCTGTCAATGGGATGAATAATTTTTTCGCAAAACAAGGAGGCACTTCCTTCCGTGTGAAGATACAGCCGGTGGGTCCCAGCTGTCAGGTGGAGGAAACATTTTTTTCAGCTTAATAAGGAGGAACTTTCCTTGCGTGCGACCATGGACCTCGTGGGCCCAACCGTCATGCTCTCCACGTACAGTCCTCTTCCGATGACTCTCATTTGTTGACCACGCCGCACTGAACGCAGCAAGGCGGTGGACGACGGCGAGGCCCCGGACGGGAACGACTCAGAGATGGGAAAACGCGGCAGTGGAGTCGCAGATTGAGAGGAGGAGAAGGATTATAACTGGTTATGTTGCGGCGTGGGGCTGTAGTCTGTGGAGAATAATAGGAGGTGTCGAGGGGTGGAGGGATAGCCTGGCTGGCGGTGGGGTAGCGCTTCGCAGCGATGCGTGCTAAGCAGAGCCGCTAGCCGTCGGAGGCCGGACCAGGCGGTCCCGGCGACGCTGGAGGAAGAAGACGAGAGACTGAAGGTGCATGCCGGCCGTTGGATATAAATCCAATGGCTGTGGATGACACAATCATTTGTTGACCAAGTTGACAACGCCCTGCGTAGGCTTCGACCTATTGGCCCACATGTCAGCCTGCAAAAATGTGGCATATATTTAACCCATGTTTTCTAGAATGTACAGTCCATTTGCTGGGCTGGGTGAACAAATAATTTCGCGTCAATCAGGCCCATTTATATTTTCTAAGAAAACCCAGCCCATTTGCACTTCCTTGAAATACACGTATTAGGTGGGCTTGTTATATATATAATGTTATGTTAGAAGGAGCAATTAATATCAAAGAATAAACCGGAGAGGCACATTTTATATATATAATTAAGAAATTAGCGAGTTATTGCTCAAAATAAAAATGAGTGCGTTATTATTAAATTGGTCCTTAAAATCTTCGCAAGCTTTTGTACGCAATCACCAGGATTTTCCTTGCCTGTGAGTCAAAAACAACCAGGATTTTCCTTGCCAACTTCCGTTAAACATTTACTTTTATAAGTTAATAACACGTGGGATGTTTTTATAATGTATATATATAAGTCTCTATAAAATATACGATAATAGTAATAATATAAATATATATAATGTGGTTACAAGGGAAAACATAAATTGGACACAGCATTACTTTTATAAGAGACATGCGTTTTATACCCCACAGTAGGCATACTAACAAGTTCACACACAAATACAACAGAAAAGGTAAACATTCATATCAAACTCAGGTTCACAGGACATGTTCATATTCATAGCCAACATTCACTATCAACAACTCAAAAGATTCATATATACACAAGCTCAGCATATCTATGCATCCAAATGATTGATAGATCACACGACAATATTCATACATAATTCACAAAAAGATTCAGATATACACATGTCCAGTATGTTTATGCATCCAAATGATTGAGATCACAGCCAATATGATCCATGGACGAACTTTAATTACCTAGGGTACAGACTGGTAAATGGTGTTCAATCGGAGGTACTTCTTGATAGAATTAGTTCTTGTACGAGTAAACTTTCGAGTACATAAGAGGCAGCACAGACAATCTGAACTTTGCTTGTAGGTTTATCCTCAAATAGTGGCCTCGTGCCGAGGGAGGTTTGAGCAACTTGGCCACTACTTTCATCCAACTAGTTTACTGGCTCATCTTGGTCCTGTATCTCGCCAAAATTCTACATTGCAGACGAGAAAGGAGGCGGTTGAGAAAATGAACCACCCAAATTTTTTGTGCAGTTCAACTGAAATGGAGCAACCTTGGCGTGCAGACTGATTAAGTGCCAGATGAATATACGCGTCAACCAACTTGTCTGGAATCTTTAGACTCCATGCCATATAGTTCGCTACCATATGTGCCGATAACCAAAAGGCACAAGTTGGGACCAAAGACTGGACTGCATTTTTCTGGGCTATGCACCAAGCAATATTTTTGGCGTTCACTCTCCTAATACATGGAGTTTGACAATTGGTTGATGCCGGTTGATACTCGAATGAATATAGGCACTTCTTGTCAACATCGATGCTTGTCTGAGTGAACTTTGGAGTACATAGCAGCAGCATAAGTACCTGTCCATCTGATCATTTTGTGCAGTTCTATTGAAATCACCCGATGTAATGTTTTGCCTGCGAGTTCAGGCTCCAAATTACTCCTTTATGAAATCGGCAAACAGTAGCACAATACCAAATTACCAATACATATGACAGGCACAATAATCAGGATAAAGACCAGTACCAACCTGTGTGAGGTAGCATATCAATTACTATTTCCTTTGACTAGAAGCCGAGATAAGCCAAGCGACTCACGGCAAAGGAAGAAAGCAAGCGGAGATTAGCTACTGACAGGAAAGGACGGAAGCTGTCGAGGCAATGAAGCACCCAAAGTTTTTGTGCAGCTCCACCAAAATCGAGCATCCCTGTTGGCACATATATTGAGAGAGTGAGATTACAGTAATAGTGGGACTAGTTGATGAAACATACACTAACAAATAGAAGCACCCTCATTATCTTAATGGGTAAAGTTAGCAACATAGTAGTCTTGCTTAAAGAGAGGTATTAGTTTATTTAATCAGTGCCAATTAGCTCAACTCAACACTCAAAGCATTGCCATTTATCATCGGTTGCAAAACTTTAACGTGCAAAGATAAAGGAGTTTCTCATGACAGTAGCACGATACAAATACAGATGACAGCAAACTAATATGGATGAAGGCCTTAGGCCCGTACCAACCTGAGAAAAAAAAGCTTATTCATGTAGTCCCATAAGAGATGATAAAGCACTCACTGGAATCACACAATAGTATATATTTTTGTGCACTTCAAATGTATGGTTGAAATCACTCTTGTTTACCATTGTTGAGATTATATCAAAAGATTATCAAGAACTTCCAGCAGAGTTAAAGCACTGGCTGGGATACAGTTCATTGTATTGTCTTGTGTAGTTCCACTAAAATGTATGATTGGCACAACATGATCCCTGTTTGCACAAGTAGGAACAAGGTGAAACCTTCATTAGCTTAGTGAGAAAGGATAGGAAGACATTAGCATATTACTCAAACAGTAGCATCAAATTCATGATGGACAATACGCAAAACATTGCCTCATTGAACCAATGGCAATAAATTGACATGCAAAACAATAGCACTATTATGTCATGACACTAATAATATTCCCTCCCTGCTCCACCCCATGATTCACCTCCATAGACAAACATACACACGTACATGATTCAGCATAGGGTCCTAGTAAAGATTTGTTTAACTCCAACAGGAAAATTAGGCAGTAATAAATTAGTGGTACTTAAGTACTCCTAATTAATTAAGTGAGACAGCAGAAGTGGAAGGGCTCCCTGGAGGATCGTCTCACATGTAAGGTAGTCGTTGCCGGAGCCCTTGAATGGCCTCGACTGAGGCCTCTGGCTTCAGCAAGATCGCCTTGGCACTGTTTATTCTTCTTCTTCTTCCTCTTCATGCTCTGTTTCTCTTTCTCCTCACCAGTTGGTGAAACCAAGTACATGATTGGCCTTCTAATTCAGAACTGGTTTTGTCAGTGAGGGAGTACAAGTGTACTAGTAAAAAACAGCATTATTTTCTCATGGCAGTCGCAAAATAGAGATGAACACATGCATTAAATATCATTCTTACCTAAAGGAAGGTTATGGCGCCAATATGGATGATGAGGATTGGAACACAGATCTCCCTTTGTGCAGTTCCACCAAAATGAACCAACTATTCCATTCTGACATTCCAGTTAAACAACACAAAAGTCACTTCTTTTAAGAAGAGTTTTGTGCAGTGCACCAAAAGGTCACAACAGCAACCAGGTGAATTGGATATCCCTGTTTGCACAAAAAGGCACAGAGGAAACAGTCAAAGTCTCAAACAATTACAGGAAAAAACATTTGGCTAAACTTGTCATGGCTTATAACAGTGGCATGGCTTCATTTTTACCAGGGACATTAGATTAAGAACAACTAAGGCTGCGTTCAGTTCACAGGTTTGGTGCAGGATTTTCATAGGAACACAATTCCTATGGTATTCTTTCCCTTCCAACCGTTCGGAACACGGGAAAGGTGAATAGTGTTTCATAGGAAAGTTGGTCTGGTAGTACTGATTCCATAGGATTAGAAACATCCACGCGCTGCTCATTTTTTGGGCGGAAGCCCGAGGCAGGCGCTCGCTGACATGCGTTAGAGAGGTTGCTGTGTTGTGTTGCCGGAATAAAAAAATCAACCTATGTGTGGTACGTGAGGTGAGGACAAGAGTAGTCATTGTGCAGCTGAATAAACAAATAGCATCTCATACTGCCAAGCATGCTACTCTAAAAAAACAAATCTGTACATTTCGTAGTCCATCCGAACACATTCTCTTGAGAGTTTCCTCCGGTTCGCTGTTCCGTAGTTTTATACATACATTCCTTTCCTATTCCTCTATTTTCATCAAGACCTATGTTTTCTGCCCCTTTATTCCGAACGGAGCCTAAATATTTGGTATAAGGGCATGGGACAGTGGGTGCACCAGCAGTCCAGCACCATGTACGTAAACAGGGGCATAAAGTGGTGATTCATAGTTTGTTGCCCCAAGAAACAAACATCCAAGAAACATATCTGGGTTGGTCCCATTTTTGTTCACTCTAGCCACCTACTCCTATGTGTGGATAGCAAATCTAGTCCTGGTCATACCACTGTGTACAGCATTACCCCTATATTTCCCTTTTCGACCAAGAGACCGGTTGGATGACCAGTCTGTACTACTTTCACTCCCTTTCCTTCCTGTTTGTACCAAGTCCGATGTACTCCCTCCGTTCGGAATTACTTGTCGCAGAAATGGATGTCTCTAGATGTATTTTCGTTCTAGACACATCCATTTCCGAGACAAGTAATTCTGAACGGAGGGAGTACATACTAAATTCCCTCACCCCCACTTTATTTCTTGTTTGAACCAAGTACTCCCTCCGCCCGGAATTACTTGTCATCAAAATGGATGTGTCTAGAACTAAAATACATCTAGATACATCCATTTCAATGACAAGTATTTTCGGACGGAGGGAGTACAAGATTCGACTCCATGAAGTAGCTTTACCTCTAACAATACAAGAAGAAGAAAATATGTGACGTTGGACCATCCGATCGAGAGGGGCTGAGAGGTAGAAAATGATGCACATGCAGCGACGTAGTGAGCTGGGGAAGTAGAGCTAAGGCGGTTTCGAACGAAGATATACCTAAAGGTCATCGGGATGTGGATAGGTGGGCGGCGGGAGGCCGGATCCGCCCACAGGCAACGACGAAGGGACCGGAGGACCTCCCGCGTCGGCGCTCTGCCAGAGATAACGGTGCGGCCGGCAGTGGGTCTCCTCCCTCGCTGTCGACGACGGACTAAACGCTGCCCTCCTCCCCTTCACCGGCGGAGGGGGATACGTCTGGATCTGTAACCAGCGGTGAGGATAGAAAGCCAGTGTTTTTTGAAGGGAGAAAGACAGTGTTACTACCCCTATCTTGTTTAGATCTGGAGAGGATGAGAGTGTGTGAATAGAGCAACCCTAGCAAGCAAGCGCGGAGGCTCCGGCCTATATATACGTAGTGGGGTAGTTTTCCTTTTTCACTCCATCAAAACAATCGTTTAAAATTGTGTACTACTACATGCCAGGTCGCGGTTTTTGTAGTTGTTGATTGTTTTTTGAGATAGCTACCCGCTTGTTCCAAGTGGTGTTACGGTGTGCCAGGTCGCACTTTGTATCGTTCAAGTCTGGTACTACAAGTCCCTCCATTAAATGAACAACCAACCCCTCGTAAAAATTGTGAACAAGCCCACGGCTAAAATTAGCGGAAACATGGGTTGCCCCAACATGCATTATTATTTATATTTTCTACACCCTCCGTTCCTAAATATAAGTCTTTTTTATAAGCCACACCTAAGACAAGAATTTTTTTATTAGCAGTGAACCCCACATGTCATAGACACAAAAATTGTGGCAAGATTCCCTTAGGCAAGCCAAAGTGTGTCTAACAATTTGAGCAACTCAGGTTAGGCAAGTGTGGCAAGTGTGGGAAAAATAATGTGGCAACATAAGACAAACATAGTCACAATCCAAACAGCCCCGTAATTTTTTGTGACATGCAAGAAAATTTGGTTAGTTAAATTTATAGTCAAAATTTGGCAAGGTGCATCAAATCAACACATGCAAGTATCAAAAGGAAAGTCACGGCATGCATGCATGCGTTGTACTCCCTCCGTTTCAAATTTAAGTCTTTTTAGAGATTGCAACAAGTGACTACATACGAAGCAGAATACGTCTACTCCTACATACGAAGTAGCCCATTTTAAATGTGTAAAAAGACTTATATCGAGTGCAGTGCTTTTATGTGTCGCGTCAACTCGTACAAGACCGAGAAATTTGATTACTACAACGCCCTCTCCCGCGCGGACTGAGCTCCGGTGCCTTAACTGCACCTGCCTTTGGCTGCATGACAGGAGGGCCAACCACCTGTTGGGCCCACCTGTCATAGACGCAAAGGTAGGAGCAGTAAGTAGAAGCTTTCGCTACACGCTATCCCTCCCGCACGAGGTGGACGGACATGCAGCAGTGGATTTGATACTGTAGAAGTAGGAGTAACATCATTGTTCGTCTTCTCGAAGAGGCGAAGAGCCAAGCGCAACCCAAACGTGGCAGTTGCGAACGCTCGCGTGGTGCGGTTCCTTGGAGTACTAGCCAGGCTCTTGCATGAGACAAAATTGCTATTGTTTAACAATTAAACTCCATTATCCATTGGTTGATACTCATTCTGCATAGGTCCACGCGCTTAGCACTGTTTCCTCCTGGGGTCACCAATGTTTATTTGCTAATTAATAGCATTGCATGCAATGAACTAGCCATTGCAAGTCATTAAAAGCATGCACACCTCTCATCTCTTATTGGTTGATATGTCAAGAAACAAGAAACAAGGTAGAAGTTAATGCACCGCGCCTAAGTGTTTTGGGACTATATGGTTTTTGTAAGATGACTTACACACCTAGACGGAGGGAGTAGTATAGCCCTGTAAACCGGAAAGGAGTATTTGCCTTTCTAGAGATTTCAACAAGTGACTAGACTACACCGTGTGCAATACTCCCTCCCTTCCGGTTTATAGGGCTCAAATCTCAAATCTCATGAACCAAGGCATTTTGCGATTGGAGGAATGTATCTCGTACTTTACAAAACTACCCTAATTAAACTCATGCATTAATTACGTAGTTCTCTCGTTTTCCTCTCCGCCTTGGTCGCGGTGCACAATATTGAGCACTCCTATATGACTAGCCGCTCTATCTACATGCGGGACATTTCAAAGCATCTGGGCCCGCGTGCCATCCACCAAATCACAGCGAGGTGCTACAGTCGAGACTCACTTGTCACCCCGGTGTGGCCGTCATGACCCGTCATATCACAAAACCCACACCTTTACTAGCAGTGGTAAGGTGGCCTCCAAGTTGGACTGGACGAAGCAACCATCATTTCACTGGAACGCTCGTTCAAGCCCTTTCTTCCCTTTCTTGAAGAAAACCTCACTCCAGGCTACTCACTTCTGCCATTTTTCTTCTGTACCGACGAAGGAAAGGTGGGCGAATCAGTTATGCTGCTATATTTTCATTCCAAGAATCTTATTTTTGCGAAGCACCGACCGATTCTCACATCCTATTCTTTTCCCGTTTTCATTGTGATTGTGGTTTCCTTTCGATTGCTTTTTGTTTGTCAGTTCATTGATGGATCCTGGAGCACTAGGCAAAGAGTTGCCGGCGGACAACCCACTGGAGACAGCGATCTCCAGGAAGCGAGCACCGACCAACGAGTTGACCATGTTGGCGGGCCAACCCATGGAAACGAAGAACTCCAAGAAACAAGCACTGGCCAAAGAGTTGAGGACGTTGGCGGACGAACTCCTCAAAGAAAGTTGGAAGAACAGCAAGGGCCCCACCGTGCCTACCCCAGGAACTCTGATTGCCACCTATGTGAGGCTCAAGACCGAGTTTGAGGAGATAGTCGCCGTTGAGAAGCAGTATTCCCCTGGCAAGGTGATGGCCCCCATCGAGGACGAGGAGATGGCCCCGGGAGGGATGAGATCCCCCGGTGAGCTGCACAAGGTAAAAAATAATGGCTTATTACCATAGTTGTGGTTTTTGATTATTTGCAATGTGCTTGCTAATATGTTAGGGTTGTGCAGGTGCCGGTGGACATTCTTGATGATTCCGATGTCGTGGCCCGTCCTGTTGGCATTGCCCCGGAGATCGATTCCAATGCCGCTGTCCATCCTGTGGACATCACCCCAGATATCGATTCCGATGTCGCGCTCAGTCTTGTGGACATCGCCCCAGAAATCGATTCTCATGCCGCTGTCCGTGCTGTGGTCATTGCCCAAGAGATCGATGACAAGAAATAGTTGGTCGCGCTAATCCTTCAGGGTAGTTTGCATTGCCCTGTGTTTAATTACCAGAACGATGCATGTTATCAAACCATGTTAGGGCTAGTGCATTGTCTTGTGTGGGCGGATCTTGCTACTTTTTTTTGATAGTGAATCATGCGAACCCTCTCCGAGTTATGGAAACAGATGTATCCTCACCAGCTTTTGATGTAATATATGGCATGCTTAGATGTAAGTTTGAACTGTTTATCATATCAGCAGGGCTTGTTTGATGATTCTTGGTGTTAGTAGGCTAGCTACTGTGCGAGCTATAGTACTTGCAAAACACTCACCGAAGAGAAACGTTGGGGCTGATGAGCTTGTGGTACACTTATACTTATCCCTCGTCGATCGACCAATAGCCCTAGCTCCTAAAATTGTAGGCTTAGCGATCGATCAGACAATAGTCGACATACATTCAGGCCTCATTTGGTTCATAGGGTAGGAAAATCGTTCAAAAGTACAGAGAACGTGCAACACAAAATCATAGCAGTGCAGAGACGTACTCCCTCTGTTCCAAAATAGATGACCTAGGCGGGCTAGTTTGGCCTAGTGGGTTTCAGTGATATGACGTGGTACAGTGACGTCCAGTCTTCGCGTGTGGTAGCAGTATTGCGGGTACAGTAAGTTTTCTTGAAGAAGCGGAATTCAACGAAGTCATGATGGTTCCTTCGTCCGAACAACTTACAGTGGGAAAGGTTGGGCCTGCGATACGATCGGGGTAGACCAGGATAATTTTGTGCATGGCAGGTGGACCAGGATGGTCGACGTCCCACATGTCGGCGAATGAAAGTATTCTTTCCGATATAGAGGACGAGCAATGAGTATTCATTGTTTATTTTTGATGAAAGCTATTATATCCACTGTTACGACGGAGGAGTGTGAAACACGGCAGCCCAGTGAACTTGGCATGTGCACCACTCCCTCCTTCCTCATGTAATGCCCAGGTTATAGCTTTTTCTCACTTTCTCTCTATCTATTTCCTCACAAATGTTTTTTACCTTTCTTTTTTTAAGACACAATTGTTTTTATGCCTTTTTAGAATTATTTTTTTATACCTAGGAGCACGTGTAGAGACGGGCTCTTGCAGAGCCCACTCCTTGACTTTGTCAATGCCTCTCTCTCCTCCACATAAGGAGTACTACTTGCTATGCATGCATGCGGCGGGCAGCTGGCGTCTTGAGGGGCCAGGGCGGTGAGAGCGGGCTCCGGAAGCGGTCCGGACTCCAGCATGGCCCACCTCACATTATCACCATATATTTCTTGGAGTCCGTGCGCGGCGGGCGGGCGATCACTTCTCCCTCCCCCGTTTCTCTCTTCTCAGCCGACGCCCGCCGAGCGATTAGATTTCGGCTATCGACGGTTTATTCAATTACGGTCCCACATGTCAGTGAAATTGCAAGACAACGCGTGTCCCCTCTGGTGAGCGGCGTGCGAGCCGGACTGTCGGGGTTGCGACGCGTACGATTCGTAAGTGTGCCGCCTTTTCCTTTAGAACTTGCGAAGCGTAACATTTTCGCGCGATCGATCGATAGAAATCCATAACAAAATGACGAGGGCGGTGCTTTCCCGCTCGTTAGGCGGGCTAGTTCGAGTGATATGACGTGCTACAGTGTCGTCCACTTGCTCCATTTTTATGTAAGCAAGAGTTTACACTCTTACGCGGGAGGAGTGCGAAACACCGCGGATCTGATTTTGATCGAGGGATAACTATTCCCTGCCAAATAATGGAGGATTGTTAGCGATTATAGCATGGTAGTTAGGGCATCTCCAGCGCTGGCCCACAAATTTACACCGGCATCTGTCCGAGGACACTGATGGATGCCATCCGATGCTGCCCGCATACCTTTCGACAACTATATGAACTAACCGGACGAAATTCGTGCAAACAAAGCAAATTTCAAATTAACCGGATGAAATTCATTACATTTCGAAAACTTTTCCTACAAACTGGACGAAATTCATTACATATTTTGCACAAACCGTACTAAAACCTACTGTAAACCTAATCTAAACGATCGCCGGCGCCCGACCACCATGTCCGGCCATGAACCCGAGAAAGACAGCAATTGCCTTTGCCTCCTCCTCATCCGCCTCGATAACCTCCTCCTCCTCCAGAGCGGCGGCGACCTACCATGTACTACTCTTCCTCGCTGCCGGCTGCGCCCGCGCACGCGCGCCGGCTTCGTGGTCGTGGCGGCGGAGGGCGGCCGGGGGGTGCCGGCGATCTCCTTCGTTTGCTCCTGCGACAATACGTCGAAGAGAGCTTTGGAGCGCGCCCGGAGCGGAGCCGCCGATGTCCCTCGTCTGCTCCTGCGACAGTACGTCCAAGAGAGCTTTAGAGCGCCAGGAGGCCATGGTTGAAGTGGTGCCGACAAAAGGAAGGGACCGGAGGAGAATAAGTGTGGGTCTTTGGCTATGGCTGGGAGCTGGGGCTCGAGTTAATATAGCGGGCGAATGGCAATGAGCCGCGGCAGACGGATGGACAACTGGCGCCGGAGTAGGTTCATCGGGCGTGAATGTGGACGCTGCTTCAGTGACTTAACTGCAAATGCATTTGGGTTACTGACATGTGGGCCCAACGGGCATCTGGCCCGCATGTCAGTGACACACCAATTGCACATGCAGTTAAGTCTGGTGAATGCGGCATTGACATTCTGGAGAGACGGTGACTGTTTCAGGCGGGAAGCGCGCGCTAGCGATGGAAGGGGTTTCGATGTGCAGTGGCACCAAGATCGGTCGCTCATGATAGTACATACTCCGTACCATACTACCATAGTACCCTCTCTAGCTTAGGCTGTTTTATAGATTGTCATTGTGATGGACGATATACATGAGCAAGGCGGTCCAAGTATGACCGTTGGTGTTGAGCCAGGTGAATACATGCTCGGCGTTCATGTAGGCCTCCATCAAACGTCTAAACAGTAATGTCAGGCACCGCCGGGGCGCGCAGGTGATGGGCTCGCCGTTTGCGTTGCGCCATGAGCAGGACTTTAATTTAGAGGGCGACGTGCATGCATTACCATGCTTTGACAGCGTGAGCGTGAGTGTCCGATGCGAAGTATTTCATTTTCATTTGGCTGACGAGGGTGCGTTGCAGCGACGAGTCCGTGGTTTGATTCCCCACATACGCATAATTTTCGTTTTTACTGTATTTCTTTCTCCATTGACAGGTAAGCCTGCATAGATAGATAAAGAACACGAGCTGATGAGGCGCATGCGGACTGTTTGACTGGTCAACCAGACAAATACGGAGCTATACGCTGAGCCAGTGACCGTATAATCACCATATCTCGTATACAATGATCAAAGTGAGCTATCAAGACAAGTTCGATGACCGCCAATGCATTTTACTCGGTAATAAATGACCAGGATTGAAGGGGATTCCAAATTTGCTTTGTCTTCTGTCCTTGAGCTCTTGACAAACCAATGCACTATACGGTTGTCCGGCCACTCCACCCCAGAGCTCTCACCAAGCGTCGTTCATGCCACCGCGCCGCACACTAACCGGTAAGGCAGCGATGGCATCCCGCCGCGCCGAGTTCCTCGCCGCCCACGACCGCACACAAAATGGTAGGGAAGCGATGGCATCCCGCCGTGCCGAGTTCATCGCCGCTCGCGACCTCAGAACTATGTGGGAGGAATTTGAAGATGCCAAGGCCGAATGGGCGATAGAGCAAGAGGCGGCCAAAGCCGCACAGAGGGAGCGGAAAAGTCAGAAAGCACTCAAGAAAAGAGAGGCCCGCCGCCGCAAGAAAGAAAAGGACGCACGCGCTGCTGCGGAGAGGTCGGCGGAGATCCAAGCACGGTGGGGTGTCGCCGACAAAGCCGGGAAGGAGAACGACGGCGTCTGGCCAGCATGTGAGAAGTAGTAGTACTAGTAGTTAGTGTGTGTGTGTGTGTCTGAGTACGAGCATGTACCAATACTACTAGTTACTACTGTAGTTTTTAGAGCAAATTACCAGTACATTAGCCTAGACTAAATGGAAAAATTCCTATCGTAAGCATCAAATGGCATCTCTTTCTCTATAGGAATTGAGATGCATGTCATCTCACTTCCTATGATTTTCATATTCTTATCCTATGAACGAAAGGAGGCCTCCGTTGGAGTAACTACTGTAGCTGGCAGTACTGCTGGTACAGTAGTTTTCTTCAAGAAGCGGAATTCAACGAAGTCATGATGGTTCCTTCGTCCGAGCAACTTCAAAGTGGGAAGTGGGCCTGTGATTTGACGGCTCATTAGTCATTGTTACTGCGGCGCGACGACCTGGGTGACTCTCCCTTGGAGTTCTGCGTGCATGGCAAGTGGACCAGGATGGTCGACGTCCCACATGTTGGCGAACGGAAGTATTCTTTCCGATATCGAGGAGCAAGGAAACCGCGTGGTATAGTATCACTGCTGATTGGTTCGCAAAAAAAATAGTATCACTGCCAATTTATAATTATTTTTTATTTCTGATGAATGCTAGCATTTCAACTCTTACGACGAAGGGTGCCAAACACGGCACGTGCTGGATGTCCCACACGTCAGCGAAAGGAGTGAGACATGAACAGCGTGGTAGAGCCCAGCATAAAAAAACAGCGTGGTAGAGCGTCTCCACTTCTTCCACTTCTGGGTCGGAGACCACACGTAGTAGTACTTAGTGGTATGAACGATACAAAGTGCGACCTGGAGAGAAAGACACGTCTAGTTGGAAGGTCTCGGGGCATACACATAAACAAATATAAAAGTTAATATGTGCCTCCAACTAATATAGTAGTAGTAGAGTACTTAGGCACGTACTCCATAACATCACAGTGCATTTCACGTACAACATTTAGTGGTAGTACGTAGTAAGAGACAAATGCCGCCCAAGAGTTCCCTTCTCGACCTACTTTTGGGTGTTTGGTAGAGTGTATGGAGGGTGCATGAGTCCACACTAGTTTAGCACAAATACACTAGAAGCATGCATGAAGAGAGCATGCATGAAGAGGGGTGTTGAGTTGAGCATGCATGAAGAGGGAACAACTATGCTGAGACGAGAACGCAACCAAACACTCCCTATATGCCACACATGTTCATACCATTTGTGCCTTTCTACTTCACTTACTGCGCTACATTACTCAGGTTCGTACATCCACTCTTGGGTACATGTCCGTCTTGTAGTTCCAGTCCCACGTGTTCTTCATATAGATGGAACGATCCTTGCATAACACGTGCACCTTGATGCTAGATGTCTCCGTTGGCAAAAGGATGAACAAAGCTCACGTAAAAAATAGAGTGGAAGAACATAGATTTCGGACGACCGAGAAGGAGCAAGGAACCTCGTGGTGGAGCGTCTGCACTCATAATATTTAATATTATTCAGCGATATAAAATTAACCAATCATCTCCACAGTGGACTGGAAGAGTACGAAACACAGCAGCCCAGTGTAGTTACATCATACTAGTATATGGCTAACCCACGCTATCACCATATTTCTTGGCTTCCGTGCGACACCTATCTCTAGTAATCCAGCAGCCTGTATCGCTTCTCCCTCCTCGTCTCTATCAAAGTGCGGCGGGCTGGTGTTTCTGCCGTCTATTGAGGTCGGTTAACTATCACATGTTAGCGACATGCCAAGAGCATTCTAAAAAAATTCCTTTCATGTTCCGTTTTCAAAAAGAAAAAAATCCTTTCACGTACGAATTTGCCTGTATGCTTTGAGCAACTTGCATGTCCTATACTGCTCCTGTTTGATACTCTAACTTAGCTAGAGGTTAGACTAACTCATGACTAACCCTGAACTAACTGTAGCCAAAGAGGTGTTTGGGTGACAAGGTTAGATTGACAATAAATGCACTTCATGGAGAGAGAAAAGTGATTTTTCAATGGTCCCAATGAGAACTATCTCCAGTTAGCACCTCTTGGGTGGGATAGTTTTTTTGGGTGGGTTCGGTGCAACTTGCTCCAATTTAAACCCTCATGCTTGGATACTTTAGGGCTATTTGAGCCCCAACTAGCTCAAACTAACTCTAACCCATGGATCCAAACAGGGCCTATGGCCAGTCTCGACGCGGAGCAGTCGCGTGCACCAGGAAGCGGCGCTCTCTCGGCCGTCGCGCCACTTCAAAGCCGGCGCCAGTGAGAGGTCGCCTCCACTCTGGCCGGGCATTAATGCGGCATTGACGCTCCAGGGTGACGCTGACCGTTTCACGCGGGAAGCGCGCGCTGGCAAGAGAGTATAGGTTTTGAACCATTTCAGGTGTAGTACTGGTAGTTTGCAAAACTACTCAATTATTGCACTCAGTTTCCTAAGAAATTGTGGTAAAAAAACGTTACTCCACAGCCCGCTTCCCTTCTCCTTCCTCTTCCACCGCCCGTGCACGTCCGCGGGAAGCGACCGGTCAACCCTTATATAGGAGTGCTAGCACAAAAAGATGCATGCATGACCACTAAAATTTCCATATTAAAGCGCCGCTCCGGCGGGAGTATGGCGTATGTTGTTACCTTCGGTCGGCCCATGGCTACCGGGCGACAGCGACCAGGGAAGAAGCGGCGGGAGGGGAATGAATGCAGCTACTGTTTGGGTTCGCCTTCCGGCTTAAATAAATGCGCAGCATCACGTGTACCCGCGGGTGCACAAATTGTAACATACGTGTCTGCTTAAGTGGGCGTCACGTAACTGGTGTGTGTGAGAGAGATATTCTGAGAGACAGAGTGCGTGTGTGCGACTCTACTCTTCGGACATGTACTCAACCTTTTGCATCGGGATATAAGTATAATGGTATTTACTTTAGCTAGTGATTTACATGGCCATGTTAACGTGGTTGTGTCAAAAAATGTCACTTCCTGCTCGTGATTTGCGTTATATAATTACAAGCAAGATTCTCGTGTATTGCACGGAACATCAATATGCATTTTTTTACAGAACACCTGTTGTGATTGACCCATGCAGGAGTAATCCCATGTGTAAAAACTAATGATATCTCGAGAATTTTATCGGAAAACTGGTATCTCGAGAATGTCATCGAAAAAATGAAAGATGAGAGATAAGGCGAGGAGGAGTGGAGCGTGGTGGTGACTGGTGGTCGGAATGGGCGGAGGCATGGGGATGGACGGCGCCGGCAGGCGGCAGCGGCCACCATGCATGCTAGATTGTTCCAGAGACTTATTCCTTTTTTAATTGCTGAGCAATGAGGTTGCGGGAGATAATGATGTGGAGAGAGGTGCGGGTATCTTTTGTAAAATTATCATAGTTTGCTTTCTATCCTCAGATATAGATCATACGGTCTGTATTACAAGATGGCAGGCACACCATCACCGCCAACTCGTTTTTTTATAAGGGTACAAATGATAAGTTTGCTGACTACTAAAGTAAAGTGGAATTTGTCCATGTTATGCAAGTAAATAAAGGTGATTGTTTATCATACGGGTAAGGTTGGATGAAGGGTGGTAGGAACAAATGCTCTGCCTAGAGCATGTGTGTGTGAGATGGAGTCTTAGTGTGTGTGGGGTGTGTGTGTGTGTGAGAGAGAGAGAGAGGAGAGAGAGAGATGGAGTCTTAGTTTGTGTGTGTGTGTGAGAGAGAGAGAGATGGAGTCTTAGTGTGTGTGGGGGGTGTGCGTGCGTGCGTGCGTGTGTGTGTGAGAGAGAGAGAGAGGAGTCTTAGTGTGTGGGGGGGTGCGTGCGTGTGTGTGTGTGTGTGCATGTGTGTGTGTGTGTGTCGCGGGGTCCTCTGTGGCGGATGTAATTTAAGTGTGCATGGCTTCATCATAGAGAGGTGATGTGTATGGCAGAGGCCACCAACGATGGGGTGCGAGAGAGAAAATGCCCGTAGAGAGGGAAGAGAAGGTGTGTGCGCGTGAGAGGAGTCGACATCGAGAGAACGTGTTTGTTCGAGAGACACCGAGGAAGACTACTATATATCGATGGTGCATGTAGGCGGCAATTAAACAAAGGGATGGTCTTATTGGTTTCGGGGATATAGGGCAAGAGTGAGAGGCGGGGGGTAGCTAGAAGGAGATTGTTAAGTGTGAGTGTGTTTTACCCATCCAGGCGGAAGTTATGTGCACAAAAGAGGAGAACGATTCGATGTGGCGTTAGGATTGAGGGTAATTAACTACGTATGGAGACATAGAGACCTTGAACGTGCATGTGTGAGAGGTATACATGTATACGTGGGATGTGTGTGTGTGCGCGCGCGCATGATCGAGATAAAAGAAAGAAGACATAAGTCATAAGATCAACGACATGGGAGAGACGGATCGGTATGACAATATGCATGCATGTGAGAATGCAGGGAAGAAGGCCCGACAATTGAGCATGTGTTTTTGTCTTTAAGAGATAGTGGCGTGGGCTGGAGCATGCATCTATGGCGAGCAGAGGGAGTGAGGCGCAACGATTGTGCAAAAGAGACCAACCTATAAATGCATATGTATGGAGTGACATATATAGTGTGGGTGATAGGAAGCAAGACTCTGTGCGAGAAAGAAATGTTGACGGAGAAACTACAGATAGATACAGATATGGAGATGCTAGCTAGAGGGACATCCGCTAGTTTGGGTGTTGGAGATGACCGTCGGGTGGTTCAAAGGGTGAAGTTATATATGTGTGTGAGAGGGCACTTGACTGCATGTAGAGAGAAACATATGTAGTGTGCGTGATAGGAATCAAGAGTGAGGGCAAGAAAGAAGGTTGATGGAGAAACAGATAAATAGAAAGATAAAGATGCTAGCTAGTGTGCGTTAGAGATAGGAGTCGAGTGGATCAGAAGGCTGGGTTATGTGCGTGGGTGTGAGAGAGATAGAGAGAGGGTTCCACTTTCCCGATTTTCAAGCCAGTTCCACTTTCCCGATTTATATATCGTGGTTATGGTGTACCCCTGTTATGTACACTATGATCTGCCTAGTTGTTGTGTGCTCTTGTTATCATGGTTTGGCAATAAACTCTCTATATAGTATATTATGAACCTATCATCTGCCAGCTATCCTTACTTTTGGAGCCTATTTTTTGTGTACTTGTGCCAGATTATATAAATGCACGCACCATATTACAGCACACATGAGCTCTCTCATCAAAAATCCAGTGATAGCACACAAGTGTTTACAGGGGCGCCCCTATATTAGAATATCATCTGCATTACAAAGATAATCTCACAACTATTTATGTTTTCATGGTTCTCGGATATTATACGCAATTACAGTGAATATCAGAATCCGCGCATCAGAAGAATATTGTGGAACACTGCAATGACTTACAAAATTAGCACCAAGGCATTGAGTGCCATTCTGGAAGCAATGAAACTCATACGCTCCCCACCTGTTGATTCTTGTTCAGAATATCATCCTAATGACTATTCTAACCTCGAGGAGTCAAAGGCAGATGGCCTGTCCTGTTCACCCATCAAGGTGCATGTTCTAATTTGGCAAGGTTTTATTGATTGCGCGTATCTTGCATATGTTGTCTTGCATTTCTTCTACTTTGTTGCACCGCCATCTGCTTAGTTTACTCATCATATAACTCGAGATGCCATGCCCATCCATTATCAATACATATTCCATCTGTCATCATACCATGTTTTCCACTCAAATGTTGTTCTTGTGCATGAGACATCAAAAAGGAAGAGGGTGATTGCCGAACCTGAAGGAGCACCAGCAAAGTCCTTGAAAAACGTGGTGGTGCCGGAGAAATCAGACAGCGCCCCACTTATATTGGTTGTACAACCAGTGACACTAAACGTAGGACCAACTCCAGCAGACTATACCCATACTTCACTGGCCACACCACTAGCCCCACCACACAGGACCTGCACTCCAGCAAAAGGTATACCGATTTCATTTGCCATAGCACCAGCTGTACCACAGAAAAATCCCACTCCAGCAAAAAGTACAGCAAGTCCACCGGCCGAAGACCTATCCCAACTGCAGAGACGGCCAATTCCTGCAGATTGGAACCCCATTCCATTTATTCCCAGTTTAAAAGACAATGCTTTCAATGTTGTTAGGGACTACGTGCATATATTCCCATCATGGGAAGATTATAGTGAAGACAAACACCATTTTCACATCTTCCTGTCCAACTTACGTGTAAGTGCTATTATTCATGGTTATTATTTTCCTGTTTCTGCTGATCGAACACATCAATGATTTACATTACATTGTTGTAACTAGGCGAGGGTCAATCTGGATAGTCATGACGAGCAAAGCTTGCTTGTGCTTTTCAAGGAAGCATTGCAGCAGTATCGGTGTTACCTGAGGAAATCACACT
Source organism: Aegilops tauschii subsp. strangulata (assembly GCF_002575655.3). Lineage (NCBI taxonomy): Eukaryota > Viridiplantae > Streptophyta > Magnoliopsida > Poales > Poaceae > Aegilops > Aegilops tauschii. The sequence goes on from NC_053035.3 coordinate 400,750,514, forward strand.
TTGATGGCAAGTCTATAAACGAATTTCCGGTGAAGTCTCCTGTGCTAAATTTAGAAGACATTGAATGGAAAAACCTTGTTATGCACTGGTCTCGTTCCCAGGATGAGGTACTGTCTATGAAATCAAATGACAATTTGAACTTCTACTTTTCCGCATGTGCCTTACGGATCTTTTTTGCAAGAAATCTGCTCGAAGAAGAATTCCATTTTGAAAAGAACGACAGGATATCGCAAATATGTTGCCCGCTGCTTTGCTCTTGTTAGTACCTGTTGTCCTGTATCACTGTACTTGCATACATACCTTGTTCATTATGTGACAGCAGTATGCATGATAGCTTGCTTATCAATTGTTCGCTCCAAATTATCTGATCTGTATGAATGGTACATTAGTGTAGAATATATCCAATGCCAATGATTTTTTTAGCTCTGCATTGTTCTTGTAAGTACATGCTGTCCTTTATCAGTGTACTTATATTGACAGGTAGTTGTTCATGTACCATCACTCTGCAGCTTATTTTCCTTTGCCCTCCATTTTCTACACATCAGATCTATATTTACTCTTACCATAAGGTTGGTACTGAAGAAGTTTAGCTGTGCATTGCTCTTGGCTGTGCCTTTTGCCTGTATCGCTGAACATACATTTATAGCTACTTGGTTATGTAGCATCACTCTTCATCTTATCTTAAATATTCTCCATTTTTTCGTATATTATCACATCTATATTTACTCTTAACAAAATGTAGAATAAAGGCAATGCTTATGAAGAAGATTCTGTGGTAAACTTCTTGAATTGCCCCCCCCCCATCAGCATGGACAAGGGCTTTATAGAGCCTGTCTTCACCAGTAATGTAAGTTTGTCCTTCTCAAGCCTTCAAACTTTGTTGTGTATATTTGGTTAGGCATGACTGCAACAGCTGTTTATTTTTGGTGTTTGCATCAAATTGCATGTTTAAAGTTTATTATGTAGTTCATAAACAAAAGCTTGTCCTTCTCAATTTAAGTTTTCAGTTGTACAACCAAGTTCCTTCTTCATACCATGTAATTAAACTATACAGAGCAAGTGATCTTCTTTTGCACTGCATGTATGCTTCTGTTCTTCATCTGTAATCCAGTGGTGTGGTGAACCTACCCACTACAACACAATGTCATATTCTGCAATGTCTTAACTATGAACAATGTCATATCATTCTACTATTATTTAAACCGTCTCTTTATTTGCCAATCTGAAATGGGATAAATTGACAGCACACTAACCATTGATACTTATGAGTTCTTGATCTGTAATCCAGTGGTGTCGTGAAGATGCCAACTCCTTCACAATGTCATTTCCTGCCATGTCTTGACCTGAACAATACCATATTGTGTTAATGCAATTTTAAACTGTGTCACTTTATTCGTCAGTAAGAAATGTGATGAATTGTCAGCACTAATACTTTTATGTGCAAAACCTGTCATCTGTCTGCTTGTTTATCTTTCAGAGTGAGGAAGATATAAGTGTTGAACAAGCGCAGTCTCATCATCTTGCTCAGGTGGTTGCGCTGCAGCTCGCCAGCAGGGCTAACCTTTCTTGAACTCTATTGAAGATTTGTCGGTTTTGTATATTATTTTGTCGGCGTGTTTATTTGCACTGGTGACGATCTTTGATGCCCAGTGTATGTAATCTGCTGTCTGCTTGTGCTTTATTATCATAGTGGCGAACTTTGATGCCCAGTGGATGTAATATGCCGTAATTTCTTTATTGTATAGTCTAGGTTTTTTCTTATTCACGATGCTGCAGTTATTTTACTGTATATATATCCTGTCTTCGCAGTAAACCGGCCAAACCGTAAAATTACGGTACATAATCGGGCCGTCATGCAATCACGATGTATGATCCGCATCATGGGCCTCGTCAAACTGGCCCACTGGTAGATTCGGGCCTTTAATAGGCCGAGTAACCCCCGGCCCTCTTTTCGCAAGAAAACTCAATGGGCTTTTAGGAGGCTGAGAAGTAGGTTGGGCCTGAAACGTGCCGAACAGCTCACGGGCCGGCAGCAGCCCGAAATGGACCCCGGCCCATGATTGTGCGAATCAAATCACGGGCTTTTAACAGGCCAAAATTGTCTTGGTCCTTGTTTGGCCCAATCACATATCGGCTGCGAGCAGGCCGGATGCAAACCGGGCCATAGTTAGGCCCAACTATATGACGGGTTTTTAACAGGCCGAAATTAATATAGGGCCGAAATGTTAAACGGGCCCTTAATAGGCCAAAACTAATATCAGACCGAATTACTAAATGGGCCTTTAGCAAGTGGGCCCAAAAGCATAGCGTCCAGTTAATGGGCCCAATCTGATATGGGCCATAATTGAGGCCAAAGCCTCTTAAAGGGCCAGACCTGATCTGGGCCGTGATTTGGCCCAGAACGTGGGCGGCTTTTAACGGGTCAGATCTCATATGGGCCATTATTAGGCCCGGAACGTGGCAGGCCATTAATGGACCGGATCAAATATGGGCCGGCATTTGGCCCAAAACATGGCAGCCAGTTAATGGGCCGGCCTACTAGGGTCCTCAAAATCTTGTGGGCCTACAGCTAGGCCGGCCCATTAGTGTCGGCGAAATCTCCCGGGCCTTTAGCTGGGCCGGCCCATTATGATCCGCAAGAATTTTGTGGGCCTTTACCTGGGCCGGCCCATTATGGCACACAAAAATCTTATGGGCCTTTACCTGGGCCGGCCCATTATGGCCCGCGAAATCTTGTGGGCCTTTAGCTGGGCCAGCCCATTATGGTCCGCAAAATCTCGTGGGCCTTTAGCTGGGCCAGCCCATTATGGTCCGCAAAATCTTATGGGCGTTTAGTTGGGCCGGCCCATTTAAACTTGATGGGTCGTGCCACGTGTCGACATATCATAGGCGCCTTCTGTCCAATGAGTGGATGACATCTGTCCCAACGATGAGCCGACACGTGTTTCCTCCAGCCAATGATGATTTTACACGTGGAAAATCCCCATTGGTCGCGGCTGTTAACGGGTTATCGGATCCAAAACCCGACCCGATAGCTTAACGGCGTTCCGTTACGGTGGATGCCACGTGTCGGTCACCCTTGACGAAAGCACTTCTGTGACGCGCGATTTATCGTCATGGAAGTGGACACATCCGTGATGATAATTTTGGTAATGTCATGGAACACTTCTACGACAGCACAGGTATGACTATCTTGATTCTGTCATAAATTTGTCATGGATGTACATGCATGACAAAAAACGCGACCTACTGTGACAAACACGTATCATCACGGAAGTGTATTTTTTTGTAGTGTAGTTCTTCCAAAGTCTATACTTTGTTTTTATACATGGATCCTCTCTCGGATTTTATGGCCTCGAGCCATTCGTCAGAATCTGGGCCCACCATCGCTTCTCCATAGCTCGTAGGTTCATTGTTGTCTAGCAACATGACTTCCAAGACAGGATTACGTACCACTCTGAAGTAGTACGCATCCTTGTCGACCTACGAGGTTTGGTAGTGACTTGATCCGAAATTTCATGATCACTCTCAGAAGCTTCCACTTCAATTGGTGTAGGTGCCACAGGAACAACTTCCTGTGCCCTGCTACACACTAGTTGAAGTGACGGTTCAATAACCTCATCAAGTCTCCACCATCCTCCCACTCAATTCTTTCGAGAGAAACTTTTCCTCGAGAAAGGACCCGTTTCTAGAAACAATCACTTTTGCTTCCAGATCTGAAATAGGAGGTATACCCAACTATTTTGGGTATTCTATGAAGATGCATTTATCCGCTTTGGGTTCGAGCTTATCAGCCTGAAACTTTTTCACATAAGCGTCGCAGCCCCAAACTTCTAAGAAACGACAGCTTAGGTTTCTCTAAACCATAGTTCATACGGTGTCGTCTCAACGGAATTGCGTGGTGCCCTATTTAAAGTTAATGCGGTTGTCTCTAATGCCTAGCCCATAAATGATAGCGGTAATTCGATAAGAGACATCATGGTATGCACCATATCTAATAGGGTGCAGTTATGATGTTCGGACACACCATCACACTATGGTGTTCCAGGCGGTATTAGTTGTGAAACAATTTCCACAATGTCTTAATTGTGTGCCAAACTCGTAACTCAGATATTCATCTCTATGATCATATCACAGACATTTTATCCTCTTGTCACGACGATCTTCAACTTCACTCTGAAATTACTTGAACCTTTCAATAATTCAGACTTGTGTTTCATCAAGTAAATATACTCAGCATCTACTCAAATCATCTATGAAGTAAGAACATAACGATATCCACTGCCTGCCTCAGCACTCATTGGACTGCACACATCAAAATGTATTACTTCCAACAAGTTGCTTTCTTGTTCCATCTTACTGAAAACGAGGCCTTTCAGTCATCTTGCCCATGTGTTATGATTTGCATGTCTCAAGTGATTCAAAATCATCTGAGTCCAAACGATCCATCTGTATGGAGTTTCTTCATGCATATCTACCAATAGACATGGTTCGCATGTCTCAATCTTTTCAAAAACGAGTGAGTCCAAAGATCCATCAACATGGATCTTCTTCATGCATCTTATACCAATATGACTCAAATGGCAGTGCCACAATTATGTGGTACTATCATTACTATCTTATATCTTTTGGCATGAACATGTGTATCACTACGATCGAGATTCAATAAACCATTCATTTTAGGTGCAAGACCATTGAAGGTATTATTCAAATAAACAGAGTAACCATTATTCTCCTTAAATGAATAACCGTATTGCGATAAACATAATCCAATCATGTCTATGCTCAACGCAAACACCAAATAACAATTATTTAGGTTTAACACCAATCTCGATGGTAGAGGGAGCATGCGATGCTTGATCACATCAACCTTGGAAACACTTCCAACACATATCGTCATCTCACCTTTAGCTAGTCTCCGTTTATTCCGTAGCCTTTTATTTCGAGTTACCAACACTTAGCAACCGAACCGGCATCTAATACCCTGGTGCTACTAGGAGTACTAGTAAAGTACACATTAATATAATGTATATCCAATATACTTCTGTCGACCTTGCCTGCCTTCTCATCTACCAAGTATCTAGGGTAGTTCTGCTTCAGTGACCGTTCCCCTCATTACAGAAGCACTTAGTCTCGGGTTTGGGTTCAACCTTGGGTTTCTTCACTAGAGCAGCAACTGATTTGCCGTTTCATGAAGTATCCCTTCTTTCCCTTGTCCTTCTTGAAACTAGTGGTTTTACTAACCATCAACAATTGATGCTCCTACTTGATTTCTACTTTCGCGGTGTCAAACATCGCGAGTTGCTCAAGGATCATCATGTCTATCCCTGATATGTTATAGTTCATCATGAAGCTGTAATAGCTTGGTGGCAGTGACTATGGAGAACCATCACTATCTCGTCTCGAAGATTAACTCCCACTCGATTCAAGCGATTGTAGTACTCAGACAATCTGAGCACATGCTCAACGATTGAGCTTTTCTCCCTTAGTTTGCAGGCTTAAGAAACTTGTCAGAGGTCTCATACCTCTTGACGTGGGCACTAGTCTGAAATCCCGATTTCAGTCTTTGGAACATCTCATATGTTCTGCGACGTTTCAAAAACGTCTTTGGCGCCTCAATTCTAAACCGTTAGCATTACGCACTGAATTATCATGTAGTCATCAAAACGTGTATGTCAGATGTTCGCAACATCCACAGACAACTCTCGAGGTTCACACACCGAGCGGTGCATTAAGGACATAAGCCTTCTGCGCAGCAATGAGGATAATCCTCAGTTTACGGACCCAGTCCGCATAATTTCTACTATCAACTTTCAACTAAATTTTCTCTAGGAACATATCTTAAACAATAGAACCAAAGCGTAAGCTATAACATAATTTGCAAAGACCTTTTGACTATGTTCATGATAATTAAGTTCATCTGATTATTTAATGAACTCCCACTTAGATAGACATCCCTCTAGTCATCTAATTGTTACATGATCTGAATCGACTAGACCGTGTCCGATCATCACATGAGACGGACTAGTCATCAACGGTGAACATCTCCATGTTGATCGTATCTACTATACGACTCATGTTCGACCTTTCGGTCTCTTGTGTTCCGAGGCCATGTCTGTACATGCTAGGCTCGTCAATTCAACCTAAGTGTTTGACATGTGTAAATCTGGCTTACACCCGTTGTATGCGAACCTTAGAATCTATAACACCCGATCATCACGTGGTGCTTCGAAACAACGAACCTTCACAACGGTGCACACTTAGGGGGAACACATCTCTTGAAATTTTAGTGAGGGATCATCTTATTTATGCTACCGTCGTTCTAAGCAAATAAGATGTAAACATGACAAACATCACATGCAAATCATAAAGTGACATGATATGGCCAATATCATCTTGCGCCTATGATCTCCATTTTCGAGGCGCGGCATGATCATCTTCGTCACCAGCATGACACCATGATCTCCATCATCGTGTCTTCATGAAGTTGTCTCGCCAACTATTACTTCTACTACTATGGCTAACGGTTACCAATAAAGTAAAGTAATTACATGGCGTTTTTCATTGACACGCAGGTCATACAATAAATTAAGACAATGGCTCCTGCCGGTTGTCATACTCATCGACATGCAAGTCGTGATTCCTATTACAAGAACATGATCAATCTCATACATCACATATATATAATTCATCACATCCTTTTGGCCATATCACATCACATAGCATACCCTGCAAAAACAAGTTAGACGTCCTCTAATTGTTGTTGCATGTTTTACGTGGCTGCTATGGGTTTCTAGCAAGAACGTTTCTTACCTACGCAAAAGCCACAACGGTGATATGCCAATTGCTATTTACCCTTCATATGGACCCTCTTCATCGAATCCGATCCGACTAAAGTGGGAGAGACAGACACCCGCTAGCCACCTTATGCATCAAGTGCATGTCAGTCGGTGGAACCTGTCTCACGTAAGAGTACGTGTAAGGTCGGTCCGGGCCGCTTCATCCCACAATGCCGCCGAATCAAGATAAGACTAGTAACGGTAAGCAAATTGAACAAATCATCGCCCACAACTACTTTGTGTTCTACTCGTGCATAGAATCTACGCATAGACCTAGCTCATGATGCCACTGTTGGGTAACGTAGCAATAATTCAAAATTTTCCTACGTGTCACCAAGATCAATCTAGGAGATGCTAGCAACGAGAGAGAGGGAGTGCATCTTCATACCCTTGAAGATCACTAAGCGGAAGCGTTACAAGAACGCGGTTGATGGAGTCGTACTCGCGGCGATTCAAATCGCGGAAGATCCGATCTAGCGCCGAACGGACGGCGCCTCTGCGTTCAACACACGTACAGCCCGGGGACGTCTCCTCCTTCTTGATCCAGCAAGGGGAGAGGAGAAGTTGAGGGAGAACTCCAGCAGCACGACAGCGTGGTGGCGATGGAGCTCGTGGTTCTCCGGCAGAGCTTCGCTAAGCACTACGGAGGAGGAGGAGGAGTTGGAGGAGGAGAGGGTTGCGCCAAGGGAAGGGTATGGCTGCCCTCCTACCCCCTCACTATATATAGGGGGAAGGGGAGAGGGGGCCGGCCCCTCTAGATGGATCTAGAGGAGGAGGAGGCGGCCAGGGGAAACCCTAGATGGGTTTGGGCGCCCCCGCCCCCTAGGAAACTTGCCCCCCAAGCCGGGAGGGGCGGCTGCCCTAGGGGTGGCACCCCCACCTCTCCTGGTTACGTGAGAGGGTTGGGAGGGGCGCACAGCCTCTTAGTGGGCTGGTTCGGCCCTTCCCCTTGGCCCATAAGGCCCCCAAACGCTTGCCGGGGCCTCCGAAACCCCTTTCAGACATGCTGGCCATAGCCTGGTACCCCCGGAACAATTCCGGACTCCAATACCCTTCGTCCAATATACCGATCTTCACCTCCGGACCATTCCGGAGCTCCTCGTCATGTCCGGGATCTCATCCGGGACTCCGAACAACCTTCGGTAACCACATACTATTTCCCATAACAACTCTAGCGTCACCTAACCTTAAGTGTGTAGACCCTACGGGTTCGGGAACCATGCAGACATGACCGAGACACCTCTCCGGCCAATAACCAATAGCGGGATCTGGATACCCATATTGGCTCCCACATGTTCCACGATGATCTCATCGGATGAACCACGATGTCGGGGATTCAATCAATCCCGTATACAATTTACTTTGTCTATCGGTATGTTACTTGCCCGAGATTCGATCGTCGGTATCCCAATACCTCGTTCAATCTCGTTACCAGCAAGTCTCTTTACTCGTTCCGTAACACATGATCCCGTGGCTAACTCATTAGTCACATTGAGCTCATTATGATGATGCATTACCGAGTGGGCCCAGACATACTTCTCCGTCATACGGAATGACAAATCCCAGTCTCGATTCGTGCCAACCCAACAGACACTTTCGGAGATACCTATAGTACACCTTTATAGCCACCCAGTTACGTTGTGACGTTTGGTACACCCAAAGCATTAATACGGTATTCGGGAGTTGCACAATCTCATGGTCTAAGGAAATGATACTTGACATTAGAAAAGCTCTAGCAAACGAACTATATGATCTTGTGCTATGCTTAGGATTGGGTCTTGTCCATCACATCATTCTCCTAATGATGTGATCCTGTTATCAATGACATCCAATGTCCATAGTCAGGAAACCATAACCATCTATTGATCAACGAGCTAGTCAACTAGAGGCTTACTAGGGACATGTTGTGATCTATGTATTCACACATGTATTACGGTTTCCAGTTAATACAATTATAGCATGAACAATAGACAATTATCATGAACAAGGAAATACAATAATAACCATTTTATTATTGCCTCTAGGGCATATTTTCAACAGTACGTTTTCAGCCCGGTTTTTCTCATAAATGGTTCAACTTGTTAAGGTTTTTGATCCGATTTTTCTTATAAACTAGATCAACAAAAGCCTAGGGGTGACTCTTGGCTTTTGCCGCTTTTGAGCAATGATAGTGTGTTTGGGTCGATGTCGTCGTGTGCCTAGCCACAATTTTGGCGTTGACTAAAATGCTGGCGTTCATTTGGTTGGGCACCAATAAATTGGCACACCCATGGCCCAGCTGTTGGAAATATTCCCTAGAGGCAATAATAAATGGTTATTATTATATTTCTTTGTTCATGATAATTGTCTATTATTCATGCTATAATTGTGTTATCCGTAAATCGTAATACATGTGTGAATACATAGACCACAACGTGTCCCTAGTAAGCCTCTAGTTGACTAGCTCGTTGATCAACAGATAGTCATGGTTTCCTGACTATGGACATTGGATGTCATTGATAAGGGATCACATCATTAGGAGAATGATGTGATGGACAAGACCCAATCCTAAGCATAGCTCAAAGATCGTGTAGTTCGTTTGCTAGAGCTTTTCCAATGTCAAGTATCATTTCCTTAGACCATGAGATCGTGCAACTCCCGGATGCCGTAGGAGTGCTTTGGGTGTGCCAAACGTCACAACGTAACTGGGTGACTATAAAGGTGCACTACGGGTATCTCCGAAAGTGTCTGTTGGGTTGGCACGGATCGAGACTGGGATTTGTCACTCCGTATGACGGAGAGGTATCTCTGGGCCCACTCGGTAATGCACCATCATAATGAGCTCAATGTGACTAAGGAGTTGGTCACGGGATCATGCATTGCGGTACGAGTAAAGAGACTTGCCGGTAACGAGATTGAACAAGGTATTGGGATACCGACGATCAAATCTCGGGCAAGTAACATACCGATTGACAAAGGGAATTGTATACGGGATTGATTGAATCCTCGACATCGTGGTTCATCCGATGAGATCATCGTGGAACATGTGGGAGCCAACATGGGTATCCAGATCCCGCTGTTGGTTATTGACCGGAGAGGCGTCTCGGTCATGTCTGCATGTCTCCCGAACCCGTAGGGTCTACACACTTAAGGTTCGGTGACGCTAGGGTTGTAGAGATATTAGTATGCGGAAACCCGAAAGTTGTTCGGAGTCCCGGATGAGATCCCGGACGTCACGAGGAGTTCTGGAATGGTCCGGAGGTAAAGAATTATATGTAGGAAGTCCAGTTTCGGCCACCGGGAAAGTTTCGGGGGTTATCGGTATTGTACTGGGACCACCGGAAGGGTCCCGGGGGTCCACCGGGTGGGGACACCTGTCCCGGAGGGCCCCATGGGCTGAAGTGGGAGGGGAACCAGCCCCTAGTGGGCTGGGGCGCCCCCCCTTGGGCCTCCCCCTGCGCCTAGGGTTGGAAACCCTAGGGGTGGGGGGCGCCCCACTTGACTTGGGGGGAAGTTTCCCCCCTGGCCGCCGCCCCCCTTGTAGATGGGTTCCAGGGCCGATGCCCCCCCTCCAGGGGGCCTATATATAGTAGGGGGGAGGGAGGGCAGCAGCAACACAGCCCCTGGCGCCTCCCTCTCCCCCTGCAACACCTCTCCCTCTCGCAGAAGCTTGGCGAAGCCCTGCCGAGATCCCCGCTACATCCACCACCACGCCGTCGTGCTGCTGGATCTCCATCAACCTCTCCTTCCCCCTTGCTGGATCAAGAAGGAGGAGACGTCGCTGCTCCGTACGTGTGTTGAACGCGGAGGTGCCGTCCGTTCGGCAGTCGGTCATCGGTGATTTGAATCACGACGAGTACGACTCCATCAACCCCGTTCATTAGAACGCTTCCGCTCGCGATCTACAAGGGTATGTAGATGCACTCCTTTCCCCTAGTTGCTAGTATACTCCATAGATGGATCTTGGTGATGCGTAGGAAATTTTAAAATTCTGCTACGATCCCCAAAAGTGGCATCATGAGCCAGTCCTATGCGTAGTTACTATGCACGAGTAGAACACAAAGCAGTTGTGGGCGTAGATGTTGTCAATTTTTCTTGCCACTACTAGTCTTATCTTGTTTCGGCGGTATTGTGGGATGAAGCGGCCCGGACCGACCTTACACGTACGCTTACGTGAGACAAGTTCCACCGACTGACATGCACTAGTTACATAAGGTGGCTAGCGGGTGTCTGTCTCTCCCACTTTAGTCGGAACGGATTCGATGAAAAGGGTCCTTATGAAGGGTAAATAGAAATTGGCATATCACGTTGTGGTTTTACGTAGGTAAGAAACGTTCTTGCTAGAAACCTATAGAAGCCACGTAAAAACTTGCAACAACAATTAGAGGACGTCTAACTTGTTTTTGCAGCATGTGCCTTGTGATGTGATATGGCCAGAAGATGTGATGAATGATATATGTGATGTATGAGATTGATCATGTTCTTGTAATAGGAATCACGACTTGCATGTTGATGAGTATGACAACCGGCAGGAGCCATAGGAGTTGTCTTTAAATTTTTTTGTATGACCTGCGTGTCATTGAATAACGCCATGTAAATTACTTTACTTTATTGCTAAACGCGTTAGCCATAGAAGTAGAAGTAATCGTTGGCGTGACAACTTCATGAGGACACAATGATGGAGATCATGATGATGGAGATCATGGTGTCATGCCGGTGACAAAGATGATCATGGTGCCCCGAAGATGGAGATCAAAGGAGCAGAATGATATTGGCCATATCCTGTCACTATTTGATTGCATGTGATGTTTATCATGTTTTGCATCTTATTTGCTTAGAACGACGGTAGTAAGTAAGATGATCCCTTATAATAATTTCAAGAAAGTGTTCCCCCTAACTGTGCACCGTTGCGAAGGTTCGTTGTTTCGAAGCACCACGTGATGATCGGGTGTGATAGATTCTAACGTTCGCATACAACGGGTGTTGACGAGCCTAGCATGTACAGACATGGCCTTGGAACACACGCAATACACTTAGGTTGACATGACGAGCCTAGCATGTACAGACATGGCCTCGGAACACGGAAGACCGAAAGGTCGAGCATGAGTCGTATAGAAGATACGATCAACATGGAGATGTTCACCGGTCTTGACTAGTCCGTCTCACGTGATGATCGGACACGGCCTAGTTAACTCGGATCATGTTTCACTTAGATGACTAGAGGGATGTCTATCTGAGTGGGAGTTCATTGAATAATTTGATTAGATGAACTTAATTATCATGAACTTAGTCTAAAATCTTTACAATATGTCTTGTAGATCAAATGGCCCACGTTGTCCTCAACTTCAACGCGTTCCTAGAGAAAACCAAGCTGAAAGATGATGGCAGCAACTATACGGACTGGGTCCGGAACCTGAGGATCATCCTCATAGCTGCCAAGAAAGATTATGTCCTAGAAGCACCGCTAGGTGAAGCACCCATCCCAGAGAACCAAGACGTTATGAACGCTTGGCAATCACGTGCTGATGATTACTCCCTCGTTCAGTGCGGCATGCTTTACAGCTTAGAACCGGGGCTCCAAAAGCGTTTTGAGAAGCATGGAGCATATGAGATGTTCGAAGAGCTGAAAATGGTTTTCCAAGCTCATGCCCGGGTCGAGAGATATGAAGTCTCCGACAAGTTCTTCAGCTGTAAAATGGAGGAAAATAGTTCTGTTAGTGAGCACATACTCAGAATGTCTGGGTTACACAACCGCTTGTCTCAACTGGGAGTTAATCTCCCGGATGACGCGGTCATTGACAGAATCCTTCAGTCGCTTCCACCGAGCTACAAGAGCTTTGTGATGAACTTCAATATGCGGGGGATGGAAAAGACCATTCCTGAGGTATATTCAATGCTGAAATCAGCGGAGGTGGAGATCAGAAAGGAACATCAAGTGTTGATGGTGAATTAAACCACCAAGTTCAAGAAAGGCAAGGGTAAGAAGAACTTCAAGAAGGACGGCAAGGGAGTTGCCGCGCCCGGTAAGCCAGTTGCCGGGAAGAAGTCGAAGAACGGACCCAAGCCTGAAACTGAGTGCTTTTATTGCAAGGGAAGTGGTCACTGGAAGCGGAACTGCCCCAAATACTTAGCGGACAAGAAGGCCGGCAACACCAAAGGTATATGTGATATACATGTAATTGATGTGTACCTTACCAGTACTCGTAGTAGCTCCTGGGTATTTGATACCGGTGCGGTTGCTCATATTTGTAACTCAAAACAGGAGCTGCGGAATAAGCGGAGACTGGCGAAGGACGAGGTGACGATGCGCGTCGGGAATGGTTCCAAGGTCGATGTGATCGCCGTCGGCACGCTACCTCTGCATTTACCTACGGGATTAGTTTTGAACCTCAATAATTGTTATTTAGTGCCAGCTTTGAGCATGAACATTATATCTGGATCTCGTTTAATTCGAGATGGCTACTCATTTAAATCGGAGAATAATGGTTGTTCTATTTATATGAGAGATATGTTTTATGGTCATGCCCCGCTGGTCAATGGTTTATTCTTGATGAATCTCGAACGTAATGTTACACATATTCATAGTGTGAATACCAAAAGATGTAAAGTTGATAACAATAGTCCCACATACTTGTGGCACTGCCGCCTTGGTCACATTGGTGTCAAGCGTATGAAGAAGCTCCATGCAGATGGACTTTTGGAGTCTCTTGATTACGAATCATTTGACACGTGCGAACCATGCCTCATGGGTAAGATGACCAAGACTCCGCTCTCCGGAACAATGGAGCGAGCAACCAACTTATTGGAAATCATACATACCGATGTGTGCGGTCCAATGAGTGTTGAGGCTCGCGGAGGCTATCGTTATGTTCTCACTCTCACTGATGATTTAAGTAGATATGGGTATGTCTACCTAATGAAACACAAGTCTGAAACCTTTGAAAAGTTCAAGGAATTTCAGAGTGAGGTTGAGAATCAACGTGACAGGAAAATAAAGTTCCTACGATCAGATCGTGGAGGAGAATTTTAGAAGTCACGAATTTGGCACACACTTAAGGAAATGTGGAATAGTTTCACAACTCACGCCGCCTGGAACACCTCAGCGAAATGGTGTGTCCGAACGTCGTAATCGCACTCTATTGGATATGGTGCGATCTATGATGTCTCTTACCGATCTACCGCTCTCATTTTGGGGCTATGCTTTAGAGACTGCCGCATTCACTTTAAATAGGGCTCCGTCGAAATCCGTTGAGACGACACCGTATGAATTATGGTTTGGGAAGAAACCTAAGCTGTCGTTTCTAAAAGTTTGGGGATGCGATGCTTATGTCAAGAAACTTCAACCTGAAAAGCTCGAACCCAAGTCGGAAAAATGCGTCTTCATAGGATACCCTAAGGAAACCATTGGGTATACCTTCTACCTCAGATCCGAAGGCAAGATCTTCGTTGCCAAGAATGGGTCCTTTCTGGAGAAAGAGTTTCTCTCGAAAGAATTGAGTGGGAGGAAAGTGGAACTTGATGAGGTGATAGTCACCCCTTCCGAACTGGAAAGTAGCGCAGCGCGGGAAGATATTCCTGTGGTGCCTACACCGACTGGGGAGGAAGTTAATGATGATGATCATGAAGCTTCGGATCAAGTTACTGCTGAACTTCGAAGGTCCACAAGGACACGTTCCGCACCAGAGTGGTACGGCAACCCTGTCCTGGAAATCATGTTGTTAGACAACGGTGAACCTTCGAACTATGAAGAAGCGATGGCGGGCCCGGATTCCGACAAATGGCTAGAAGCCATGAAATCCGAGATAGGATCCATGTATGAAACCGAAGTATGGACTTTGACTGACTTTCCCGATGATCGGCGAGCCATAGAAAATAAATGGATCTTTAAGAAGAAGACAGACGCGGATGGTAATGTGACCATCTATAAGGCTCGACTTGTCGCTAAGGGTTATCGACAAGTTCAAGGGGTTGACTACGATGAGACTTTCTCACCCGTAGCGAAGCTGAAGTCCGTCCGAATCATGTTAGCAATTGCCGCATACTATGATTATGAGATATGGCAGATGGACGTCAAAACGGCATTCCTTAACGGCTTTCTTAAGGAAGAATTGTATATGATGCAGCCGGAAGGTTTTGTCAATCCTAAGAATGCTAACAAGGTATGCAAGCTCCAGCGCTCCATCTATGGGCTGGTGCAAGCATCTCGGAGTTGGAACATTCGTTTTAATGAGATGATCAAAGCGTTTGGGCTTACACAGACTTATGGAGAAGCCTGTGTTTACAAGAAAGTGAGTGGGAGCTCTGTAGCATTTCTCATATTATATGTGGATGACATACTATTGATGGGAAATGATATAGAATTCTTGGAAAGTATAAAGGCCTATTTGAATAAGTGTTTTTCAATGAAGGACCTTGGAGAAGCTGCTTATATATTAGGCATCAAGATCTATAGAGATAGATCAAGACGCCTCATTGGTCTTTCACAAAGTATGTACCTTGACAAGATATTGAAGAAGTTCAATATGGATCAGTCCAAGAAGGGGTTCTTGCCTGTATTGCAAGGTGTGCAATTGAGCACGGCTCAATGCCCGACCACGGCAGAAGATAGAGAAAAGATGAGTGTCATCCCCTATGCCTCGGCCATAGGGTCTATTATGTATGCCATGCTGTGTACCAGACCTGATGTAAACCTTGCCGTAAGTTTGGTAGGAAGGTACCAAAGTAATCCCGGCATGGAACACTGGACAGCGGTCAAGAATATCCTGAAGTACCTGAAAATGACTAAGGATATGTTTCTCGTTTATGGAGGTGACGAAGAGCTCGTCGTAAAGGGTTACGTCGACGCTAGCTTCGACACAGATCTGGATGACTCCAAGTCACAAACCGGATACGTGTATATTTTGAATGGAGGGGCAGTAAGCTGGTGCAGTTGCAAGCGAAGCGTCGTGGCGGGATCTACATGTGAAGCGGAGTACATGGCGGCCTCAGAGGCAGCATAGGAAGCAGTCTGGATAAAGGAGTTCATTACCGACCTAGGGGTGATTCCCAATGCGTCGGGCCCGATGACTCTCTTCTGTGACAACACTGGAGCTATTGCCCTTGCCAAGGAGCCCAGGTTTCACAAGAAGACCAGGCATATCAAGCGTCGCTTCAACTCCATTCGTGAAAGTGTTCAAAATGGAGACATAGATATTTGTAAAGTACATACGGACCTGAATGTAGCAGATCTGTTGACTAAACCTCTCCCTAGAGCAAAACATGATCAACACCAGAACGTTATGGGTGTTCGATTCATCACAATGTAACTAGATTATTGACTCTAGTGCAAGTGGGAGACTTTTGGAAATATGCCCTAGAGGCAATAATAAATGGTTATTATTATATTTCTTTGTCCATGATAATTGTCTATTATTCATGCTATAATTGTGTTATCCGGAAATCGTAATACATGTGTGAATACATAGACCACAACGTGTCCCTAGTAAGCCTCTAGTTGACTAGCTCGTTGATCAACAAATAGTCATGGTTTCCTGACTATGGACATTGGATGTCATTGATAACGGGATCACATCATTAGGAGAATGATGTGATGGACAAGACCCAATCCTAAGCATAGCTCAAAGATCGTGTAGTTCGTTTGCTAGAGCTTTTCCAATGTCAAGTATCATTTCCTTAGACCATGAGATCGTGCAACTCCCGGATGCCGTAGGAGTGCTTTGGGTGTGCCAAACGTCACAACGTAACTGGGTGACTAGAAAGGTGCACTACGGGTATCTCCGAAAGTGTCTGTTGGGTTGGCACGGATCGAGACTGGGATTTGTCACTCCGTATGACGGAGAGGTATCTCTGGGCCCACTCGGTAATGCATCATCATAATGAGCTCAATGTGACTAAGGAGTTAGTCTCGGGATCATGCATTGCGGTACGAGTAAAGAGACTTGCCGGTAACGAGATTGAACAAGGTATTGGGATACCGACGATCGAATCTCGGGCAAGTAACATACCGATTGACAAAGGGAATTGTATACGGGATTGATTGAATCCTCGACATCGTGGTTCATCCGATGAGATCATCGTGGAACATGTGGGAGCCACCATGGGTATCCAGATCCCGCTGTTGGTTATTGACCGGAGAGGCGTCTCGGTCATGTCTGCATGTCTCCCGAACCCGTAGGGTCTACACACTTAAGGTTCAGTGACGCTAGGGTTGTAGAGATATTAGTATGCGGAAACCCGAAAGTTGTTCGGAGTCCCGGATGAGATCCCGGACGTCACGAGGAGTTCCGGAATGGTCCGGAGGTAAAGAATTATATGTAGGAAGTCCAGTTTCGGCCACCGGAAAAGTTTCGGGGGTTATCGGTATTGTACCGGGACCACCGGAAGGGTCCCGGGGGTCCACCGGGTGGGGACACCTGTCCCGGAGGGCCCCATGGGCTGAAGTGGGAGGGGAACCAGCCCCTAGTTGGCTGGGGCGCCCCCCCTTGGGCCTCCCCCTGCGCCTAGGGTTGGAAACCCTAGGGGTGGGGGGCGCCCCACTTGACTTGGGGGGAAGTTTCCCCCCTGGCCGCCGCCCCCCTTGTAGATGGGTTCCAGGGCCGATGCCCCCCCTCCAGGGGGCCTATATATAGTAGGGGGGAGGGAGGGCAGCAGCAACACAGCCCCTGGCGCCTCCCTCTCCCCCTGCAACACCTCTCCCTCTCGCAGAAGCTTGGCGAAGCCCTGCCGAGATCCCCGCTACATCCACCACCACGCCGTCGTGCTGCTGGATCTCCATCAACCTCTCCTTCCCCCTTGTTGGATCAAGAAGGAGGAGACGTCGATGCTCCGTACGTGTGTTGAACGCGGAGGTGCCGTCCGTTCGGCACTCGGTCATCGGTGATTTGAATCACGACGAGTACGACTCCATCAACCCCGTTCATTAGAACGCTTCCCCTCGCGATCTACAAAGGTATGTAGATGCACTCCTTTTCCCTCGTTGCTAGTATACTACATAGATGGATCTTGATGATGCGTAGGAAATTTTAAAATTCTACTACGATCCCCAACACCAGCAGCCACTCCCGTTCATTTTGTGGCCAATTCGTTGGCGTGGCGCTGACGGCCGATTTATCACCAAAAAAATTGGTGTGCGGATGGTTGGCAGGACCAATGTTGGCAAGATCCATACGCACCCTATATATTCAAGTGAGAAAATTTTGTGGCGACTTTGCTGGAGTTACTCTTAGCACAATAAAAACCAATGCGCACGCGTTGGTGTAGTTCAATTTTCACCCATAGGGAATGATGTACATTCACGCGCCTAGTGTAGAGTAATTATGTAGTAGTGACATTGCGACAAACACCACCGTAGTCCAAGGATTATACACACGTTTTTCTGAGAGAGAAACGTAGATATTTTGATTTACGCACAATTTCCTCTCTTTTTGCAAATATCTGCCATTTCCTTAATAGTAGTACTATGATGTGACTAGTATCATAAGAGCGGCACACATGCCTGTGCCTAAGAAATGTGAAATCTTACATTTGCTCCTGCGAATTTTTTGTTAACGAGTAACTGTACATGGATATACACGCGTATGTGTTCAATGGCCTGCTCTATGCTACGTGGTTGGTCTAGGTGTGTGCCATTCTTTCGAAACAAACTACTACCACGAGGCTTCTAAAATTCCGATTTGGTCTCTTTAATAAATAAGTGCCTGCCTTTTAGCATAGGAAAGGAAAAGGCCTTGCTGTCCTGAAAAACTATACTATATGTTCGTACATTCACACCTTGTCATGTCCATGTGCCAAGGATCTTCAATCTTGATTTTCAATGCCCATGAGCTGCTAGCAGAATTTGTCAAAGCATTAACCAGACTTTGCTTTCTTCGTTGCGCCTAACCGCAAAAGGGGCACACATTAGTTATTACCCTTTTTGATTTGAAGTACTGGGGACGCACTGGAACATGGTTCCACACGCACTCGTTAGAATAGTAAAATCAAAAAAATACTTAAAAAAAAACTGATTTTGTTCGAACATATATATCGCGTATGAAGTTTCGCGGGAAATGACACCCGTGATAAATCCAGATAAAAAATCAAAATTATATTCAAAACCACTGTCTGAGGAGCTACATGTGTCAATACTTCACGATATTTTTTTATTTTTTTGCGGGTTACTTCACGAAATTTCACACGTGAGTAGAATGGTCGACTAAGTTTTTTGTGTGTGGTGCCGATATGCGTGTAACCAAGTTCACCTTGGTATTTTCATATCGGAGTTCGGAGACTTGAGCCTTTGTGTTTAATGTCCATATTTGCCATTTCAAGGGGGGTGGTGAGACTAGAGAATTATTCAAGCATGCCTATCTGTTCCGCCTCCATGAGTAGTGCGCGTCTCAAATGTAACATGTTATCTGTAAACAGGTTCATCATATTAGTCCCTCAAAAAAAAACAGGTTCATCATATTCATACGCACATGTCTTTTTGACAACACTATCCACGCATGGTTAACAAATGCTAGGGAACGACAATTAAGATGCCAAGGCCAACCCTCCAAGAGGACAAGAAGACAAAAGGTGACAAGACCAACGCCAAAGCTAGCACTGCAGTGCGGTCGCGGGCGGTTCTGGCTGCACGCCTGCGCTTACAATATTATTCACCCGAAAACGGACGATTCCGTGCTGGCGGAACCGAATAAAACGTCCACGTGCTCAGACGGCTCTTCCGGCAGTAGTATTTTCATTTCAAGGAAGGGGTCAATAATAGTTCTCGTGAAACCGCGGCGAGATTACCCCTATTACAGTACGTGGTCGTTCTTCTTGGTCACATACAGATGGCCTCTATGCTCCATGCCAGCCTGCTTGCGATAGTTTTTTTTTTTTTTGATTCCTTGCGATGGAATTCTCCGCCTAGTCGTCGATCAACGGAAGGAAGGACGGAGAGCCCCCATGACCGACCCAGCCAGTGCGTGCGTGTACGGCGTACCGGGCACGGTTTTGGAAATGGAACCACCTGCCTGCCGGCCGGCCCCGCTTTGCGCTTCCTCCTCGCGGGTGGTTGTACGCCATCGTGCGTGCTCCTTGTGTGTGAGTGACCCGCTCCCAATCAACGAAAGCAAAAAGGCCTCCCTCTCGCGGTCTCGCTCGATCGGTGGCGCCAACTCGACATGCCCAAGGAACGATCATTTCATTCTGTTCCGCAACTCCGCCGGCGAGTCTGATCCAAGGTTGCGGAGCGAGAGCGAGCGTCGTAGACGAAGTAGTCGAAGTATGCGAAAGTAAAAGTGACACCGGGAGATAGAGGAGACCAGCTTTATTAATCAATGATCAGATGTTACAATGATGGCTCCTCGTTGCTTTATATAGGGGGTAGGTGGTCAAGGGATAAGTACCTACTTAACAAAAGAGGGGATACGGGAGGGGCCGGCCCGTGCGCTTTGCACGCGGCCGCCGCCACCCCTCCGGGTTGACCCGGTTTCCCAACACTCCCCCTTGGGTAATTATCCGTATATCCATGCCTCAAAACTCCGAAAAACCCAGTGGGAAAAAATGTGGAGAAAGAGCACACAGTATACGTTGTTGTATTGCACGAATTGCCTCGTCAAAAACCTCGTGTGAGAAACATCAGGAAAACTCACTCAAGGGAAAAAGAGTACAATCCACTCAACCATCAAGTTGAGTACTCGATCATCAGGATTGAGATTTTAGCGACGAGTTTGTGAAATTTCTCCCCCTGAACCTTGCATCTCTCTAAGTCTCATCATACCGATCCCACGCACACACCTCTCTAAGGTTGATGCCGGTAATGATTTAGTGAACATATCAGCAAGATTGTCACAGGACTTAGTATGCAAAACTCTCACCTCGTTCAACTGTTGCAGCTCATGTGCATAGAAGAACTTGGGACTAATATGCTTTGTGAGGTTACTCTTCACATAACCCATCTGGACTTGTGCAACACAAGCAGCATTATCTTCATAGATAATGGTAGGGGTTTGTACGGTGTTCAGCCCACATGTCTGCTGAATGTGGCCGATCATCCGCCGAAGCGATACACACTCTTTTGACGCTTCGAATAGTGCCATGATTTCCGAGTGGTTCGTGGAAGTCGACACAAGTGTTTGCTTGGACGATTTCCAGGAAAACGCAGTTCCACCACAAAGGAAAACATATCCAGTCTGCGATTTGCAATCATGCGGGTCCGACAGGTACCCAGCATCGGCATAGCCTATAATAGATAGGTCTTGATTCCTCTTATAAAATAGACCAAGATCTTTGGTCCCTTGCAGGTAACGGAAGACGTCCTTGACACCTTTCCAATGTCTTTTGGTAGGTTCAGAACTGTACCGAGCAAGCAAACTGACGGCGAACGCAATGTCTGGCCGTGTACAATTTGCGAGGTACATGAGTGCTCCAACTGCACTCAGGTAAGGAACCTCTGGTCCCAGAGTTTCCTCCCCCTCTTCCTTTGGCCTGAACGGGTCCTTGTCTGGCTGTAAAGATCTTCCGACCATCGGGGTCTTAGAAGGATATGCCTTATCAAATCCAAATCTTTCCAACACCTTCTGGGTGTAGGCCGACTGGTGCACTAGAATCCCATCAGGGGAATGTTCAAGTTGCAGACCTAGACAGAACTTGGTTTTACCCAAATCCTTCATCTCGAATTCCGACATCAGGTAGGAACTCGCTTCCTCAATATCCTCAGGTGTACCGATTATGTTTAAATCGTCCACGTACACCGAGATTATACAGAATCCATCTTGGGATCGCCGTATAAAAACACATGGGCAATCTTTATTGCTCGTGTAGCCCTTCTCATGAAGGAAATCACTTAAGCGATTGTACCACATTCTACCAGACTGTCTGAGTCCGTACAGTGCCTTTTGAAGTTGAACACTGTATAGACCCCTATTTGCTCTATCATGGTTCGGAACAGGGATACCTCCTGGAACCTTCATGTATATGTTCGAATCCAAGTTACCATATAGGTAAGCAGTGACAACATCCATTAGTTTCATTTTCAAGCCCATGTTTACTGCCATCGAGATCAAGTATCTAAAGGTAACTCCATCCATGACTGGGGAATAAGTCTCCTCAAAATCGACACCTGGTCGTTGAGTGAACCCTTGAGCAACGAGCCTTGCTTTGTACCGTACTACCTTATTATTTTCATCTCTCTTTCGAACAAAAACCCACCTATGGCCAACAGGGCGAATGTGGGGAGGAGTTCGACAAACTGGTCCGAACACCTTCCTTTTGTTGAGAGATAATAATTCGGCAGTAATTGCCTGCTGCCAATCTTTCCAATCCGACCTTTTCTTGCAATCAGCGAGCGTGTTAGGCTCAGGGTCAAGATCTATGATTGAGGCAATTTTCGTAGCAAAGTTGATGTCGACAATCACCGTTGCTCGGTTCAGGGACTCCCCCGTATAAATATAATTTATGGCCATTTCGTCATGGAGCGCATCAGGCGCAAACACTTGCTCTACCAAATTTCCCATTATGGGAGCAAGGTCCTTTAGATTTCCCGCGCCGATGTGTGCGCTCACATCTCCGCTGGGTGTTTCCCCTATGGGAAAGTTTAAGTCCGGAATTTCGTGCACTGAATTTTCCGTACTTGTGCCAGGTCTCGACTGGCTCCCCGTTTCAATTTGGGGTACTTTGGTGACAGGCTGTGATAAATCTCTCTTATCCTTTTTCGTCGGGCGTCCCCGAGTACTTGGGATTTGAGAAGCCGGATTTCTCGTCCTTTTAGGCCTTTGGACGGGAGCGGGCATACCATCATTTTTCTTCGGTATTTCAACCCTTTCCGGTGCATTGCGCGCGTGCACATGTGATTTTGTCACAGTCTTTAAGTCACTAAAGTGGTCGGGCAGTTGATTTGCTAAAGACTGCAAATCTATTATCTTTTGGACTTCTCTCTCAGTCTCAGCAGTGCGCGGGTCATGAGCGTGGATCCCCGTGGCTTGCCACGTGATTTCTCGACTTTTAGCATCAAGGGGTTGATTCTCTCCCCCTAAAGTCGGGAAAAGATCCTCGTCAAAAATGCAATCAGCAAAACGAGCCGTGTGACAGTCTCCTGTCATGGGGTCCAGATACCTGATTATGGACACAGTCTCATAACCAACGTATATCCCCGACTTACGGAGCGGGCCCATCGCCGATCGCTGAGGGGGTGGTATTGGTACATATACCTGGCAACCGAACCTACGAAGGTGGGAAATTTTCGGTGCCGACC
Source organism: Aegilops tauschii subsp. strangulata (assembly GCF_002575655.3). NCBI lineage: Eukaryota > Viridiplantae > Streptophyta > Magnoliopsida > Poales > Poaceae > Aegilops > Aegilops tauschii. Next base: position 400,773,551 of record NC_053035.3, read on the forward strand.
CTTGCGCAAGTTGAACAGTTGAGTGGATGTTGTAGGCCGACGGTCGAAAGTTGATGAGATTAGCCGCGTGTAACACCGCGTGGCCCCAACATGTAGTTGGTAAATTACAACCCTGAAGGAGCGGTCGGGCAATGAATTTAATTCTTTTAATCAATGCCTCGGCAAGTCCATTTTGTGTATGAACATGTGGTACCGAGTGCTCAACTTTGATTCCCATTGCCATGCAATAATCATCGAACGCCTTTGAAGTAAATTCTCCGGCGTTGTCCATTCGAATAGACTTTATACGATAATCCGGGAAATTATTCCGCATTTGGATGATCTGTGAGATCAATTTTGCAAAGGCATGGTTCCTTGTTGACAGCAGGCAAACATTGGACCATTTAGAGGAAGCATCAATGAGCACCATGAAGTACCGAAACGGCCCCGTGAGGGGCTGAATTGGACCGCATATGTCCCCTTGGATACGCTCCAAGAACGCAGGGATTTCATCCCTCACCTTGAGGGGTGATGGCCTAATGACTAACTTCCCCTTAGCGCATGCGGAGCACATGAAATCATCAGGATTCGGGAAGTTCTTCACGTTAACATTATGGCCATGCGAGTTGTTAATTATATTTCTCATCATCCTAAGTCCGGGGTGGCCTAACCTATCGTGCCAAAGGCAGAAGAGTTCAGAGCTTCTAAAGACGGTCTTGAGGGTAGTGTACACGGGCGGTGCTACTATCTGAGTGTAGTATAGCCCTGTGTCAAACGAAGGAAGCCTTTCGATAACATGTTTACCACCTGCATCCCGCTTTGTGATGAGTAGGCATTCCTTGCCGTTTTCATCATCGGTCTCAACATGGAAACCATTAGCGCGGATGTCTCTAAAGCTCAATAGAGTACGAGTCGACTCCGGGTACAACAACGCATCATTAATGAGCAAAGTTGTTCCCATGGGGAGTATAATAGTGGCTCCTCCGGAGCCAACTATGTGAGAACCGCAGCCGGCGATTGTCATAATACTTCCCGGAGATTTTTTAATGGACTCAAAGTACTTAGTTTCTCGTAAAATGGTATGAGTGGTGGCGCTATCGGCAAGGCACGTTTCCTCCATTCGGGCGCCACACGCGTTCTAAAATATGACATCTAATTAATGTAATGAGGAAGAAAATACATTAAAAATAAATGCACACATCTCAGAACATAACATGCTATCATGTATAAATAATGGAATAAATGAATAAATGTCATCCAATCGCCAAAGTAAAGAATAAGTTTATGCTCTCATAGAGCTTACAACCAAATCAAATTTATTCAATTTTATTGTATCAAAGCACGGAATCATGATAACCAAAAGAGGTATGCTAAGTGGACTCGGTGAAGAAGCCATTCACTTCCGCCGCAATCTCCATACTAGTGAGCTGATCCTCCTCAGAAATTATCTTAGAGGCAGCATCAATGTCTAGTGGCGGCGCCGCCGAGGCGGCCATGTGGTCAACCTCCATGGCGACGTGGGCGTCGGTAGAGACCGCCAAAGCTGCCGCGATGGGCACCACGGGGGTCGCCTCTATAGGCGCAGCAGGGGGAGTAGCAATCATCACGGGTGCCGCCATGGGCGCCGGTGGAGCTCCCTCCTGAACCAAGGCGAGGTGCGTCTCACGCGCCTTCCGAGCCTTATATGCAGCAACGACCTCCTGTGGTGCGTGGCACTGGCGGGAGAAATGCTCCACCGAGCCACAACGGAAGCAGTCCTGAGGCCTTTGCCCTCCCTTGCCTGGCTTGTTCTGCTTAGCCGGGGCAGGGGGGTGAGGGCCCTTCTTCTTGCCCTTCCGGCCCCTCTTCTTCTGTTGAGGCTTGCGGACTTTGAGAGCGTTCACCTCCTGGCGAGAACTCCCCCCAAGTGGTTGCGCGACAAAGTTCTTTTTGAGAACCTCGTCTTGCGCCTCCGCCACCTGGAGGACGTCAATCAACTCTGAATACCTCGTGTAGTTCCCCTGGCGGTAGTTCCGTGAGGACTGGACCGCGTCGGGGTGGAAAGTGGATAGGGTTTTCTCAATCTTCTGGGAGTCGGTAATCTCAGTACCACACAACCGAAGAGTCGTACAAATCCGGTGCAGAGCCGAATTGTACTCCCCAACCGTCTTGAAGTCCGCAAACCTCAGACGGATCCACTCTGCCTTCGCACGTGGCTTCACAGTGTACTTCAGCCGCTCAAACCGCTGCTTAAGAGCGGTCCAAAGGCCAGAAGCACTGCGCTCAGCCATATACTCATCTTTCAGAGTAGGTGACAGGTGATGACGGAGAAAGTGCAGAGCCTGCGCATTCTCAGTCTCGAACTTGGGATCAGTGACGGCCAGCTGGGCCCCTGACCGATCGCCCTCAGGAGGGTTTTGCCCTGGAGAAAGATCTCGCAGTCCGAGGACCATGACAGGTAGTTCAGCCCTGTCTGGGCCAACTCAGGAAACTCCTTGTGGACAATTCCGGCCATCTGCGATTTATGCAAAAATCATGAGATTACAGCAGGTAATCTTTTGCACAAAGCGATGTTGATAAACTTATTCAATAAAATGACGTTCCAATATTTAAAACATGCTATTATATGACTTACTAAATGATTAAGAGTGCTAAACAATTAATCTACAGCAGTAAAATCATACAATAATATCATGTTACAAAAAAAATAGCATGTTAAGCGCATCTAGTATGTGAAAACTAGCCCAAAAATTGAATTCCCGAGGTATTTTTAAGCCCAAATACGCATTTTCAGCGAAAACAGACAATCCCAGGGGGTCTACGCGAAAAATTGCTGCAGGAATAAAAAAAAATCGCGCGAAAACTGAAAAATAAAGGGGCTAAACCGCAATTTTTACGCGACAGCCGGCGCCCCTCTTCATTTTTTTAGATCCCCATGGCGCGCGGCCCATCTAGGCCCAGCAGCTAGCGCCTTCGCCTTTTTTTTAGAGGTCCAAAAGCCCATGGCCAGGCCCATCAGGGGCCAGTGAACCGCGCCAGTGTCGGCCCAGGCGCTGTGCTGCTCGCCAAGGGGGCGACGCTAGGATTTCCCCTAGCGCCCGCAGCGTGGGAGCGGCGGCGGCCAGTGGGTGGCCCCGAGCGGCGGCGGACAGGGCACGCACGTCGCCGTCGACCGCCGCACCGGCGGGGTCCTCGCGGTCAAGTTCGTGGCCGCCGACCGGGCCGGCGAGCTGCGGCGCGAGCGGGGCATCCTCCGCGGCCTCAACTCGCCGCACGTCGTGCGCTGCCTGGACGCCGAGGACAGGAGCGGCGGCGGCCTCAACATGCTCATGGAGTACGCGCCCGGCGGTTCGCTGGCGGACGAGATCAGGCGGTGCGGCGGCCGGTGCGCCGAGGCCCTCGTCCGGTCCCGCGCGCGCGACATCCTGCTCGGGCTGGCGCACGTGCACGCCGCCGGCGTCGCGCACTGCGACGTCAAGGGCCGCAACGTGCTCGTCGCCTCCGACGGCCGCGCCCTGATCGCCGACTTCGGGTGCGCGCGCCGGACGGGCGGCGGGCCGATGTTCATGGCGACGGGGACGTCGTCATCTGCCTCGGGATGGCAAGATCGTGCGTCTTCGGGACGTCACGACGCGTGTACGTCGGGTACAACGCGGCGGTACCGTGATCATCTGGATCACGATCTGTACCGACTCCCGTATAGTGTAGTCAACAAGTCTCTCGTGATAAAAAACATCGACATTGGTCGGCGACGTGTTCGTCCGCTCGGTTTTTGGGAGAGAAATCCACACCATAGGTAGATGTATCCGAAAAAATAATCTAATCGCAAAAACGGAATCGTAGTAACTAGAGTAATCCATTTTTGCAAAGAGTGGGGATCGGATCTTATACCTCCGCGGGATCGACGAAAGCCTGCGTGATGCAGGCTTGACGCAGGCTTGACGGAGAGTTGATGGAGCGAAGCGTGCTGATAACGTGTTCCGCAACTCCGCCGGCGAGTCCGGTCCGAGGTTGCGGAGCGAGAGCGAGCGTCGTAGACGAAGTAGTCGAAGTATGCGAAAGTAAAAGTGACACAGGGAGATAGAGGAGACCAGTTTTATTAATCAATGATCAGGTGTTACAATGATGACTCCTCGTTGCTTTATATAGGGGGTAGGTGGTCAAGGAATAAGTATCCACTTAACAAAAAAGGATACGGGAGGGGCCGGCCCGTGCGCTTTGCACGCGGCCGCCGCCACCCCTCCGGGTTGACCCGGTTTGCCAACACATTCCACGGGCGCAGACGAGCAGCCACGCTCATGCGTTGCACGTCGGCTACGTGACAGTGCTCACGCGGCACCGAAGCTGTGGTCTGGTGTGCTCAAAGTGCTCAGCCGTTCAAACACTGAGCGCGCGAACATAGACGGACGTGCGGGGCTTGAGATTTAAACAGTGGGCCTCGCCTCCCGTGTCTTTTGTGATAATATGCCCGTACGTGCTGTGCTGTTCTGGTAGAGAAGGTGGCACGCGCGTCATTAGGGCATGTATAATGGTGCTATCTTAGAAGTGTCACGTAGGATAAATGATGAGGTGGAGAAAAGAGAACTCGTAAGAAAATGCTTGTCTTCTCTTATTTAAGATAAGACAAGAGACGATCTCTTAGCATAATATGTCTCACCACGTTTTCAGGAATAACTAGTTATTGAAGGTTATTGAAGACATAACCCATTGTAGACGTCTATTTTTATTATCTTTAAATTACATGCAGAATTTAAGATAAAACTATCTTATCAATTATTGACATGCCCTTACTGCTGCTGAACTGACTTAACCTGTCGGACCAGATAAGCCGAGACGAGCCCGAGTGGAGTTGCATAGCATAGTGCACTCTGTCAGCTGCCAAGCGCAGGGCGCGCATGGCACTCTGTCAGTCAAACGAGCGCTGCGCAGATGCATGCATGACACCGCACGAGCATGATTGCTCTTCTGCAAACATGCACGTTTCGCTTCAGCACTTGAGCCTGATCGATTGCTTCCACGCGACACGATTACTTTTACCGCGCGGAAGAGGCGAAACTTGTCATGGCCAGTCGCTGCAACCTGCCTGCTGGATATCCACATAAACCCGTGGCGTGGGCTGTGGCCGGTCTATGTGCTTGCTTCTCTAGACGGACGGCGATGGTGCAAAACTGCTGGCGTGTGGAATCAAGGCCGGGCTCTTTCTCGCGTGTCATCCGGACAGCTTTGGACCAAATGGACAGCATAACATTTAGTAGTAAGAAATAAAATCAAGGTGAAAGCTTTGGTTCCTAAGCCGGTCTTGCTTACCCACACGCCACACCAGCTTTTTTTTTTCGAAACGGAGGCAAAAAATTTGCCTCATCCATTAAATAAGAGGAGAATAGAGTTTAGAGTTTTTACAAGCGCCCTTGCAAAACGGCATGGCAATTACTCTCGTACAACAATACGCCCTAGTTTCTTAGCACCTGCCGTAACCCATAGTTTTGCCTCGAGTACGATATTTTGGAGCAGGATAGGCGGCGGCGCACTCTTGTTGCGAAACACCCGCGCGTTTCTCTCGTTCCAAATAGTCCAAGTGACGAGCATGGTGAGGGAGGCCATCGCTCGTCTATTGGGGTTTCGCATGTCGGTCCTTCTATCCCACCATTGCATGAGGGAATCCTCAAGGTGCCAATTGGAGGTGTCCATGTGCACAAGACCAAACTTGTCGATGACCGATCGCCAGAGCCTAATGGAGAAGCGGCACTTGACGAAGAGGTGGATGCCCGATTCTTGCTCACGTTTGCAAAGCGGGCAAAGCCCACAATTATCCCAACCACGCCGCTCCAACCGGTCGGCGGTCCAGTTCCGGTCTTGCAAGGTCAACCATGCGAAGAATTTAACCTTAGGGGGGCCCAAGCTCTCCAAACCATGTGGTGAATGGGCGAGTGCGTCAGGCCATGGAATTGCGCCTTATATGCTGTGGCCGCCGAGTACTGCCCATCATCAGCATGTTTCCAAACAATGTCGTCCTCAACGTGATCGTCAAGACGGAAGTCATGCACAAGAGCCCAAAGCGAGAAAAGTTCCCGGATGTGTGCGACGGAGACAATAGTGTCATGCTTGATGCGGGTCATCCAAGCGTTCCCTCGAAGGGCCTGACGAAGCGTCGATCTCTTCCTTTTTGAGGCTTGAAAAATAAGAGGGGCAATATCCTTGGGCTTGCGACCAAGCAACCACGGGGAGTCCCAGAACGGTGTTTTTGCACCATTGCCAACGATGATTGTGGTGGAGGCATAGAATAAATTCATATCTTCCTCGGTGCACAGGTTGCCCAAGCCAACCCAAAGCTTGGTAGGCTCCTTCCATTCGTACCATGGCCACCTTAGTCGCAAGGCCCGAGCAAACTTGTCGGTGTTGAGGATGCCCAGGCCTCCATAGATCGTAGGCCTGCAGACCATGTCCCAATTGACCTTACATTTTGCGCCGGTCGTCTTGTCGACCCTGACCAGAGGAAGGCCCTCTCAATCTTGTTGATATTATGAAGTGTGCCCTGTGGCACAATGAGAGATGTGATGGAGAATACCGCTTGAGAGGTGATGACCGGTCTGACAAGGGTAGTGCGCCCAATAGTTGTGATGCTTTGTCCCTCCCAAGTTACTAATTTTCCGGCCGCCTTGTCTTCAAGATACTGGAAGTCGACCTTCCGAAGTTGTCGAACTGAGAGCGGGAGGCCCAAATATTTGATTGGGAAAGCGGCGCGGGTCGCCGGAATGCTACTCAGAATATGCTCCAGAGGAAGGTGGTTGCATCGAATGGGCACAACCGAGCTCTTGCGGAAGTTGGTGCAGAGTCCTGTCACTTCGCCGAAACCCCTTAGGATGACTGAGAGGTTATCAATGTCCTGCTTGATTGGGGCCATGAAGATGGCCGCGTCGTCCGCATAGAGGGAGGTTCTCATCATGATGCCGCGGCCGCGTATCCTATGGATGATGCCCTTGTGAGTTGCGATGTCGAGGATATATTGAAGGGGGTCAATTGCAAGGACGAACAGTAGAGGTGAAATTGGGTCCCCTTGACGAAACCCGCGGCCGTGCTTGATCGGGGGGCCCGGAAGCCCATTGAGGAGAACGCGCGAAGAGGAAGATGACAGTAGAGCGGCGATCCAATTCCGGAATTTGCAAGGGAACCCCTTGCATTGTAATAAGTCTAGGATGTATTCCCATTTGACCGAGTCGAAAGCTTTTCTAATGTCAAGCTTGAAGAGGAGGGCTGAAGTCTTGCGCTTGTGCAACCGTCTCGCGAAATTGCGCACATACATGAAGTTGTCGTGGATACTCCTCTTCTTTATGAAAGCACTTTGGGCATTGGAGACGAGAACGTCCATGTGAGGGGCAAGCCGCAGGGAAAGAATCTTGGCGATAATCTTGGCCACAGCATGGACAAGACTAATAGGCCTATAGTCAGAGACGCCCTCCGCCCCCTCCTTCTTGGGCAAAAGCACCACATTGACAGAGTTGAGCCATTGCAAGTGGGATGTGTGGAGCGAGTCAAAGCTCTGGATGACCCGCATGAGATCATGCTTAATAATTTCCCAACAACGTTTGAAGAAGATGCCCGTGAAGCCATCCGGCCCGGGAGCCTTGTCCCCCGGCATTGCTTTTATGGCCGCCAAAACCTCATCCTCGGTGATGGGATCACCGAGATCATCCAAGTCATGCGACTGGATATTAAGCTCATCCCAATTAAGGTCAACAGAGCTCGTGCTTGCTCTGCCCATGACCTCGGCAAAGTGGTTATGGATGATGTCCTCTTTTTGCTTATAGTCGGTGACCCAGCCTTGTGCGTTTTTTATCCTATGGATGTGATTTTTCCTTCTCCTAGCGTTGATGCGGCGGTGGAAAAATTTTGTGTTAGCATCCCCATCCTTCAGGTTCGCAATCCGAGCGCATTGGCTCTTTCTTGCCCTCTCTAGAACCGCAAGACTGATCACGCGCCTCTTAAGCCTAGAGCGTAGGTCAAGCTCCTCCGGGGATAGCAGGCGCTCCTCTTGCGCAATGTCCAGGCGAAGGATGATGATGTTGGCTGCATGGAGCTGCACCTTGGCCTTGGAGAAGATACGCTTGCTCCACTGAGCAAGGCGGAGCGCCGTTTTTTTGAGCTTATGGTGGAGGACCTGGTACGGTTCAGAATGACTCACCCTCTCCGCCCAAGCATCAAGAACGACCTCGTGAAATCCGGGCAGTGATACCCAGAAATTCTCAAATCTGAATGTACGCGGGCGCCTAGGGCCCTTGTCGTCGGCGAGCAACAGAGGGCAATGGTCAGAGAGGGAAGATGACAGGGCATGTAGCAAGTGATTGTTGTGAGTGGTGTCCCACTCGGCAATGCAGAAGAAGGAATCAAGCTTGCACAAGGTGGGATTGGCGCGTTCGTTGCTCCAAGTGAAGCGTCTGTTCTGGAGGTGGATTTCCTTGAGTTCACAGGAATGAAGCGTCGAGCGGAAGCGGTTAATTCTGCTCGTGTTGATGTTCCTCTTGTTCTTATCCCTGGCTCGGTAAATTTGGTTAAAGTCCCCGGCAACCAACCAAGCCACATCCGTAGGTGGTTTGTGGCTGAGCAACTCCGCAAAAAAAGCGTCTTTGCAGGAGGAATCAGTGGGGCCATAGATCGAAGTGAGCTTGAAGCAGGAGCCAGAAGCGCGTATACAGAACGTGGCAGAAATACAGTATGCAGAGGTGACAAAGTCGGAAGCATCAAGTAGATTCTCATCCCATAGCAATAGGATACCACCCCTAGTTCCGTTCGCCGGACGCTGGGCAAAGCCACCCAGTCTGTTTCCCCCAAGTGACGCAACGATGAATTTGTCGACAACATTCAACTTAGTCTCCTGAAGACAGACAAGCTGGCAGGAGGAGTCGGCAAGCGTTGCTTTAACAGTAGCTCTTCGGTCTGGGCAATTAAGCCCCCGCACATTCCAGCTAATTGTGTTTATCGGTTGTACTGTCATTGGAAAGTAAGGTGGCCCTGGAGGTTTGGATGAAGCCCATGATGGGGGCGCACACAAGCATGAACAAGATGGAAGCATGGACTAGCAGAAGACCAACTGGACGAAGGGCCGCCACTAAAAACCACGTACAGAGTTGAGCTATTGCCCTTGAACTGGTACAAACCATGTACAGAGTTGTAGTTCTTCCATAAACAGAGCTATTGCCCTTGAACTGGAACAGACCCTTACAAAACAACAGATGTTGCACTAACATGAGGAACAACGCACCCAACAGCAGCTACTACATGATCTAAACCTCAGGCATTCACATCCAGCGAGCCCGCGGCAACATCTGCTCCCACAGCGTCGAGGACCCCCGCTCCACCATGCTCGATCAGAGCATCTTCCACCGCTGTAACAGCCCCATTGTCTAGCTCAAAGAACTCTCTCATGGCCACAATTACATCAGGAGGAAGCTGCTCTTTGAACTTTACAGCGAAGGCATCCAGGGTGGCAGTGGTGACGTCCTGCCCGTTCTTGATGATGCCCAGGCTGCGGCCAATAAACTGCTCAGCCGCCTGTGCCGCCGGCGTCGTTGCTGCGAGGACAGCAGGGCGCCTGATCCTCTGCAGGGAGAGGCCACCCACCTTGGAGATCTTCACGCCAGTGAGAGTTTTCCGACGGGCTGCCGGCTTCCTGGGTGGTGTTGAAGCAGGGGAAGGAGGGAGATCCGGGGCAGACATCAAGAGCGCAGGCTGGCGAGCACAGAACAGCGGTTCCGGGAGAGCCACCCCCAGGCTTGGCACAAGCAGCTCAGCAAGCCCCGCCGGCAACACGTCATCATCTGCACGTTTACGAGCCCGTGGAGATGTCGGGGTTCGCTGCAGGGGGCCACTGCTGAGGAGGGGTGGTGTAGGAGATGCCTCAAAGCCGGGAGGGCGTACTGGCGAGACGTGGAGGAGGGGGCTCAACATGGAGACCGGCGAGCAAAGCTCAATGAGTGCTGGACTCCTCTCTTGAATGGCCTCTGTAGCAACCCTAGCCTCATCACGCTTGGAGGGGGGTGGTGAGCGGAGCACGGACTTGGGGGAGAGGGGCGGCGAAGCCGGAGGAGTGCGGGCGTCCCTTGAGTCCCGCCTGGCACTGCCTGGGCGCGCGTGCCTAGACGGGCTGCGACCACGAGCCTCCACCGGAGCAGCCAGAGCGGTGGCCGGAGGGGCTCGACCCATCTCCAGGGCGCAAGCCTCGGGGTCGCAGTCGGCGCCGGAGCCGAAGAGGACAGGGGCGGCGCCGGAGCCCAAGAGGACAGGGGCGGCGGCCGGCGGGGGCGGCGGCGATGCAGCGCGCCTGCGGCCGTCGCGGTTGCCGCGGTGGTCATCCCTGCTTCCCCTGTCCTGGCCATGCCGCTGATCATCGCGTGGCGCACGGGAAAGGCTCCTGTGGGCACATGCACCGCTGTCTTGACCTCCCCTGGACGCGTCGCGCCCGTCGCGGCCACGACCGTGGTCACCATCTTCATCTCGGTCGCGCCGATCCTGACGCACGGGACGAGAGACGCGCTCACGCCTGTCGCGAGCTTTGGCCTCGCCATCCACGATGTTGTAGCGCCACGTGAATGGCTTGGAGACCAGCCTACCCGAGGAGGGATCCTCATGGGTGTCGAGGTGCATGAGGACCCGATGCTCGAGTCCTTTCCTGCCGTAGATCGGAGCACCCCCGTTGCGAGCGGGAAGGATGACCCAGCTCACTCGCGGGACCTTGCTAAGGCAGGGCGTCCATGCCCAGAGGCTCAGGACCTGGGTGTCCGTCTTCAACTTGGACGCGGGCTCGATGTAGTCGAGGGAGCACCCGGAGCCGACAGCGTTGGCGACGGCGAGATCATCCCAGGCGTAGAGGGGGAGGCCCTCGAGGCATAGGCGAACATGCTGGCCGAGGTCGACGTGCTCCGCGTGCGCCTCAAGCCGCCACGCCCGCAGCTGCAGCTTGGTGTCCCCGAACGGCAGCACACGGCAGGAGGCGGCCAGCTCGGCGTGATGCTTGTGGATGAACCGCACGAGATACTTCTCAGGGTGGTGGAGGACGACGACCACGTCAGGTTGCAGTGCCCCGAGCCTGTCAGCGAGGAACGCGGCCATCTCGTTGGTGGAGACTTGGCGGTCCCGGTCGAACCAGGCGACGACGGCGTTGGACTCCAGGAGGGCCATCTCCAGCTGCATGGCGGGGTGTTGTGGATGGTGGCGGACACCTCCGGGTGGACGGAGTGGTCGCCAGCCCAGGCCGAGGTCGCAGCAGCGGAGGCCATCGCAGCCGGCGGGGACGGGGACTGGGCCTTCTGCAGGATCCGAGGCGGCGGAGGGGGTGGCGACGTGCACTGCCTAGGCGCGCCGGGACGCAGATGAGGGCGCGGGGCGTGGAAGCAGTCGCGCGCCCAGTGGCCCGAGCGAAAGCAGCGCCTGCAGGTGACGGGGTTTCGGCAGTCGACGGCCCGGTGTCGGTGGCCAAGGCAGTGGAAGCAGAGCCCCTTTATCCACGCAGGGGGAGGAGCGCGCGCAGTGAATGCCCCAGCTGGCTTGGCCGGCGAGCGTGGCCGCCGTGATTTGACCTCAACCCATGGCGCGGTCTTCTCAACCTCGAGCCCCGCGGCCGCCGCGCCGCGCGGCCTTGATTGCTCAGCGGCATCCTGCACTGGCGCAGGCCGAAAGCAAGCGAGCCATCCCGCGGCAGAACCTTCATTAAAATCCCTGGCGCCCGACGAGATGGCGGTACGGGCAGCCCCAGCCGCATTGAAGCCGGTCGGCGGGGAAGCAGCGTTGGCGAGCAGGCCGGGAGGGGTCTCCAGCACCACCTGCGCCTCATCAGCAGGGAGACGCGGTCGACCCGGGGGAGGAGGCGGAGGCGTGTCGAAGTCCAGATCTGGATCGGGCACACCTGGGAGCACCGGGGACGAGGCCTGCGAAGCAGGGAACTCCCAAAGGAGCTGCTGGGACGGGCGGTGGAGGCCGGCCAGGAGGGCAGCGGGAAGGGAGTGAGGTGTGGCCGACGACGCCGGAGCGAGCGCCGCCGGTATGGGCCGGTGGAGCGGTGGTGGGTTGGGAGCGGGCATGGTAGATACGCCACACCAGCTTGGAGTCTTGAGTGGAACACTTGTTTTGTCTTGCCGGTAAGACCTGGTGGTGAGCTTCCAACCCAAGATTCCAAAGGTCGCTTACCAAACTGATTTGGACCAAACTTTGATTGACATTGACCCGAAGAAAGCTCAGTTGTCTGCCTGGTCATCATGGGACGTTTCCCTTACGCCGCAAGGCTGCCGGTAGCTCATCTCTCTTTCTGACCACAGAACTACTCCATGATTATTTTTGTTGTTGGTGAGAGCGAACTGCAGCTAACTCAAGTAGCCGTCGAGTGTTCCAGAGTTGACAGTCAGTCCCATTGCAGCACGTTTTGAGTGAGTAAAAAAAAAACGTAGTTGGGCCGTCGTGGGCCGTCTAAATCCAGAAGGCCGACGGCATCCAGTCACACACACACACACACCACCGCCGTCGTGCGCTGTAAGTTGGAAGCAGACATTTCCATCCGAGCCCAAGCCCACAGCCTCCACCACCAAAAGATTCCCGGCCTTTCGCCGCACGACGTTGGAACCCCACTGACACCACCGGAGCCCACCTGGCAGGCGGCTTGACGAAGGAAGGTGCCTCGTCGCCTTCAGAACCGGCTCCGCCTCTTTCCGTTCCGCGTCCCAGGAAAAAAGAAGGGAGGAGAGCGGGCGACCGGAAGGCGGCGATGGCCATGGACCGCGTGCAGCTCCTCCTCGTCGGCCTCCCCGCGATCCTCTTCATCTCCGACCTCTCCCACATCTTCGCGCCGCCGCCTCCCCACCTCCGCCACCCCCATGGCCACCCCCCGCACCACCCCCACGCTCATCCGCCCCACCATCCCCACCAGCCGCACCCGCCGCACCACCACCCCCACCCGCCGCACCACCACCACCACCCGGACCCCGCCGCCGCCGCCATACAGGTCGGTCGTAAACCCTAGCCCGAGATTCCTTTTCCCCCTTGTCGTATCGTAAGACCCTAGCCCGGAATTCTGTCGCTCCGATCTGGGCTGCAGAGCTGACGTGTTGTTTTGGTGAAACCGCAGCAGCCCAATCTGGAAGGAGGAGCTGGATTCGGCACGACCGTGGAGCTGCAGTTCTGCGCCTCCTGCTCGTACAAGTGAGTCTCCGCGGACTGTTGGTTGCTTGCTTGCTAAGCTGCTGCTGTTAGTTTGCCTGTGCGGATCGAGTGGACTTATGCGTAGTGTAGCGGATACTGAGTTTTTGGAATTGCTGTGTGCCTGCCTTACTTGACCAGAGGCCAATACACGGACCAATTATCGTCCAAAATGATTCAGGAGGTGGATTATTTGGTACTCCAGTAAAGCCAGTGTCACTGGTGGTTCTTAGGGCAACTACAACGGGGACGCTTAGACTGGGCGCTAGGATCAAATCCCCAGTAGTTAAGCCTAATATCCCGGCCGTTTTTTCCTATTCCCGGCTAAGCCCAGGATTCAGGCTAGCATCGACGCAACTTCTGGCCCCGGGCGCTAGCCCGTTTTTTCTTTCGAGGTATGACACAGAGTGCGTCCTGTTAAGCAGCTGTACCTTGTCATTGCCGTTGGAGGACTGGACGCTAACACCGCTGCTACATGATTTTTCTTTTCTTGTATTTCCTTAAGCGCCCGTGCAAGCGCCTAGGCATTGAACATGCCCTTAGATAGCATTTGCTAATGCCGAACGCTTAATACAGTTGCGTTAAACTAGTAGTGTGGAACTGGAGCAGTTATTGTTTATGAAAATGTTAGTGTGCTGGTGACAGTGTTAATGCTTTGTTAAACACTAAAAGTCAGACACTGTTATGAAATATGTACATGGATCAAGTAAGAGCTCCTATTGGAATAAATATGGTATATTATTTAAATATATGAAAGAGATTGGATTAGAATTAGAGGTCGAATTAGTATCCTTTGGTCATTACTCAGGGATCAAGCAAGTGCTCCTATATAAGGGCTGATTTAGGGCACGCTTGGAATGGTTGTAAGTAAATACAGGGGTGTTTACTTTACACTTGTATCTTACCGGCCGCGTAGTAAATTTCGGCTGGAAACGAAACGACGAGCCGAGACCAGTATTTATTTTACAGGTGTATTAGAGGAAACACGACAATCCAATCAAGGCCTTAGGAATATAAATTGACGTATGGAGTACTTGTGAGCTCTTTTTCACTCTTTGACAATGAAAGCCATGAGGACCTCAACACTGTGTTGTAAGGATGCCTCCCAATCTTGCTTCTTTAGTACATAGGTAGTGGTGGAATAGTTAACTATATTCCGGATGTGGTTTGAGCAGACCGATATGTAGGTTACTGGTGAGGAGATAAGCGTATGTCTTTGATGTCAAGAAGTAAAAAGAGGGAAAACTCCTAAACAACAATTTGATGGTTGTTGTGAGTTTATATTTTATCAGTCTGTCATCTCCCTGGGTTGTCCTCCTGAGTCCTAACCTATGCTCTAGTCCCCACTCCCCAATCTCCTACGTGTAGTTACACAGTTTATTCCAAACTGTATCATATTTGTTCTATTTGGGCGAGCGCTTTTCGCTGGCTTGGTTATAAAGCTTACAGTGTACAGGGACAGGGAATGTGCTGGGGTGACCGGCTCCTGATTACAGCTAACACAGAAAGGCCCAGAACTGACCAACAAAAGAACAGACACGGCTAGAGTCTTGAAAAGAAGAAAATGCATAATAAACTTTGGCGTCAAAGAAAACCACAAAGAACAAGCAATACCCCTAATAATGCACCTATGTACGGCCACGGTGCACAGGCATCTGTTGACAAATCTTATTCATCGGTTCCAGCAGCTTTTCCTTCTCCCGGTCCTTTCGCAATGGCTACCATTGCTGCACAAAACATAGAATACTTGTAAAATACATTTTCTGCTGCTCTGGCATCTTCACCTCCATTGCTATCTTGTCACGCACATTCCAAATCCCCGAGGCTACTGCTGAAAAGCAGAAGATCATCACCTTTCTGTTTGACCTGTCGCACCCCATAATCCAGTGCCTAAAGAAGCCTCTAATGTCGTTTGGGGGCACTTTGATGCTGATCCACACTTAGTTGGCAAGCAAAAGGTTAAACAAGATGTGGTTCACTTCCTCTTCCAAACCTCATAAGCTGCATTTCGCTGGACCATTCTACTTCTTAATCTGCCCCACACTAGCTGGCTATCTGTTTCATATAACTCGCCAAAGGAAAATTGATACACACTCGTTAGGGTTCTACTTTAGTCTTTAGTCTTTCACTCTTTGTTTAGTCTAAACTATTAATGATGATAACATTGTAAGCATGATGCAACATCCTTGCTTCCATCTGGTTTGCACAGTTCACGTTGAGTTCAGTAGATGGCAATGTTGAGAGCACACATTATTCATTTAATATAAGCTGACAGTAAGCATATTCATTGCCTTCAAATGTTTCTAGCTTCAGGTCAGCTGAGATTTAACTTGCATTGATTGGTTAGCAGTAAGTAACCAGTTCTCTAGTGAGACTTGATGATTGTTGGATACTATCCCTCCCTGGCATATTTTGTCGCTAGCAAGTGATAATGAACAATACGACATCTTCTCCGGTCGTAGGTCGGTAGGGCTTGCTGTATTGTTCTTACTCCTTTACCTTGGTGCTAAACACGTCTTATGTAAACTACACGTCACATCTTTAAAATTCTTGTGGCAGCATGTTCTATAGACATTGATTTTCCAAGTTCCAACACCCTTACTGGTTTTGTGTGCTGCCACTTATTAGTTATAATGTTAGGAATACACAATTAGAATTGTAGGTACACAGATCATATTTAGTTTATAGGAAGATTGGGCCCATGCTGCTGTAAGTTTGAGAAGTATATATAAATATTATTAAATAGCACTCCAAAAGTTAAGTTCCGGTCGTTGTTTCTTAAATTTTGGTTGTAGTTTCTTAAGTTTCGACTAGAATTGTACTTTTGCGTTAATTGAGCAATATGTCTATTTTGGGGAAGTCCATAAAATTTAGGAACAATAGAGTTTTCATTAAAATAGACTTCGTTTGGTAGTGTTGTTTCCATTCTTTTTATACTCGTGTCATTCTGTGACAAAGTACTAAGACGTTTTAAAATGTCATTATTACTTTGGTTTGTTTTCTTCGGCATTTGTGGCCAATGTTTGCAGAATACATAACAATGTATGAGCATTAAAGAAACTCAGAAAGGATTTACCAACGTTAAGAGTACAATGCCATGATGACTGCCTGTGCCATTTCCCCCTTGTTTTCCTTTATTCTATATTCACTTATGTATTTTCTTTTTTGCTTCATTTCTCGTAATCACAAGTTTACAGCAACCCACCCTTCCCAAATTCTAGCTATCGGCCTATCACCACCTTTTCTTTCATCCAGTTGCACTTTCCTTGACTCCATGGCCATCCAACTACGATGTTGTAGGAACGAGGAGACACGTGTTGTAGTCTGCTTAAACTGTCGTAAGTGGCTACTCTCTTGCAAATGAGGTTTGGATGCTGGAAGCGCCCTCCTTACTTAGAGGTTCATGGAGGGCTTGGAGGGTCTGGGATGGCCTAGTTGGTGGATTCTTCTGGACACAGCAGCAAAAGCAGGCATGATATGTGCGACCTTCCTTTAGGGAAGACACCTAGGGCCTGTTCTGAACCTCTCCAAACTTCTCAAAATCTGAAAACCTAGCTGTCATGTGGGGCCAGCCCTATAGGCGTAAGGGACCTGCACGGGCCGGCCCTGCACCTGCCTAAAGATATGTCCTAGTTTAATTACAGTCCTTTTAGATTAGGAGTCTGGGTATTAGTTGGAAAGGTTTAGTCCCGAAGAAGGTTACCCTGCCAACACCCAATTGTAATAGGAGTCTTAGTCTGGTCTTGTAATTAGGCTATATATAGCCAGCCCTTGGATCAATAAACACAAGCAGAATATCCTACAACCTCTCCTCCCTTGCTCCTACGCCACGGCGCCCCTCCTCACCCCCTTCTCCAACCATCGCCCTCGTCCTCCTACCAACCATGACTACAACCTGCGCGGCAATCAGCCGGGCCGTGACAACTTGGTATCAGCTTCCTCGTCGATCCCAGCGGCCATGTCTCCGCCACCGCCGCCGGCGCCTCTACCGCAAACCCTAGCAGACCTCGTGACCAAACAGCACGAGGATCACGAGGCCGTGGTCGCCACTTTGAACAGCCTCTCGGAGGAGAACCACACTGCTCCGACAGAGCGCGCCGAGGACCGCGCCACCCTCCAGTCCATCGCCGCGACACTCAAAACCCTCCAGGACCAGCTGGCGGACACGTCACAGCAGCAGCGCGCGCAGAACCTGGCCCTCCTTCGGCTGGAAGGCAAGGGCACGCCTCAATTGGGTGGTACCGGGCTCCTGCGGCCCCCAGATGCGCCCTCCCACACCGGGGCCCCGGCCGATCCAGGGGATAGGGCTCCGCGCCTCTACAAGATTGATTTCCCCCTCTTTGACGGGGCCAGCGATCCATGGCCGTGGCTGACACGTTGCAATCTCTTCTTCCTCGGGCAGCGAACGCCGGAGTCGGATAAGACTTGGCTCACCTCATACCACCTCACTGATGTCGCCGCATTATGGTATGGCCACCTCGAGACTAAGCTGGGCCAGCGGCCGTTCTGGACCGAGTTTCAAAAACTGATCGCCAACCACTTTGGACCGCCGACCCGCGCCAACCCCTTTGGCGAGCTGATCTCCACCCGCCGCTCCGGCACCGTGGCAGAATACTCTCAAGCGCTTTCTAGAGAATCTCTCTCGGGTGCGCCCCATTGCTGACGACGATGAGCGGGATATCTTCACCAACAACTTGGGCGAGCCTATGAAAACTCAGGTCGAGATGCTGAAACCGACGACTTTGGACGCAGCTATGGACTTAGCAATCTCCCTTGAGCACCTCAATACTGTCACCAGCACCGCGACCACTCCGGGCCGGCCCAGCCGTCCACTCCGCCCCATGGCTGCACCTACTCCGGCCTTGCCGGACTCCTCCAACCCCACGCCCGCGCTCGTCTTTAAACGACTCACGCCCGCCGAGATGGATGAACGGCGCGCTAAGGGTCTCTGCTTCAATTGTGACGAGAAGTTCGCGCGGGGCCATCGCTGCAAACGATTGTTCTATATTCAATCCGCCGACGCCGAAGAGGAGCAGTTTGAGGATTTCCAGGAAGCACAAATCTCACTCTTGGCTGTTACCGGAATTCCCACCAGCGACACAATGCAGGTCACTCTTTGCATCGGGGACCGTGACTTGGTCGCCTTGCTTGATTCAGGCAGCACTCATAACTTCATCCACGAAGAGTTGGCCACCATCGTCGGGCTGCCTTTCTCCTCCAATCGTTGTTTGGGAGTCACGGTCGCTAATGGCGATAAGGTGACCTGTCGGGGACTCCTTCAGCAGGCTGTGATCACCATTGACAAGGAGCGTTTCGTTGTTGATCTGCATGCCATTCCATTGGGCGGGTTCGACATCGTCCTCGGTACACGATTCCTCAAAACTCTTGGGCCAATTCTCTGGGATTTCACTACGCAGTGGATGTCGTTTTGGCACTCGGATCACCGTGTGGAGTGGTCGGGCCTCGGCTCCCTCGGACGTCCTGCCCACCTACACGCGTGCGAAGGCAAGGAACTTCTGGACGGCCTGCTGGCCACTTTCACCGATGTTTTCGCCGACCCACAGGGCCTGCCGCCGCAGCGTGCACATGACCATCATATTCATCTTATTCCCGGGACACCGCCGGTTGCTGTCCGTCCCTACCGCTACCCAACGATTCAGAAAGATGAACTAGAGCGCCAATGTTCAGAGATGCTGGCTCGCGGTCTGATCCGTCCTAGTTCTTCTGCATTTTCATCCCCCGTTCTACTCGTCAGAAAGGCTGACGGGACTTGGCGTTTCTGTATCGACTACCGTGGTCTCAACCTTGTCACCATCAAGGACAAGTTTCCAATTCCTGTTGTCGATGAACTTCTGGATGAACTCAAGGGCGCCCGCTTTTTCACCAAACTGGATCTCCGGTCGGGTTACCACCAGGTTCGGATGGCCCCTGAGGATATCCACAAGACGGCCTTCCGCACACATGAGGGCCTCTTTGAGTTTGTAGTGATGGCCTTTGGTTTGACAAATGCCCCAGCGACGTTCCAAGCACTCATGAACGACGTCCTCCGTCCCTACCTTCGTCGGTTTGTGTTTGTGTTCTTCGATGATATCTTGATCTACAGCTCGTCCTGGTCGGATCACCTACGTCATGTCAAGCTCGTTTTGGAGGCTATGCGCACACATCAACTGTTTCTCAAGCGCTCCAAGTGTTCCTTTGGGGAGGAAACCATGGCTTATCTGGGACACGTCATCTCCGCTGCAGGAGTTGCCATGGACAGCGACAAGGTTCTTGCCGTGGTAGACTGGCTGGTTCCGCGCACCGTCCGCGCTGTGTGTGGTTTCTTAGGACTGGCAGGATACTACCGCAAGTTCATCCGGGATTTTGGCACCATTGCAGCTCCCCTCACGGCACTCCTCAAGAAGGACGGATTTCTTTGGACGCCTGCAGCGACTATTGCCTTTGAAGCCCTCAAGAAAGCTCTTACCACAGCCCCTGTGCTTCAGCTGCCGGATTTTGCTGTTTCATTCATTGTGGAGTGTGATGCATCTGGATCTGGTTTCGGGGCAGTCCTCCATCAAGGTGGCGGCCCCATTGCCTATTTCAGCAAAACCATCGCTCCGCGTCATGCTTCTCTCGCCGCTTATGAGCGGGAGCTCATTGGTCTGGTGCACGCCGTGCGCCACTGGCGGCCCTATCTTTGGGGACGTGCGTTCGTCGTCAAAACTGACCACTACAGCCTAAAGTTTTTGCTGCACCAACGCCTCGCTACCATTCCACAGCATCATTGGGTGGGCAAACTGTTGGGGTTCGACTTCACGGTGGAATATAAACCGGGTCGCCAAAACATCGTTGCCGATGCTCTTTCTCGCCGTGATGCTCCTGCCGGCCAGGCACTCGCCATATCCGGGCCTTCTTTTGATCTGTTTGAAGCTCTCCGTCAGGCTGCACACACGGACCCGACGCTTGTCACTTTCCGGGAACAACTAGAATCTGGTGAGTTAGGACAGCCTTGGGCTCTTGTTGATGGTGTTGTTACCTTCCAACAGCGGGCTTATGTGCCACCCGCGTCGCCGCTGCTCGGGGAGGTCCTGGCTGCAGCCCATGATGCGGGCCATGAAGGTATCCAAAAGTCACTTCATCGTCTTCGCCGGGATTTCCATCTGCCGCAAGCAAGGGCCGCACTTCAGCAGTATATTCGTGCTTGTCAGGTTTGTCAACGCAACAAGACGGAGCAGCTTCATCCAGCCGGCTTATTGCAGCCCTTGACAGTGCCCTCTCGTGTCTGGGCGGCAAAAGTGTGATACTGACCGTTGTGGACCGTTTCTCCAAGTATGCGCATTTCATCCCCTTGGCGCATCCGTACACCACGGAGTCTATCGCTAAAGCCTTCTTCTCCAACATTGTCCGACTTCATGGGTTTCCCACATCCATCGTTTCGGACAGGGATGTGGTTTTCACTTCGGGCTTTTGGAAGGCCCTGTTTGCCGCCGCGGGGACACGCTTGCACATGAGTTCGGCCTTCCATCCGCAGTCTGATGGGCAATCTGAGGCCGTCAATCGCGTCATCACCATGTACCTCCGTTGCATAACTGGGGATCGCCCACGACAGTGGCTCCAATGGTTGCCTTGGGCGGAGTACTGCTACAACACTTCGTACCACTCAGCGTTGAAGGGCACGCCTTTCAGGGTGGTTTATGGACGGGATCCCCCCTCATTCCGGGACTATACGCCGGGCGAGATTCGCAATCAGGCGGTGGAACGGCAGATCGTCGACCGCGATCAGTTCTTACACGACATCTGTGAGCGTCTCCTTCAGGCAGCACAACTGTACAAGCATTACTATGATGATAAGCATCAGGCCCTTTCTTTTGATGTTGGAGAGTGGGTTTGGCTCCGTCTTCAGCACCGGCCGGCGGCATTCCTTGGAGTAGGCGCCAAAGGGAAATTGGCTCCCAAATATTATGGGCCTTTCAAAGTCCTCGCTAAAATCGATACGGTTGCTTACCGTTTGGAGCTGCCCCCACGCGCCCGCATTCACAATGTTTTCCATGTCGGGGTCCTGAAGAAGTACCATGGCCCACCGCCGGAAGTTCCGCCGATGCTTCCACCTCTGTTTCAGGGTCGAGTACATCCAACCCCTGTCCAAGCATTGCGTGCTCGTATTGCCCGCGGTATCCAGCAGGTGCTCATTCACTGGGAGGGCCAGCCGGCGTCTGCTGCTTCATGGGAGGATGTTACAACCTTCCGCGAACGTTATCCAAGCTTCCAGCTCGAGGACGAGCTGTTTCAGAATGGAGGGGGAGATGTCATGTGGGGCCAGCCCTATAGGCGTAAGGGACCTGCACGGGCCGGCCCTGCACCTGCCTAAAGATATGTCCTAGTTTAATTACAGTCTTTTTAGATTAGGAGTCTGGGTATTAGTTGGAAAGGTTTAGTCCCGAAGAAGGTTACCCTGCCAACACCCAATTGTAATAGGAGTCTTAGTCTGGTCTTGTAATTAGGCTATATATAGCCAGCCCTTGGATCAATAAACGCAAGCAGAATATCCTACAACCTCTCCTCCCTTGCTCCTGCGCCACGGCGCCCCTCCTCACCCCCTTCTCCAACCATAGGCAAGCGAGGGCCTCGCCCTCGTCCTCCTACCAACCACGACTACAACCTGCGCGGCAATCAGCCGGGCCGTGACACTAGCTTCTCAAGCCAGCTTCACGCTTCAGCTGGCGAACAGAAAGCGTTCGGTGCTGTCCTGGCTTCTCCCAGCGCTAGGCCTGCTGGGCGCCCCTCTTGGGCTGGTTGGAGAAGGCCCAGTTCGGCTCTTGGTTCTAAAGAGGCCTAAACAGAGCACAAAAATGGGCTGGGCTGCACCACTTTGTGTTAGTTTGGGCTGAAAACAGTGCCCAATGTTCTTTTCACATGAGCTATTGCTGCGAATTTTTCAGTAGAGAGAGATATACAGAGACCTTTTCAATATTTCTCAGTTAACACAAGGTATAATTTTGAAGAAAAATTAGTTTTATCATGTGCCATATAACAAAAGCTTCATTTGCATATAAGTTTGCAAATCAAAAACATGATTAGGTAGCTAGTTCATGCCTAAACAAATCAATGTTAGGACCACTTTCCGCCGTTGTTGAAGCATCGGATGCATTTGTATCGACAGTAGCAGTACACTTATGAAGAAAAATGCACATTCAGCAGCCATTCAGGAGCACACTTTACACATTTGCACACATGGCTGAATATATGCACACATATAGCACTAGAGTTCTGAACTTTTTGGCAATTTGCATCAACAGTACTTCATTTGCACACAATGCAGCATATTTACACATTCAGCAGCATATATGCGCATTCAGCAGCCATTCAGCAGCACTACAAACATTTGCACACATTGCAGCATATTTGCACACATATAAGCACTAGAGTTCTGATTTTTTTTGGCAATTTGCATCAACAGTAGGAACATCCCTGCACCTTGCTCGGGACCATAGGGAAGAAGACAGGGGGAGCTCAACTTGCTGCGGTTTGGGGGAGGGGGATCGTCGTCAGGATGTTGCTCCTGGCTCGGGAGAGGTCTCCGGCGTCAATGGCGTGGGGGTGAGCTGCTCCTTCCCATGGGGTCGCTGCTCCTCTCTTACGGCGGGATTGGCGGCGACGAGGACGGGAACCGGTGGGAAACTTCCTGGGAAGGCCGGATCTGTAGGCGAAGGGAGGATCTGACTGGCGACGGAGGAGGCCGGGCTTGGCGGTGGGAACGGCGGCAGTGAGGGTTTCGGGAGAACACAAGAGAGAGGGGGAGATATGTGCGAGTTGTTCCTGCTGCGTATCTGTTCTAATGAGGAAGAGCGTCCGAACCGTTTTGTTTTGAGGTGGCATTCTGGTGGTAAATAACAGGAACTCCAGATTCGGGAAAACGTGGAGCTGGGTTTCCCTCGCTTCACCAAATTGCACTATGGCCCAGGATCACTTCGTGAATTTAGCTTCCTCGATCAAAAGCGTTCGGGCTGGCTTCTCTCTCAAAATTTGTGAAGTTAGGAGCTGGATAGATTCAGAACAGGCCCTTATTTACCTATCAGTGGATATTGAATCTGCGCTGTGCACTGTGTACCTGGGTTATAGTGACTTTACTCACACTAGCAACTCTTAACATACAATGTGGCTACCACTGTCTGAACTTGACACCTGTGTCAGTGTACCAGAGCATTGTTGGCACAACTGAGCAGCTCTGCTCTCTTTTACACTCTTTTGGCCTTCATTATATGACCCACAGTCGTGTGAGGTTAAAATGGGAAAGAGTTTCTTTTCTTTTCTTTCTTACAGCGTACAGTGAAGTGAAATATGAAATAACTAGCTCTAATTAGCAATTACTAAATCGTGGTATGGGTCTAGGACTCCTAAACACGAATCTTGAGTATTCCTAATATAAGTTAGCTATTTTATTTTTATTGCATTTAACAGAAAGAAACAATAGAACTGTATTTTTTTATTTACTTTTTCAATCTCTGGGCTTTGCTTGAACCTGTTTCCTTATCTTGACTTCTTGAGTTCCCGATCTTACTGGGCTAAGTTAGTATGCGATGCCAGCATATTTCATTATCTATAAATTATAGTATGTTTTGCTTTGCATGTACAGGTTAGACTGAAAACTTTGACTTCCATTTTGCAGGGGAAATGCAATGACCATGAAGCGCATGCTGGAAACATCATTTCCTGGCATTAATGTTTTCTTGCATAATTATCCGCCAGCTTTCCCCAAACGGGTACTGAGCAAAATCATGCCAGTTATTCAAGTTGGAGCCATTGCAACAATAATGGCTGGTGACCAGATTTTCCCCAGACTTGGCATTACTCCACCTCCATTGTTTTACTCGTTGCGTGCCAATAGATTTGGAACCATGGCGACAATTTGGCTCATTGGCAATTTTGCCCAATCTTTCCTACAAAGTTCTGGTGCCTTTGAAGTTTACTGCAATGGAGATTTGGTATGTTTCCTATATCAGACACGCCATTCTCTTTCACTTCTTAACACATAAGTTGCTTTCCTGCATGCTTGCATCATTAATTAGGATTCACGAGATTCTAGTACGCGCTCTTTCTCTTTCACTTCTGTTAACACATAAATTGCTTTTCCACCCACTTCTTTTGACTGCAAGTTCATTATATTGAAAGATTAATTCCAGAAACAAAATATCACCCTTTTGCCTTGTTGGGTTATCACAGAGATGTTTTCTTTTCCATGAGATTCTGTTTCTCTTCCTAGAAAAACTGCTACATGGAAAGGCTTGCTTTACCGACATGACTTGAGCAGTAATACACGTATACGTTTCTTGTTTACTGAAACTTGCGTCCACCTTTCCAGGTTTTCTCGAAGTTAGCCGAACAGAGGTTCCCTAGCGAGTTTGAGCTGCGCGATCTCATCGGCAGCAGGCTGCCACCTTCTCCATTCGGGAAAAACATGGGAAACGTCTTGTCTTAGTCGATGATCTCAGAATATCGGACGCAGCGCCGATGTATCTCTAGTTCTCTACTAAGGTATTTTATGGTTAGGTAGCTGATGTTGATCCTATCGAACTCCACAGCTTGCCTGTAAACACTAGCTTCCGAATATGTGCGTGGTTTGTAAATGCCCTAAAAATAACTTGCACGAGACAGTGACTGACAGTGCGATGCTGCTGTATGAACACCTCCCACTATAATCGTGATTGCCTGATGCTGCTATGCTACTGGCAAAAGTCTGAAAATCTTCGCACATAAGTAAGTCTTGTTTATTTTTTTTGGAGTAAATTCTTCTTGTTTGAACTTGTTTTCAAAGTGGGTCATGTATGTTGATTCTTTGCATGCATCGTGCCGCTCGGCCTACTGGCGAAAGTCTGAAAATCCGAACAGGAGTTAATGAATTTTTGGACTTGGAAGTTCTTACTTGCCTTATCTTTGTCGTCTTGTCTGCGAGACCATGGGCTAGAGCTAGACGGTACCCTCTCCTTGTGCCAGCCAGAGACGCATGGACCGAGTCCATGTGCACCAAACCCCTTCTTTCCCTTCCCCGCACCACAGATCGCTCACGTCACGGCCAGAAGGACAAAGCTGCGCAAAACCCTCCCACCTCTCCACCGCCAGAAGCAAGATGCTCCGACGCCTCTCCGGCGCCGTCGCGGCGCCCCTCCGACGCTGCCTCTGCACGGCGTCCTCGCGCCCTCCCTGGGCCCTGACCTACAGGATGGCGGCGCTGGGCGCGTCGTCGCCGGCCGCGCGCGCGTCCTTGGACCTCCACGAGCCCCCCTGCGTCACCCAGCTCTCCGTCCCCGCCCACCTGGCCGACGGCATGGACCTGGCCGCCGCAAGCATCCAGGCCGCGAGCAGCGACGGGCTCCTCCTCCTCGACTTCGCCGACACCGGCAACTGGCCCGAGGCCATCCGCGGCTGCGGTGGCAGCATCACAGCGATGCCCGGACTGGCCGCGTGCGCCGCCGCCGTCGATCCGGGCGTCCGGCGCTTCGTCTGCAACCCTCTTAGCGGCCAGCTGTTCCGCCTCCCCGTCCCCAGCATGGACGCCGCGCTGACGACCACACCCTTCGGCCTGCTCACCCAATCCGACGGCTCCGACGGCCCGCCTGACAGGTTAGTGGTCGCCCAACTCTGCCTCCGGGCAAGGGACGGCCAGATGGTCGTGCGCCGCTTTCGGTCCGAGACAGGGGAGTGGGACGAGCCGCCGCTGTTCGTCCCGTCCGAGGCCCCGGCTTGGCGCCCAATGCCGAACCACGAGGTGGTGGCATTCGGCGACCGGCTGTGGTGGGTCGACCCTTTCTTTGGTGTCTTCTCCGTCGATCCATTCAGCGACCGGCCGGAGCATGGCTTCGTCGCGCTGCCGCGCCCGCTGCCCAACTTTGACATCGACGCGCCGCTCATGCTGTTCCGGCTCTTGGGTGTCAGCGAGGGGAAGCTGCGCTATGTCGAATTGACCACTAAGGAGCCGTTTATGCTCTACTCCTTCTCGCTCGACGACGAGGAGTCCTCCTGGAAGCTAACACATGAGAAAAGACTGAACCTGGTCTTGTCTGACAAATCCATACCTAGGGAATGTGAAATGCCGTGGATTTCTGCAATTGATCCATTCAATGCCAACATTTTCTATTTCACACACGGTGACCTTGTTTGTGAACTCGACATTGATAAGGGGGAGACTGGGAGTAGTTCTTTTCCAGACAGCATCACATTCCGGAGCTACAGCTCTGCTTTCTTTGTGCCTGTAATGCTCCCAGCATGGATTGAATCATACAACCTCCCGTGTACAGGTATATATATGCTTCTTAGACATGCATTCTTGATTCATTTGCATATTGAAGCTCTGAAGTTTCCTACACTTTAATTGTTAGGGTGCACAAGTTTTAGTTTAACATCTTTTTCAAATCATGTGTGTGGAACCTTGTGCACAGCATGGATATACTCTATTTGTAGTTGACACAAATTGTATCTGTACTGAAGTTTCTGAAGGGGGTGATTGGGTGGCTGATATCTTAAATGTTGTGTAGAATTAATCATTGCATATAGACCCATACGTTTCAGAACTAAACTGGCCGTCATTAGCAGTGATTTATTCTGAAATGCCGCAGGCGGTACTAGAGAATCTAGTGTATTTTGTTGATTGCAATGGACATGGGATTGTATATCATGTTGAGTAAAAATGTTGTCTTCTCTACTTAATGTCAACATATATCTCTATGCAACTGTCACGTTAAATACCTAAGTGGTATTTTCTGATTCATTTCTTGGTGTAATGAAGAAAGATATACAGTTCTCATTGTTGTGTATCATTTGTGTTTAATTTCCTGCATCTATGGATATAACTGAAGGAACACTTTCGAGAAAGGCGACCAATGGAACGAGGAAGACTTTGGCAGACATGCTGGTTCGTGTTGACTGTTGACAAAGACCAAAAAAATCGAAGCACGCCAGGTCGCCAGCTAACTTATCTTCGGTACTTTCTCTAGAACAGCTCTTTCTTGTTTGGGCACTCTTCTTATTTTCGCTTGATGTTTAATCATATTTTTTTCTTTCCCGTGTTCATGATTCTGTATATTTCCTATACTGCCCGTTCAACGTGTTACTTGCAAGAGTAAGTAGTTTGGTGAACTCACCATGACGAACTGCTACCCTAATTTCTGATCCTTATACCATAATACCTTTGTCATCCTTAATTCCAACTCCTATGCTGCATCAATAGTTTTGTCACTGGTACTGTCTTCAGTGCTTTGTACAGGGGTATTGTCTGAACTACTCTGCTGCCATGCTGGTCTGACTTATACCAATACCCCAGACATAATTAAAATGAGGAAAAGGCTAAAAGTTATCCTGCCTTCTCACCTTGATCAGCTTTATTCTTTCACTAGTCACTAATCCTGATATGTTATTACCAAATCAAGACTGAACTGAAGTATGTTTCTTGCTAGTATCTCGTACGAAGTAACCTTGCTGTGTTTGAGATTTAGTACAAAACAGACATACAGAGTATATCACATGTTCTTTGTAGAAAAGCATCCAAGAGAGTATTCAGGTATTTCTGTTTTACCGTTTACTCTTTTGCCTTGCAGATTCCTTACAATGGACCGACAACTGAGCTGATGGTGGCACTGGAAGCCATGAACTCTCATTTTGGGGAAATGCTGGGACAATCTTGGCGTGTTCCGCTTGCTGATGCGCTCCCTGAAGCATGGTCTTGGCGCATTCCATCGGCAATTTAGATGGAGCAGTCTAACAAATGCACTGTTACTTGCAAGACACGATGCTTATCTTCTCCGTAGAACGTTATTGCACCTATCAAAGGATATGTTTGATCCGATTGTTTTGGTGCAATAGGTCATTTACGTGGTAGTGATGATAAGAAATGCATGCGCTCTCTTTAATCTGGAATACAATGACCTTAAAATACTGTTTCCAGTGGAATGCTGGCAAGTTTTCTGGCACGTACGGAAAACGAGGTGTTCCCTGTTCTAAATGTTAGTTTGGTGTTATTGACCGGAGTTTAGGCCATCATTCTTACTAGAGGGATATGCGCGCTTGCGCTGCGTCGTTCTTCTACCAGCGAGTATTTTTTGGGGTTTAGTATACTGTTCTGGTTGGATGGTCTTTTTTTTTTTAAAAATTGTGTGAGGAGGTTGGAGCTTTCTTGTGGGACGTTCCGTTCTGCTTTTCATTTGCTATTGTAGAAAAAAAAAATACACATCTTTCAATTGCTGTCGGTAGGTGTCCTGTGGCTAGTCTCTTTTTTTTTGAGGGAAACTAGGGATTTTATTCATTGATCAAGACATCAGGAATACAGATAATGTTTGGGGGAATCCCTAGCCACATGTGGCGATCTTCCGGAAGCGACGAAGCTGCCTTGGACAAGGCATGAGCTTCAAAATTCGCCTCCCTAACCTCAAACCGAAAAGTAACTTTAACAAAATCCTTT
The DNA here is from genome assembly GCF_002575655.3 of Aegilops tauschii subsp. strangulata. NCBI lineage: Eukaryota > Viridiplantae > Streptophyta > Magnoliopsida > Poales > Poaceae > Aegilops > Aegilops tauschii. The sequence continues at coordinate 400,802,118 of NC_053035.3, forward strand.
ACTCTATCTCTAATCTCATCTAGAATCATGGAATAAGATGATTGCGCACCCTGGTTGATATCCGAGACAACCTACATACAATCTGAAGCTATTATCAAATGTGATATGTTGAGATCCTTTGCGAGGGAGAGGGCTTCATTGCATGCACAAGCTTCCAGACTTGGTGCATCAACTAGTCCTTCAAAGATCGTCGCCGAGGCTCCCAGATACTTGCCATCCTTGTCTCGACAAACAGCTGCAGCAGAGCCCATGCGTCCATTGCGTGAAAGTCCTCCATCAACATTTATCTTTGCCGAGTTTTCACCCGGAGCGATCCACCTCTGGACACGAGGCTGGGCTGCCCCCATAGTTGGCTGTACTGTCCTCACCGAAGCAATCTCCAAATCCTCCAAATACCTATTGATGAAGCACATAGTTGACAGAGGGCTCTGAAACTCGTTGTCATGTATTGCACGCCTCCTCACCCACCAAATCGACCACATTGTAATGAGCACTCTTGCCAGGTCTTGTTGGTTCAACGTTTCAAACAGCCAAAACAGCCAAAGGCGGGCATCCTCCACTCTGTTGGATAGCAAATGCTCAAGAACTTCTCCAACCCCCAGGGCCCAAACGCACCACGCCATGCGACAGTTAAACAACGAGTGCCGCCAAGAATCTTCAGCTGAGTTGCATATAGAGCAGGCCGGCGAGGTCGCCATCTTCCTCTCATGTCTTACAGTTCCCGTTGGCAGTGACATGTGTGACAGACGCCATACAAAAACTTTCACCTTTGATGGTATTTTAACCTTCCACAGTTGTGACCAGGAATGACGCTCAACTGCCACATTTGACCGGCCCGTCCTCTGCTCGAGCCAATCTTCTCGCTGCTGCCTAATCCCACTTAGCATTTTATAGGCTGATCGGACAGAGAAGACACCCCTCCTGTCATAGTGCCATGCCCAAAAATCATGCTGTACTCTGGAACTCAGTGGTATGTTCAAGATAACATCCACATCCAGGCGAACAAAATGCTCCTCCAAGATATCTTTCTTCCATGACCTAGTCACGGGCTCGATCAGTTCAGAAACTAGTTGTGTAGGGCTAGCCGAAATAGCACATAGAGGTCTTAACTTGAAATCCCGTGGCAGCCAATTGTCTTGCCAAATATGAGTAGTGGAACCCGACCCAATTCTCTTGATGATCCAAAGTGCTAACACATCTCGCCCCTCCAGAAGTGAGCGCTAAACCTGAGACGGGCGGGTACCCAAGGTGGCGTCCAAAATATCAGATTGTGGATAGTAACGTGCCTTCAAGACGCGGGCACTGAGAGAGGACGGGTCCTGTAACAAGCGCCAAACTTGCCGAGCAAGTAACGCTAGATTGAAGAGCTCAACATCTCGAAACCCCATACCTCCCATGAACTTTGGCTTGCACATCGTCTTCCACGATACCCATGTTGGTTTCCTCTGGCCTTGCTTAATGCCCCACCAGAATTTCCGAAGGAGACCATTGATATGTTCGCATAAACCCCGAGGTAATTTGAAACACGCCATAGAGTAGGTCGGTATGGATTGAGCAACTGACTTAATCAAGACTTCTTTTCCCCCTGCCGATAGGCATTTCTCCATCCATCCTTGTATGTGTTTCCATATTCTATCCTTCAGGTACCTGAAGCAGCCCTCCTTAGCCTTACCTACATCGGTAGGAAGGCCCAAGTACTTCTCGTTCAGAGATTCATTCTGAACTTCAAGAATATTTTTAATATCAACACGTGCTGGCTCCGGAACGCCCTTACTGAAAAATATCGACGATTTGTCTGTGTTGATGCGTTGGCCAGATGCCGCACAATATATGTCAAGAAGGTCCTTCACCTTGGATGCACTGCCAGTTGACGCTTCAAAGAATAAAAGGCTGTCATCGGCAAAAAGAAGATGATTGAGGCCGGTGCCGATGTAGCTACCGACAGGCCTCGAACACCCAGGCCTTCCGATTTTAGCAAACAAGACAAGCCCTCCACAGCCAACAGGAAAAGGTAAGGGGAGCTGGGATCCCCTTGCCGTAACCCTCTTGAGGGCCTGAAATCATCCAAGATGCCACCATTAAATAGGACAGAAAACGAAATTGAATTTACACACCTCATAATCGTAGCAGTAAAGCGCGGGCTAAAGCCCATCTTGAGCATAACCGCCTCCAGATATGGCCATTCGATTCTGTCATAAGCTTTCATCATGTCTAGCTTGAGTGCACAATAGCGATTCCCCTTGGCTCTCCTTGTTTTCATGTAATGCAGACATTCATATGCTGTGATAAAGTTGTCCGTTATAAGGCGTCCAGGAACAAAAGCCGATTGCTCTTGAGAAATAACCTCTGGGAGTATAATCTTCAACCTGTTTGCTAAGACCTTCGATGCGATCTATTAGATCACATTGCAAAGGCTTATAAGTCGAAATTGTCCTAACAGTTTTGGACTTGCTATTTTTGGAATCATAACGATGAACGTGCGGTTGATTTCCTCCGGTGAGTCATCTCCATTGAGCACCCTAGTGATCATGCCTGTTACCTCATCACCACAAACCTCCCAGTGCCGCTGAAAAAAGTGAGCCGGAAAACCATCCGGTCTAGGAGCCTTGGTGGGAAACATCTGAAAGAGCGCATTTTTAATCTCATCCTTAGTGTAAGGAGCATCGAGGCCAACATTCATGCCTGCATCCACTCTGGTCGGTATATGTGATAGAACCTCTTCCATACCTATAGTTCCCTCTGTAGCATACAAATTGGCATAAAAAGAACTAGACATTTCTGCTAGTTCGGCCGTGTCCGTACACATTGATCCATCTTGGCGCTGCAATTGCGTAATGTTATTTTTTGCTCTCCTAGCACTAGCTTTCTTCTGAAAATACTTGGTGTTACTATCTCCCGCTGAAAGCCACCGAATGCGCAATCTCCGTCGCATCATGATCTCCTCTCGGTAAGATACTTCAACTATGCGGTTTTGGATCCTTTTCTCCTCCTCGCTCGGGCCAACTCGAAGAGGATCAGCACGCAAGGCAGCTAGCTCCTGCCTGAGTTTCCTCAACTCTTGTCGCACAGAGCCGAAAGTAGTCTTCCCCCAATGTTTCAGAGAAGATGCAACAGCGGTCAGCTTAGCTACAAGCTCCGCTACCGTAGTAGCAGGATGATCGGCCCGCCAAGCTTGTACCACTGTATCTCTGAACGAATCTTCAGTCTCCCACATACACTCATAATGAAACGGCCTCTTTGTAACACCCCGGATGTAACTTTCCATATTTGTAACTCCAACTCTTGCCATTTTCGGCTATGTGCTATGATATTCCATTCGTGGTCGGGTTTTGTTTTTCGTTTTGCATTTTGTTCATGTCATGCATCCCATATCATGTCATCATGTGCATCTCATTTGCATACGTGTTCGTCTCATGCATCCGAGCATTTTCCCCGTTGTCCGTTTTGCAATCCGGCACTCCCACCTCCTCCGGCGCACCCCTCTTGTTTCTTTTCGTGAGCGGGTGTTGAACGTTCTCGGAATGGACCGAGGCTTGCCAAGTGGCCTTGGTATACCACCGGTAGACCACCTGTCAAGTTTCGTGCCATTTGGAGGTCGTTTGGTACTCCAACGGTTAACCGGGTAACCGCAAAGTCCTTTTATGTGTTGCAGCAAACCCCCCTCTAAACAGCCCAAAAACCCCTCTAAGTCTCTTCCATGCTCTAGGTCGTTCGATCACGAACGTGTGGGCGAAAACCGCACTCCATTTGGAGTCTCCTACCTCCCTCTACCTATAAATACACCTCTCCCTCCGAAATCTCGGGCAAAAACCACCCTAACCCTAGCAAAAATCGCCCCCGCACCGCCGGACACGTCCACCGCCGGCCGGACGTCCCCGCCGCCGCGCCCGGCCTCTCACAGCGCGCCACGTGGCGGGCCGTACGCCAGCCGCCGCCGAGCCCGCGAGGCCCGCCGCAGGCCCCCGCGGCCTGTCTCCCCGAGCCCGTGCGCCTCCCCCGCGCCCGCGCCGTCCTCGCCCGCAGCTCGCCGCCGCCGTTCCCGGTCGCCGCCGCAGTTCGCCGGCCGACGCCTCACCGCCCCGACGTCGGCTCGCCGCCGCCCGTCGCCGCGCCTCCTGCCGCCGCCTCTGCGCGCCTCGCCGTCTTCCTCCTCCCCGTCGGCTCCTCTCCCTCCTCTCCGATCACCGCCCCTCTTCTACTCCGGCGAGGGACTCCGGCAGCCCGAGCTCCGGCCGCAGCGCCCCGTCTCCGGCGAGCTCGACGCCCGATCCAGATCTGGTTGACTTTCTCCCCTCTCTCAAATATTCTAAGTCCCTAAAATATTTGCATAACATGCTCATGTTCATTGCACCATAACTCTCTGCATATAGCTTTGTTTCGTGCGTGTAATATATCAAAATGTTCGCCTCCAGATTCTCTTCATTTTGTTCCATTGTGTCATGTTAATTTGAGTCCATATTGATGCCCAAATCTCTGGTGCAAGAGTGCTAGTTGCTGTTAACTGCTGTTACTTATCAGAACTTGAGGATTTGTTATTTCTGTTGCATTTGTGTGCATCTTATGGGCATGAGCTCTACAGGTGTTTTGATGTATGCCATGCCATATTTACAGAGGAGTATACCATGTATTTTTGTGATCTCTGTGGTGACTAGCACAAGCATGCAAACTAGGCTTCGTGATGTTTCTGGTTTCAGAGACTAGTAATTTTACCGTCTGTTTCTGCTGTTATTTTGTTGCCATGTATCCATGTGTTTACAGAGAGATCCATGGTGCTTTTGGAGATGTTCATTAAGGATGTTTTGTAGATATAGTTGTGCTCTATCCATCCATGCCCCTTTTTGCAATTATGGAGTGCCATAGCATGACTCAATCTTGCTCTACTTTTGCTATAAAATATTTCTGGCAGATTGTTTACGTGTTATTCAAGTTTGCCAAGGTTGTTGTAGTTGATGCTTTCATGCTATGTACTTGCTCTTGCCATGGATAGCTTCATAAACATGCCATCTTGCTTTAGGTATGATTGTTTTGTCATGCATTGCTTTGTGATGAGTGAATCAAGCTCACCAAGATGCCCTCATAGTTACTGTTTCTGCCATACTCTGTTTTCTGCCAAGTCTGAAACCTGTTAACAAAACTTGCTATGTTTACATGGTTGCCATCATATCTTCTGTCCCTTTTTGGCTTATGGTCAGTAAGGGACTTTTATCATATGCATTTAGTAGATTCATGCCATGCCTTGTTTTGCTAAGTTAAGTTCCTGTAGCATGTTGATTGCTTGCTCTGAACATTGCTACCTGATGCTGTTTCAGTCATGTCCAGTAATTTCACCAAGTCTATGAACCTGATATCTTTTGCACTTTTGCCATGCTTGTTTGAACCTGCTGTGGTGTGATCTAGCCATATCTCAGTTTTCATCTTTTGTCAAGCATCTTCTGTAGATTACTGTCATATGCTTTGTTGCTATGTTGGGGTGCTGTAGCAGAGTTTCTTGATGTATTCTAAATGCTATCATGCTGTTAATCACAGATTCGTGTCATCCTTATTTTGCTTGCCATTTGCAAACCGTGCATCCGTTTCCGGTGATCTTTATACCGTTTTCAATCGAAATCATCTCATATTTCCAGTGGCATGCTTGGTTTTCCAAGTTACTGCCTTGTTAATCATTTTTCTTCCGGAGCACGCATATGCATCGCATACCACCTCGCATATCATACATGTTTTGCATCATGTTGTTTGTGCTTTTCCCGTGATTGAATGTGGTTCCGTTGCTTGTGTTCTTGTTTTGGGTAGAGCCGGGAGACGAGTTCGTGAACGAGGAACCTGTTGAGTACGCTTACGAGGATCAAGCTTTCGACAACTCTGAGAACCTTGCAGGCAAGATGACCATACCCTCGAAATCACTTCTATCTTTGCTTTGCTAGTTGTTCGCTCTATTTGCCATGCTGCGCTACCTACCACCTGCTATATCATGCCTCCCATATTTGCCATGTCAAGCCTCTAACCATCCTTTCCTAGCAAACCGTTGTTTGGCTAAGTTACCGCTTTTGCTCAGCCCTTCTTATAGCGTTGCTAGTTGCAGGTGAAGTTGAAGTTGGTTCCATGTTGGAACACGGATATTTTGGAATATCACAATATCTCTTATTTAATTAATGCATCTATATATTTGGTGAAGGGAAGGCTCGGCCTTATGCCTGGTGTTTTGTTCCACTCTTGCCGCCTTAGTTTCCGTCATACCGGTATTATGCTCCTTGAGTTTGCGTTCCTTACGCGGTTGGGTGATTTATGGGACCCCCTTGACAGTTCGCCTTGAATAAAACTCCTCTAGCAAGGCCCAACCTTAGTTTTACCATTTGCCACCTAAGCCTTTTCCCTTGGGTTTTCGCGAGCCCGAGGGTCATCTTTATTTAAATCCCCGGGCCAGTGTTCCTCTGAGTGCTGGTCCAAACTAGAGCCCTTTGCAGCGCCACCTTGGGGAAACTTGAGGCCTGGTTTTAGTTGTACGGACTGCTCATCCGGTGTGCCCTGAGAACGAGATATGTGCAGCTCCTATCGGGATTTGTCGGCACATTCGGGCGGCTTTGCTGGTCTTGTTTTACCATTGTCGAAATGTCTTGTAAACCGGGATTCTGAGACTGATCGGGTCTTCTCGGGAGAAGGTTTATCCTTCGTTGACCGTGAGAGCTTATGATGGGCTAAGTTGGGACACCCCTGCAGGGTATTATCTTTCGAAAGCCGTGCCCACGGTTATGAGGCAGATGGGAATTTGTTAATGTCCGGTTGTAGAGAACTTGTCACTTGACCCAATTAAAATACATCAACCGTGTGTGTAGCCGTGATGGTCTCTTCTCGGCGGAGTCCGGGAAGTGAACACGGTTTGAGTTATGCATGAACGTAAGTAGTTTCAGGATCACTTCTTGATCATGTCTAGCTTCGCGACCGTTGCGTTGCTTCTCTTCTCGCTCTCATTTGCGTATGTTAGCCACCATATATGCTTAGTGCCTGCCGCAGCTCCACCTCATTACACCATCCTTTCCTATAAGCTTAAATAGTCTTGATCTCGCGGGTATGAGATTGCTGAGTCCTCGTGACTCACAGATTCTACCAAAACAGTTGCAGGTGCCGACGATGCCAGTGCAGACGACGCAACCGAGCTCAAGTGGGAGTTCGACGAGGAACGTGGTCGTTACTATGTTTCTTTTCCTGATGATTAGTAGTGGAGCCCAGTTGGGACGATCGGGGATCTAGCATTTGGGGTTATCTTATTTTCATTTGGATTTTGACCGTAGTCGGTCTATGTGTGGATTTTGGATGATGTATGAATTAATTTATGTATTGTGTGAAGTGGCGATTGTAAGCCAACTCTCGTTATCCCATTCTTGTTCATTACATGGGATTGTGTGAAGATGACCCTTCTTGCGACAAAACCACAATGCAGTTATGCCTCTAAGTCGTGCCTCGACACGTGGGAGATATAGCCGCATTGTGGGCATTACAAGTTGGTAATCAGAGCCATCCCCGACTTAGGAGCCCCCTGCTTGATCGAATCGCTGGCGTTGTTGAGTCTAGATCAAAAATGTTTTGAGTCTTAGGATTATATATATCGGAGAGTAGGATTCTTTTTACTCCTCAGTCCCTTCGTCCCTCTGGTGAGGCCTCCTGACGTAGAAGTTTTGACTCTTCTCTCCTCAAATTTCACTAAAATTTTTTTTAGGATCACGCGGGTATCTTAGAATCGTTCCGATGGTTTTGTGACGAGAACATTGTTCTTGGTGCCTCCTGACATTTAGGGGTTGTGGCAGTGTCCCGGGGAGTTGAGCTCCGAGGTGTTATCGTCACAATTTTAGCGTTGCAGTTCTGGAATACCTGAGTTTCGCCGACATCGAAATCTCTTTTATGCAGTTGTTGGTGAGATCACCTTGATGCCACCCAGTACTGGGGTGGGAGTTCGGGAGTATTGCCATAACTCGTATAACGGATGCTTTTCGAAGGTTGAGGTACACGATTTCCGAAGGTTTCTTGGTTATGTGTTGACGGATGGATATAGCTGGATCTAGGGATTGCTAGTTTGGGTGATATATTTTGTGTCCCCTGTATCCCCAACACCAGATTGCATAACCAGAAAGTTTCGGGAGTTTATAAGTGGGAATTCAAGTAGTTCCTAGGATATCTTTCCGACAGACGCATGATATGAGATTGGGGTTCGACGTCTAGTGGTCCGCCTTTCCACGGTTGGTTTTACAGTGGTCTCATAGTGTCTTAAAGAGTCCTTGGCTATGCTAACTCGGGGACGCTTCGTATGTCATGTGCACTGCCTTGTACATGATGGTGCTGTACGATCGAGCCCGTGTGGGCCCCACCACGAAAACTTCGGACGAAATCTCTATCATATGTTTGTTCTGGCTTATTCTGCAAGCCAATACTTTGTTTTGTTTTGAATTGTGGTATTTGAGTTGCTTCGAAGTCAAATGTTGATTCCATACCATTTTTCTAAGTGGCTTCTCAACTTAATGGAAGTGTGATGATTTACTATGGAATTCATTCGTTCATCCTCGTTCGAATGTTTATTGTGAAGACTATATGTTGCAATTTCTATCCGTTGATTCAACTTGTCTATTTGTCTATCAAGATGCTAACGGATATCACCCTCTTTAGGATGGCTCCGCCAACGCGTCAGAATCCGGAACGCAATGATGGGAGTCAGGCGAACCCTCCGCCACCACCTCCACCTCCGGAGGCATGGCAAGCTATCATGGCAGCCACCAACGCCAATGCTCAGATGATTCTGCAACTCTTGCAAGAACGCACCCAAGGGCAAGGCAATCAAGGAAATCAAGGTCAAGGCAACAACCAGCCTCACTTCGCTACCCTCAACCAGTTTCTTACAAATCAGCCCAAGTCTTTCAGCTACTGTGCCGAGGCCACAGATGCCGATGATTGGCTCGTGGACATCAACAAGCATTTTGAATGTAGCAATGTCAGGCCTGAGGACTATGTCAAGTTTGCTTGTTTTCAGCTCAAGGACCAAGCTGCTGATTGGTATCAACAATACAAAGATTCTAGAGGAGGTCGTGTGATCACTTGGACTGACTTCTGTCGGGACTTCAAAGCGCACCACATTCCACAAAGTGTTGTTGAGAGCAAGCATGAGGAGTTCCGCAATCTCAAGCAAGGCAACATGTCTATGTATCAATTCAACATCTAGTTTCAGAAACTTGCTCGCTTTGCTAAACAAGACATTCCTGATGAAAAGAGCATGATCTATCACTTCAGAGGTGGCCTTAGAGAGGATCTGCAGTTAGCTCTCGTTCTTGTTGAGCCTACTCAGTTTGATCAATTCTACAACATGGCACTGAAGCAAGAGGCTGCTCAGCTCAAGTGTGAGGCTTCTAAGAAGAGAGTCAGGGACGCAGTTCAGTCTTCTTCTTCCTCACTAGTGGCTGCTAAGCAACAGAAGTTCTGGTTGCCTCCTCCTCCTCCATTTCGTTAGCCTTACCAGCAGAAGAACAAAGGTGGCCATGGATCTTCCCACTCATCCAACCCTGGCTATCAGAACAAGTCTCAGAATCAAGCTTCAAAGTCGAATGCTCCTTATCATCGTCCACTCTCAGAGGTGACTTGCAACAAGTGTCAGCAGAAAGGTCACTATGCTAACAAATGCTTCAACCAAAGGCGCCTTCCGCCTCCTCCTCCTGTGAGATCTTCCAGCAATGTAGTGGTCAAGCATAATCCCAAGTCTGCAAATGTGAACATGATGAAAGCAGCTCAAGCGGAGGAATCTACTGATGTGATAATGGGTAATCTCTTAGTTAATGATATTCCTGCAAAAGTTTTATTTGATACTGGTGCATCGCATTCTTTCATTTCAAGACCTTTTGTGGCTATGCATGATCTGGTTACTGAAGTATTGCCGAGTCCTTTGTCTATTGTTTCCCCGGCTCGACAAATGACTTCTTGAGTATTCGTTCGGGATTCCGTTATCAAGATGGGCGACTATAAATTTCTGGCCAAACCAATTGTTCTTGGTGACTCGGATATTGATCTAATTCTCGGGATGGACTGGCTTTCTAAGCACAAGGCTCAACTTGATTGTGCTGCCAGGGAAATTCAATTGACACACTCGTCTGAGGATGTTATCATTTATGCCGCTCGTGATGAAACCCTTCGGTTGTTTTCGCTCAATGAGAAGGGCGAATTGAATGCCATCTCTCAAATTCCAGTCGTTTGTGAGTATCAAGATGTCTTTCCAGAAGAGCTTCCAGGTATGCCTCCTCACCGGCCAGTTGAGTTCGTTATCGATCTAGAGCCTAGCACTGAACCCGTTTGCAAGCGTCCTTACAAGCTTGGACCCAAGGAGCTGAAGGAATTGAAGAAACAGCTCGATGAACAAGAGCATCTGGGTTTGATCAGACCGAGTTCATCTCCATGGGGTTGTGGTCTTCTTTTTTTCCAGAAGAAGGATGGCTCGGAACGACTTTGTGTCGACTACCGTCCATTGAACAAGAAGACAATCAAGAACAAGTATCCACTTCACAACATCAATGAGCTATTCGAGCAACTTAAAGGTGCTAAAGTTTTCTCCAAGCTTGACCTTCGTATGGGTTATCATCAGATTCGCATTCGTGAAGAGGATATTCCCAAGACAGCATTCAGAACAAGCTTTGGTTCTTATGAATATACTGTCATGTCTTTCGGCCTTGTCAATGCTCCTCCAACATTCTCTCGGATGATGAATTTCATCTTCAACCCCTATACCAATGAATTCGTCCTGGTGTATCTCGATGATATCTTGGTCTTCTCCAAGAATAAGAAGGATCATGCCAAACATTTGCGATTGGTGCTCGACAAGCTCAGAGAGTATCAATTTTATGCGAAGTTTTCCAAATGTGAGTTTTGGCTCGATGAAGTTCTTTACCTTGGTCATATCATCTCTGCCAAGGGCATCGCTGTTAATCCCGAGAAGGTGTCCGCAATTGTGAATTGGGAACCTCCTCAGAATGTCAAGCAGCTCCGCAGTTTTCTTGGTCTTGCAAGCTATTGCCGAAGATTCGTTGAGAATTTCTCTAAGATTGCAAAGCCTCTTTCCAACCTCCTCCAGAAGCATGTGAAGTATGTCTGGTCTCCTGAGTGTGACGTTGCTTTCAACACTCTCAAAGAGAAACTCGTCACAGCTCCTGTCTTAACTCCTCCTAACGAATCCAAGCCTTTCGAAGTTTTCTGTGATGCTTCCCTTCAAGGTCTCGGTGCTGTGTTAATGCAAGAGAAGAAAGTTGTGGCCTATACCTCTCGTCAGTTGAAGTCCAACAAAAAGAACTACCCCACTCATGATCTTGAGTTGGCAGCAGTTGTCCATGCATTAATAACGTGGAGACATCTCTTGTTGGGAAGAAAAGTGGACATATTCACCGATCACAAGACACTCAAGTACATCTTCACTCAGCCCAACCTCAACCTCAGGCAGACTCGTTGGGTCGAAATGATTCAAGAGTACAATCCGAGTATTGAATATACTCCAGGCAAGGCCAATGTCATTGCAGATGCTTTGAGCAAGAAGGCTTATTGCAACAGCTTAATCCTCAAGCCATTCCAACCGGATCTTTGTGAATCTTTCCGCAAGCTGAATCTCCAAGTTGTTCCTCAAGGCTTTCTTGCCAACCTCATAGTCTGTTGAGGATATAACCATTAGAGTCACCCGCCCAGGAGGGGCCGGGTTACGTCATAATGGTCATTACGCGAAGCCCAGTACCAAGCTTGAAGACGGCGGGTCAATAATGGGCTTAAGACCCGGAGATGGCTTAAGGCCCGTAGAGATAAACCGCCGTTATGGCAAGACTTGTAGTGTAAGGCAAGAATAGTTAAGAGTCCGAGCCGGACACTCTTATGAGCCGGCCGGGACTCTGAGAACCGCTGGGCGTCAACCTCTCTATATAAAGGGACGACCCGGCGGCGGTTTAGGGACAAGAAAGATCAAATCGATAACCAGGCAGGGCGGTTTAGGTCCTGGTCGCCGAAACCCTAAGCAATACAACCTCAACTGGACGTAGGCTTTTACCTTCACCGTAAGGGGCCGAACCAGTATAACTCTCGTGTTCCTTGTCCCGTTTAACCCCTTTAAGCTTCCTAGTTGCGATGGCTCCACGACTAAGTCCTTGCACTAGGACATCTGACGTGACAATTCCACGACAGTTGGCGCCCACCGTGGGGCCAGCGCACGGTGGATTTGAGTTCTTGAAGGGCAGCTTCGAAGGGCTCAAGGGATACGCTGTGGGCCGGATGACCAAGAGTCGTCGCGGCAAGCTCTACATCGACGATGCAACCTGGGGCCCCGACGCCGGCTCAATCAAGTACGGGTACCGGGTCCCCTTCGGCGGAATCCACGTCTTCATTGGCAAGATTGGTGAGCCGGGCCCTGAGCCGGATCTCTGCACCGATCTCATCGAGACGGCTCAGCGTGCACGACTCGCCCAGGCTCTACCTGGCTTGAAGCATGCTTTCGTGGGATGTGTCCATGGAGGACTCTCTGAAGGATCTGGATCTGGTGGTGAGACGGCTGCCGGCTCTAACGGCGAGTCGGCTACGGATGAGTCAAATTCGTTATATCAACTTCAGGATGGCAGGCTCAGGGGCTGTTCCGATGGCGACAGCATTCCGGACCCCTTTGAGCCGCCGAGCCGGGTTGGAATCTTCATGGCCGGCGCACAACCTGTTAAAAACCCCGCCGCTGGGTCAGGAAGCCCTATGCCCTCGCCGGCTCACGTGCTGATGGATCTCACAGACAAGATGACGGTCCTGTTGACTACTACGGTCGCCCCGGCGGATCAAGTTCAGCATGACGCAGAGGTGGCACAGTTAAAGTTGGACCTAGCAAAAGCCAAGGAGGATCTGGCGGCGGAAGGGATCAGGATGGCTGCAGAGAGGGCGGCTCTCGACGCCCAGACTCAGCTGATTCAGGCACAATCTTTCCGGCTCACGATGGATCAAAACGCGTCCAATGAGGTCATGAGAAGGAGGCATCAAAAGGCCCAATCTCGACTCCCTCCGGTTTATGATCCTCGAAACCTCTTCAACACGCCTGGTGCAGGGCCTAGTAACCCGCCGGAGATCATAGCGCCCGGGACTGGAACGCCAATTCAACCCCAAGTGATGGGGCCTCCCCGGGTGAACCCTGCCCCGCCTCAGTACGTGCCAATACCCCCGGGTCATTATGCCAACCCGTTGGAAAACATGGTCGCCGCGGCGGCGCGGCTGGCGGCTCTCCCAATTGACGGTGACTCTCCAACGGCGGTTGAAACCCGCCGGGTCAGAGATCTTCTTCAGACGGCTCTGGCGCAACAAGAGGCGTATTCTTATAGCCGAGACAGGATTCATTCAACCCCTCGTCCAGGCTGGAGCCTGAGTTATAGCAGGCACATGGTTTCAGCGACCGGCTCAAGCAATGTCCAACGCCTTGACCTGCCTCCTGGCCACGGCCCAGCTCATAATGGAGCTTTTCATGCGGTAGACCAAGACAGAGCACAGCAAGAGGCGGAGCAGGTGCCTCAGTTGACGGCTTACCAGCCACCCCCGGCTTATCCGACGGCTTCCATCGACGTGGGTATACCTACAAGGACCGGAGGTGTTCCTTGTCTGGTGCCGGCTCTCCGTAACGAACGTCTGCCCAAGGATTTCAAAGGACCAAGGAAAGTGCCTAACTACACAGCTGATTTACAACCCGGAGCCTGGATCGAGAGTTATGAGATGGCCATGGAGTTGCTGGAGGTCAGCGAAGCGGCAATGGCCAAGTACTTCACCATGATGCTAGATGGGACTGCCCGCACTTGGTTGAAAGGGCTGCCACCGAATTCTATCGGGTCTAGGGCTGAGCTGAAAGCCCGGTTCATCCAAAACTTCAAAGATACCTGTCGGCAGTCTATGTCAATTGTGGATTTGCTAACTGTAAACAGCAGGAGGGTGAGTCGACAACCCATTGGGTTCGCCGGGTCAAAGAGATAATACATTCATCTGATAAGATGGATGCCGGCTCTGCAGTCTTAATGTTGGAGCAGAATTGTTGTTTCCTGCCCCTGAAGATGAAACTCGGGTGGCTCAAGCGCGATTGCAATGATATGGGCACGCTGATGGCGGCTCTCGTCAAGTACGCTGATTCTGATAGTACCAAGGACCCCGCGTCAGATGATGAAAGGACAGGGAAGGGAAAGAAGAACGACAATGGCAAGGGTCCTCAGCATAACCCGGCGAACCAAGGAGGTAGCAAGCATAAGGCTGATGGCAGCATAGAGTTTGTGGCTAACACCAGCTCATAGGGTAACAACCAGCGACGTAAGGGGAGGCCACCTCCCCGAGCCGGCGGGTCAGGCCCGACGCTGGAGTAGTTGTTGAATGAGCCTTGTCCAAGGCATGGCTCTAGGGAGAAGCCAGCTACTCATCTATGGAAAGATTGCGCAATCATGAAGGCCTTTAAGAATTCCAATGCCTTTAATGGCAACAATGGCTCGGGCGGCGGCTCAGGCGCTGGCGGCTTTCATGGCCCGGGCGGCGGCTCAAATTCCAATCCTCAGAATGTTCAAGGGGGCTTTAATCAGCAGTCCGGCCAGGGTCATCAATAGCAGCAGGGGGGATACCAGACCAATCCAAAGCAGCTCAATGGTGGACAGTATCATGTGTTTACCACCAGTCTGTGTAAGCGAGATCAGAAGCTTCATAAGAGGGCTGTGAATGCTGTTGAGCCGGCGGTTCCACGCTATTTAAGATGGTCTAAGCAGCCTATTGTGTGGAGTAGGGAGGATCACCCCCCCGGGTTGATAATCCGGGTCACCTGGCCCTGGTGGTGGCTCCTCAGGTGGGAGGATATAAGTTCACTAAGGTGCTCATGGATGGAGGCAGCAGCATCAACATCCTCTATTATGAGACCTTCCGTCGTATGGGGTTGATTGATAAGAACCTCAGCCAGCCCAATACTGTTTTCCATGGTGTGGTGCCTGGTAAGTCGGCTTATCCGGTTGGTAAGATCGAGCTGGAAGTAGCCTTTGGAGATGAGTACAACTACAGGGCGGAAAAATTGACCATTGAGGTCGTCAAGATAAGAAGTCCGTATCATGCCATATTTGCGCGGCCGGCTTACGCCAAGTTCATGGCACGGCCATGTTACGTATATTTACAGCTCAAGATGCCGGGTCACAATGGGACCATTACGGTTCATGGCAGCCGAAAGATAGCCTTGGAGTGTGAGGAAGGTGACGCGGCTTATGCAGAATCTGTTTGTGCAACAGAGGAGTTGAAGTTTTACAAGGACAATGTTGACCCAACAGATATGACATCTCTGAAAAAGCCGACCACGGAGCATGAGCCGGCAATGAAATTTAAGTCAGCTGATGAGACTAAACTTGTTGATTTCGTTCCAGGTGACTCATCTCAGCAGTTTAGCATCAGTGCCAATCTGGATCCAAAATAGGAAAGCGCGCTCATCGAGTTCATCCATGAGAATAGGGACATTTTTGCATGGAAACCTTCTAACATGCCAGGTGTACCTAGAGAACTCGCTGAGCACACTCTCAATATTGATCCGAAATTTAAGCCGGTCAGGCAATTCCTTCGGCGGTTTAATGAGGAGAGGCGGAAAGCCATTGGTGAGGAGGTGGCCCGGCTCTTGGCGGCCGGGTTTATTGTCGAAGTCTTTCATCCAGAATGGTTAGCTAACCCGGTGCTCGTGCTTAAGAAGAATGGCACCTGGCGGATGTGTGTGGACTACACGGACTTAAACAAGGCATGTCCGGCTGATCCTTTTGCTCTCCCCCATATTGATCAAATCATTGATGCTACGGCGGGTTGTGAGCGCTTAAGTTTCTTGGATGCTTATTCTGGATACCATCAGATTAAAATGGTAGTTAAGGACCAGGAGAAGACGGCGTTCATCACTCCCTTTGGAGCCTTCTGTTATGTGTCTATGCCTTTTGGACTCAAGAGTGCACAGGCGACTTATCAGCGTTGTGTGCAGAATTGTCTTCATAACCAGATTGGGCACAATGTTCATGCCTATGTGGATGATATCGTGGTTAAGTCCAGGGAGAAGGAGACTCTGGTAGATGACCTTAGAGAAACCTTCGATAATCTCCGGGTTTACAAGATGATGCTTAACCCGGCCAAGTGCGTTTTTGGTGTTCCCGCAGGCAAGCTCTTGGGTTTCCTGGTTTCTAACAGAGGCATTGAAGCTAACCCGGAAAAAATCAAGGCAATCACCTCTCTGGCTAAGCCGGCGTGTATAAACGACGTCCAGCGTCTAGCAGGCCGCATCGCTGCTTTAAGCCAGTTTATAAGCCGTTTGGGTGAAAAGGCCATGCCACTGTATCAGTTGATGAAGAAAACTGATGACTTTATCTGGAATGATGCTGCTAATGTTGCTTTTGAGGATTTGAAGAGACAGCTGGCTGAGCCCCCAGTCCTTGCTACTCCGGTTGATAAGGAGCCTTTATTACTGTATGTAGCTGCTAACACACGAGCCGTCAGTGTGGCTGTGGTGGTGGAGCGCAAGGAAGAGGGTAAGGAGTATCCGGTTCAGCGGCTGGTTTACTACGTCAGTGAAGTGCTCATCGAGTCCAAACAGCGGTATCCACATTGGCAGAAGCTTGTTTATGGTGTGTTCATGGCAAGCCGGAAGCTTAAGCATTATTTCCAGGGTCACCCCATCACTGTGGTTAGTTCTGCTCCCCTTGGAGATATCATCCAAAACAGAGAAGCCACAGGAAAAGTGGCTAAGTGGGCTATAGAGCTTGGGCCTCATGGCCTGAAATACATACCACGCACTGCTGTTAAATCTCAAGCTTTGGTGGATTTCATCAACGATTGGACAGAGCTACAGGTGCCTGAAGAAAAGCCAGATAATACATATTGGACTATTCACTTCGATGGGTCTAGGCAATTGGAGGGCTCGGGGGCTGGAGTTGTATTGGCTTCCCCTAAAGGTGACAAGTTTCATTATGTGCTACGGTTGATGTTTCCTTGTACTAACAATGCGGCTGAGTACGAGGCCTTGCTCCATGGTCTTCGGATGGCTAAGGAGATGAGTTTGAGCCGGGTAAGGTGCTTTGGCGACTCAGATTTAGTGGCTCAACAAGTGTCGGGCAAGTGGGACTCCAAGGACCCTCTCATGGCGGCTTATCGCCGCGAAGTTGATGCCATTGCTGGGCACTTTCAGGGTTACCAAGTAGAGCACATCGATCGCAGGAAGAACGAGGCGGCTGATGCTTTAAGCCGGCTGGGTTCTCAGCGAAAGCCGGTGCCGCCTAATACTTTCTTAGACATTTTGCATAACCCTTCTGTCAAGTTGCCTACAGAGGAAGACTTGGCTGTTCCTGACCCGGAGGCACAGTTGGTGGCGGCTCTCCACATCACCCCAGACTGGACAGTACCATACTTGGCTTACATGACCCGGGGAGATTTGCCCGAGGATGAAACTTTGGCCAAACAAATAACCCGGCGGTCTAAGTCAATGGTCATTATCAATGGTGAGCTGCATCGCCGCAGTGTTACTGGAACGTTCCAGCGTTGTGTTTCCCCTGAGGAGGGTCAAGAAATCTTACGTGAGATTCACGAAGGGGATTGTGGCCATCATGCCGGCTCAAAATCCCTTGTGGCCAAGGCTTTTCGTCATGGTTTTTATTGGCTGACGGCTCATGCTGATGCGGAGGACTTGGTCAGTAAATGTGACGGTTGTCAGAGGTTTTCGCGACGGGCTCACGTACCGGCTCAGGAGCTGAGGATGATTCCAATTACTTGGCCATTTGCGGTCTGGGGGCTTGATATGGTTGGGCCTTTTAAAAGATCCAAGGATAAGAAGACCCACCTCTTGGTGGCAGTTGACAAGTTCACAAAGTGGGTTGAGGCAGAGCCCGTTAGCAAGTGTGACGCAGCCACGGCGGTTCAGTTCATGAAAAGGGTGATATTTCGCTTTGGCTTTCCACACAGCTTTATAACTGACAACGGGACCAATCTGTCTAAAGGCGCCATGGAGGAGTTTTGTCAACGAGAGCATATTCGACTTGATGTTTCATCAGTGGCTCACCCTCAATCCAATGGTCAAGCTGAGAGAGCTAATCAGGAGATTTTGAAGGGTATCAAGCCCCGGCTTTTGGTCCCTTTGCAACGGACGCCGGGTTGTTGGGTGGAGGAGTTACCCTTCGTGTTATGGAGCATCAATACTACTCCTAACAAGTCTACGGGTTACACGCCGTTCTTCATGGTTTATGGAGCGGAAGCAGTCATCCCTAGCGACATCCGTCACGACGCACCTCGAGTGGCGGCTTATGTGGAGGCGGATAATGAGCGGGCGTGCCAAGATGCTCTTGACTTGTTGGACGAACAACGTGATGTGGCGGCAGCTCGTTCGGCGATTTACCAACAAGACCTGCGCCGTTATCACAGCCGCCGGGTTAAGTCCCGGGTCTTCCAGGAAGGTGATCTGGTGCTCCGGCTCATCCAAGATCAGACAGATGCACACAAGTTATCCCCGCCTTGGGAAGGGCCCTTTGTGTTCAGCAAGAACTTGCACAACGGGTCCTACTACCTTATCGACGTTCGGGAGCACAAAGATTCACACAAGTCGGAGGAAGAGACCCGTCGGCCGTGGAACATAGCTCAGCTTCGGCCTTATTACACTTGAGCCACCGGCTCTCATAATGCACATATTTCTATACCCATGTATATATTATGATAAATAAAAAAGCAGGACCTCTGTCCTTTTCTCCTCCAAAGGTAAACGTGTTATTTCCATTACAACATCACATGGTCACTTGGAGGTGGATCCGGCTTATGATCGTATTCGAATCTAGCCGTAAACAATATAATCACCTGGGGGCTTCCTGTTCAAACATAGGTCGTATTCGAACCAAAGAGAACATAGCTGTCGATACCCACTTGATTGGCAAATTGCCGAGCTCATTGGGGAGTTTTCTTTGATCATATTTGAATCATAGCTCAACCCCCTTTGGGAACCGACGTGGATCGTATTCGAATCAGCATCGTTAAACAACTCTTAAGGTCATTTGGGGGCTTCCTGTTCAAACATGGGTCGTATTCGAACCAAAGAGAACATAGCTGTCGGTACCCTCTTGATCGGCAACGCCAAACCCACTGGGGGCTATATGATCGCATTCGAATCTTAGCTTAACCCCTTTGGGACGGGTCTCTGGTCGTATTCGAACCGGAAGCCCCTAAGTTTTGATCTTCTGATTTGCAACAAATTCTTCTGGTCATATCAACAGTGTGCAAGGGCGGTTTTTACTTCGCCGACTTAATCTTGATTCACAATGTTGATAACACATAGTAAGTATTATTGATGCTGGTGAGCCGGAGTTGAGATCTTCACCTCATTATTCGGGTTACATAAACCGGAAATATACCTGAAGGCTTGTAAGTATGCTATCATGGTTACATCAAGGATATAATTGAGGGCCAGTCTTTGGTGACTTTGATTCAAATTCCGGGTTATATATATAAGGTCTATGCTTCTCAGTGCGGTAAGACGCCCAGAGACTTGTGACTTGTTTTCTATGCAGGATGGTTAAAGACAGCTATTCGAGCTTAAGGAAAATAAATGATCAATTATGACCCGGAGGAATAGGAAGAAGCAGCTTAAAAGGAGTTAAGCATTTAATACGTGCACGATGGCACGACAAAATTAAGTGTTTGTCCTACTCTATTACAAGACTCCCCGAGTCCAAAAGGTGAGGCATTGTTCTAAGGTGTAACCGTGAGTCGCCTAAAAGTCAAGGTGCTTGTTGAGTTGAAGCTTCCGGCTCATCCCTCTCCGCTCCTCCGGCTGATTCCATGACCTGGAAGGTTGATGATTTCTAGTCAATGCCGCTCAAAGCTTCAAATCGAGCCTCGTCATCAATTAACCCCGCCGGGTCAACTTCTGGGGCGAAGGTATGCTTACGAGTCGGAGGGATCAAGCTGATGGCTTCATAACGTGGAGTGGGGATCCTCTGATTTTCCGCGTCGTAGCCCGGCTGATACTTGGTAAGGTCGGTGTCATTCCCAATCTGGGTGGCCACCGGGCGTACGCTCTTCACACAAGCGGCGAAATCTTTCTGATCAAAGGGGGTCCCGTCTTCCTTCAGGCTGGGGTATCCAAGCGCGATCTGCGCCGGGTCTAGCTCCGGGAGGAAAGCCTTGGCCCGGCTCAGAGCAGCTATGGCTCCGGCTCTTGCAGAGGCCCGTCGTAGCTCTTGGAAGCGCTGAGGAAGAACGGCAAGCTGCCGAAGTACGTCCGCCAGGTGAGTCGGAACCTCATTGGACAGGGCCACAACGGACAAAGCACGCTGTGACCTGGTGTAGAGTTGCTCCACCAAGGTGTACACGGCTTTCAACTTGGTCAGAACATTCTGATTGAGGTTGGAGCTTCTGGGACCTGTTTAACAAAGTCAGGGGAGCTTAATGATAATGGTAGGACTTATAAGACATAAAGAATGTAAGCTGGTTAAAGGGCTTGCAGAAAGACTTACCGAAGATTGCGGCGACCATCTGTGACACATGGCGCTTTAAGCCGGAGAGTTCGGCGGTCCTCTCCGTCAGAGCAGCCTCCGCCTGTTTGGCCCGGCTGACCAAAGCAGCTTTCTCCTCGGCCCAAGTCTTCCTTTCGGTTTCAAACTTCTTCTCCAGCTTCTCTTGGGCAGCAACACTGAACTCAAATTTGGCGTTGGCCTTCCGGGTCTCAGTTTCCTGAGTCTTCAGGCGGTTCTTCAGCTCAGAGATTGCAGCTTCAAATTTCTTGCAGGCAACCTATACAAATTCTGGGTTATAGTATGAGTGATTATTATGCAACATTAAAGTCCCAAGCACTTTCCAAGCAAAGACACTTGGCACTTGGGGGCTAATGCATGTTGAAAGATTCTATTTACAAATTGCTGGTTCATGAAAGTAAGCCGGAAGTTAAGTCTACAACATATTCTATCATCAGTGGTAGACTTGGGGGCTAGCATGGTGAGGATGACTATGGAGTAAGCAAGAGAGTGGTACCTCAGATTTTTGCTGTATCTGCTTTACCATGTCAATCTCTAAGTCCCGGCTGTTGTGCACTTGACCAATGTAACCAGAAACAATGTCTCCAATGCTCAAGTTAGCATAGTCAGTGATCTCCAGTCTGGCCCTGCGGCGCTCTAGCAGTTCTTCTTTGGCAGAGCATCTGGCCAGCACAGTGGGTCTCCCCGGCTCAACAAACTCTGTCCGGGTGATTACGACGTCTGGGTCATCGGCCGGCTGAGCTGGGCTGGGGATCTCCGGGTTAGCAGAAGTCTCTATGACTGGCTCGTCGGTTGAAGTGGTGGCTTCAGGAGCAGAGGCAGATGGCGGCTCTTGAGCTGAAGCCTCCGGTTCAGTCAGGACCGGCTCTTCGACCGGCTTATTTTTCTTGGCCCTTTTGCTGAGCTTGGCTTGGGCACTGAAAGTCAAAAGATTAGTACAAAAAACATAAATAAGATAAGCGTAAATGAGATGATCATCATTACCCGGGTGCGGTCTTGAAAGCCGGCAGGTTAGATTGCATAGAATCACCAGAGGAAGGTGAAGTTTCCTGATAATTTGAATCAGACGAATTGAGCGGTTGACGAGTGACACCCGCTAAAGGATGAAAAGGGTATAAGTTGGAGATAACCTCAGTCCGGCGCTTTCTTGATGCCTCAGGTAAGCCGAAGGAGAGGTCTGCATCCTTGCTGGCCCGGGTTTGCCTCCGGCTCTCATGAATCTGTTGCTTCAAAAGAAATTGAGGATCTTGATAAGCTAAAGGATGCGAAAATCTTACTTTCCGGGTTACTCTTCGGACATTCAGCCTTGGCAAGGGGTCCGAGTCGGAGGAAAGTATAGTTACCTCTTCAGTCACCGGGTTACTTGCTCCGGTGTCATCCTGCTGATAATCAGTGTCGATAAGGTGGTTAAAAACAGACGAAAAGCGGAAACAAAAGAAAAGCCTAAAGAATCAAGGGTTACCTCTGACTCGGAGCTATCATCCAACTGAAGCAGTTCTGAGGCGGTAGGCTTGCTTCCCTTTTTGTGGGGAGCGGCTCTCCTGGCGGCTTTTTTAGCCTTTCTGGCTTTTTTAGCCGCCTCATGGTCATACTTGACCTTCCAGAACTTGTCATTAGCCTGAAAAATATAACAAAGATTTCTTAAGGTTTAGATGAAAACTATCCAAAGGGAAGGTAAGGTGCTCAGGTCAGTGGTTTACCGCTGGAGCCGGGTTAGCTTTGCAGAAGGGGTTTAAGCCTGTCCTCCCACAGTCGGCTAAGCTCTCATTCAGGAGAGACTTGGTCATGTCATCCATGACGTCCTCAGGAAGATCGTTGGGGCTGTGCCGCAGAGGCTCATCCTTCCGGCCCGTGTAATCACACATTAAGCCGAGGCGGCGGCTCAAGGGGATCACCCGCCAAGAGATCCAGACCCGGACCAGATCAATGCCGTTAAGGCCATTTCCCAGGAGAGCTTTAATCTTATTGATGGTGGGGATCAGAGGTTGACGCTCAGCTTGAGATAGTTTGTCTGGCAGGGGGTGATTTGGCTCCAGACGCAGAGCACGAAAGCCGGGCAGAGGGCTCTCATCAGCCGGAGAGGTATCCTGGCAAGTAGAACCATGTCTGGTTCCAGTCTTTTGGGTGGCCTGGCGGCTCAGCATAAGGAAAGAGGCAATCTCTCTGTCGTTGAATGGAGATTCCGCTAAGTTCCAAGCTAGGCCCGTTGGCGCACTCGTTCTGGCGGTTCAGATAAAACAGCTCCCTAAACAGCAGTAGGCTGGGCTCTTCTCCAAGATATACTTCGCAGAATACTTGAAAGTTGCAAATATTTGACACGGAATTGGGTCCTATGTCTTGCGGCCGTAGGTCAAAGAAGTTCAGAACATCTCTAAATTTTTTTGAGCCGGGAGGTGCGAAGCCCCGGCTCATGTGATCAGCAAATATCACCACCTCGCCATCTCTAGGTTGAGGTCTTTCCTCCGACGGGTCAGGGGCACGATAAGACATGACCTCCTTCTTGGGCAGGTAACCCGTCTTCACGAAATCCGCTAAGGTTTCATCGGTAACATTGGATCTCATCCAGTTGCACGTGATGGGTGCCTTGGGAGCTTTGAGTGGCATTGTGAAAGATGAAGCCTATGACAAAAGGGAAATGTCCGGTTCAATTATAAGCCGAACGTTATTTACAGTTCAACACTTAAAATGGCGGATTATGAAGGGGCCTAATGACATATGGCTAATTGCGTCGGGTTATCTAAGCCGCTGTGGGCATAGTGAGTAATTCAAGTTGTCTACAGCTTTATCATAATGAGCCGGAAATTTTATAGCGTACGCCTCTTGTAAGCCGGAGATATGAGCCGCCATAGCTAAACAGATGCAATTTTTGACTAAGTGTGGCACAAACAAGTTTCACAGATCACAGTAATTATTCTGGATCAAACGATCGACCGGAAAGGGAAAATTTCTAGACCTAGAACTGACACAGATGAAGTTCATAGGTTCGAACGGAGCCTCTGTGTAATGAAAAGGGATCTATGTACATTTGGAACGGGTGCGAAACAGCTACCGCAGCAGTTCTATACTGTCTAAAGATCAAGAAAGGGTGGTAATAGTGGAATCTATCAAGTGTTCGTGACGAACGGCGACGAACACCGACGAACTCGAAGATCACTAAATGCGGATCTGAGGAACAGGGAGGAGAAAGCTTACAGATGCAGAGTTACTACGGAGGTTCGTCGCGTTTTTCTGGTCACGTCAGGTTGATGCAGCGGCCTGAGTTGGTGAAGACGAGGAGATCCGCGGCGGCGGCGGTGGAGCTCGAGCGGCAGTACAGTAGCGAGAGGAGGAAGACGATGGAGGCGACGGGTGAATAAAGGCTCATGGGCCGGGCTTATTTATAAGGTGCGGCTAGTAAGTGGGCGCGAGAAACGAGGAGGCCACGACGTGATTATCGTGCCGCGATAACGCCTCGATTTTCGGGATAGCCATTAAAGATAAGATCCGTTGGGATATGGTGGAATAAAAAAATGAACTTAATGGAAGATGACGTCATGGCGGGTTACCAGGAATCCAGAAGATGACGTCACGGCGGGTTATAACTTTCGCACGAATATAAGCCGGAAGATTTTTTTCTCTCAAAGGAATTGAAGATTGACATGAACCGGTTCAAATCAATCTGGGGCCTAATGTTGAGGATATAACCATTAGAGTCACCCGCCCAGGAGGGGCCGGGTTACGTCATAATGGTCATTACGCGAAGCCCAGTACCAAGCTTGAAGACGGCGGGTCAATAATGGGCTTAAGACCCGGAGATGGCTTAAGGCCCGTAGAGATAAACCGCCGTTATGGCAAGACTTGTAGTGTAAGGCAAGAATAGTTAAGAGTCCGAGCCGGACACTGTTATGAGCCGGCCGGGACTCTGAGAACCGCTGGGCGTCAACCTCTCTAT
Organism: Aegilops tauschii subsp. strangulata; assembly: GCF_002575655.3. Classification (NCBI taxonomy): domain Eukaryota; kingdom Viridiplantae; phylum Streptophyta; class Magnoliopsida; order Poales; family Poaceae; genus Aegilops; species Aegilops tauschii. The sequence continues at coordinate 400,826,562 of NC_053035.3, forward strand.
ATAAAGGGACGACCCGGCGGCGGTTTAGGGACAAGAAAGATCAAATCGATAACCAGGCAGGGCGGTTTAGCTCCTGGTCGCCGAAACCCTAAGCAATACAACCTCAACTGGACGTAGGCTTTTACCTTCACCGTAAGGGGCCGAACCAGTATAACTCTCGTGTTCCTTGTCCCGTTTAACCCCTTTAAGCTTCCTAGTTGCAATGGCTCCACGACTAAGTCCTTGCACTAGGACATCTGACGTGACAATTCCACGACAAAGTCTCTCCTACTTTGGAAGATCAAATTCGTGAGGCACAACTTCTTGATGCCATGGTGAAGAAGGTGAAACGTGGTATCGACAAGGGTCTTTCCAAATACAAGTGCTATCGCGTTGATGACAGAGACACTTTATTCTTCGAGGACCGGATTGTGGTTCCTAAAGGTGATCTAAGGAAAGTCATTATGAACGAGGCGCACAATTCTCTTCTTTCCATTCATCCTGGAAGCACGAAGATGTACCATGACCTCAAGCAGTCGTATTGGTGGACTCGAATGAAGCGAGAAATCGCTCAATTCGTGAATGAATGTGATGTCTGTCGAAGGGTGAAAGCAGAACACCAACGACCAGCTGGTCTCCTCCAACCTGTTGCTATCCCAGAATGGAAGTTTGATCATATCGAAATGGACTTCGTGACTGGTTTTCCAAAGTCCAAGCGCGGAAATGATGCTATCTTCGTTGTCATTGACAAGCTTTCAAAAGTGGCTCATTTCCTTCCAATCAAAGAATCCATCACAGCAGCTCAGTTGGCAGAGCTATACACCTGCAGAATTGTCTCCTTGCACGGCATTCCACAATTGATATCTTCAGATCATGGAAGCATTTTCACTTCTAAGTTCTGGGATTCCTTCCATGCTCTAGGTCGTTCAATCACGATCGTGTGGCTGAAAACTGCACTCCATTTGGAGCCTCCTAGCTCCCTCTACCTATAAATACACCTCTCCCTCCGAAATCTCGGGCAAAAACCACCCTAACCCTAGCAAAAATCGCCCCCGCGCCGCCGGACACGTCCGCCGCCGGCCGGCCGCATCCCCGCCGCCGCGCCCGGCCTCTCACAGCGCGCCACATGGCGGGCCGTACGCCGGCCGCCGCCGAGCCCGCGAGGCCCACCGCAGGCCCCCGCGGCCCGGCCTCCCCGAGCCCGTGCGCCTCCCCCGCACCCGCGCCGTCCTCGCCCGCAGCTTCCCGCCGCCGTTCCCGGTCGCCGCTGCAGTTCGCCGGCCGGCGCCTCGCCGCCCCGACGTCGGCTCGCCGCCGCCTGTCACCGCGCCTCCCGCCACCGCCTCCGCGCGCCTCGCCGTCTTCCTCCTCCCCGCCGGCTCCTCTCCCTCCTCTCCGGTCGCCGCCCCTCTTCTACTCCGGCGAGGGACTCCGGCAGCCCGAGCTCCGGCTGCAGCGCCCCGTGTCCGGCGAGCTCGACGCCCGATCCAGATCTGGTTGACTTTCTCCCCTCTCTCAAATATTCTAAGTCCCCGAAATATTTGCATAACATGCTCATGTTCATTGCACCATAACTCGCTGCATATAGCTTTGTTTCATGCGTGTAATATATCAAAATGTTCGCCTCCAGATTCTCTTCATTTTGTTCCATTGTGTCATGTTAATTTGAGTCCATCTTGATGCCCAAATCTCTGGTGCAAGAGTGCTAGTTGCTGTTAACTGCTGTTACTTATCAGAACTTGAGGATTTGTTATTTCTGTTGCATTTGATGTGTGCATCTTATGGGCATGAGCTTTACAGGTGTTTTGATCTATGCCATGCCATATTTACAGAGGTATCCACATTGGCAGAAGCTTGTTTACGGTGTATTCATGGCAAGCCGGAAGCTTAAGCATTATTTCCAGGGTCACCCCATCACTGTGGTTAGTTCTGCTCCCCTTGGAGATATCATCCAAAATAGAGAAGCCACAGGAAAAGTGGCTAAGTGGGCTATAGAGCTTGGGCCTCATGGCCTAAAATACATACCACACTGCTGTTAAATCTCAAGCTTTGGTGGATTTCATCAACGATTGGACAGAGCTACAGGTGCCTGAAGAAAAGTGGATAATACATATTGGACTATTCACTTCGATGGGTCTAGGCAATTGGAGGGCTCGGGGGCTGGAGTTGTATTGGCTTCCCCTAAAGGTGACAAGTTTCATTATGTGCTACGGTTGATGTTTCCTTGTACTAACAATGCGGCTGAGTACGAGGCCTTGCTCCATGGTCTTCGGATGGCTAAGGAGATGAGTTTGAGCCGGGTAAGGTGCTTTGGCGACTCAGATTTAGTGGCTCAACAAGTGTCGGGCAAGTGGGACTCCAAGGACCCTCTCATGGCAGCTTATCGCCGTGAAGTTGATGCCATTGCTGGGCACTTTCAGGGTTACCAAGTAGAGCACATCGATCGCAGGAAGAACGAGGCGGCTGATGCTTTAAGCCGGCTGGGTTCTCAGCGAAAGCCGGTGCCGCCTAATACTTTCTTGGACATTTTGCATAACCCTTCTGTCAAGTTGCCTACAGAGGAAGACTTGGCTGTTCCTGACCCGGAGGCACAGTTGGTGGCGGTTCTCCACATCACCCCAGACTGGACAGTACCATACTTGGCTTACATGACCCGGGGAGATTTGCCTGAGGATGAAACTTTGGCCAAACAAATAACCCGGCGGTCTAAGTCAATGGTCATTATCAATGGTGAGCTGCATCGCCGCAGTGTTACTGGAATGTTCCAGCGTTGTGTTTCCCCTGAGGAGGGTCAAGAAATCTTACGTGAGATTCACGAAGGGGATTGTGGCCATCATGCCGGCTCAAAATCCCTTGTTGCCAAGGCTTTTCGTCATGGTTTTTATTGGCTGACGGCTCATGCTGATGCGGAGGACTTGGTCAGTAAATGTGACGGTTGTCAGAGGTTCTCGCGACGGGCTCACGTACCGGCTCAGGAGCTGAGGATGATTCCAATTACTTGGCCATTTGCGGTCTGGGGGCTTGATATGGTTGGGCCTTTTAAAAGATCCAAGGATAAGAAGACCCACCTCTTGGTGGCAGTTGACAAGTTCACAAAGTGGGTTGAGGCAGAGCCCGTTAGCAAGTGTGACGCAGCCACGGCGGTTCAGTTCATGAAAAGGGTGATATTTCGCTTTGGCTTTCCACACAACATTATAACTGACAACGGGACCAATCTGTCTAAAGGCGCCATGGAGGAGTTTTGTCAACGAGAGCATATTCGACTTGATGTTTCATCAGTGGCTCACCCTCAATCCAATGGTCAAGCTGAGAGCTAATCAGGAGATTTTGAAGGGTATCAAGCCCCGGCTTTTGGTCCCTTTGCAACGGACGCCGGGTTGTTGGGTGGAGGAGTTACCCTTCGTGTTATGGAGCATCAATACTACTCCTAACAAGTCTACGGGTTACACGCCGTTCTTCATGGTTTATGGAGCGGAAGCAGTCATCCCTAGCGACATCCGTCACGACGCACCTCGAGTGGCGGCTTATGTGGAGGCGGATAATGAGCGGGCGCGCCAAGATGCTCTTGACTTGTTGGACGAACAACGTGATGTGGCGGCAGCTCGTTCGGCGATTTACCAACAAGACCTGCGCCATTATCACAGCCGCCGGGTTAAGTCCCGGGTCTTCCAGGAAGGTGATCTGGTGCTCCGGCTCATCCAAGATCAGACAGATGCACACAAGTTATCCCCGCCTTGGGAAGGGCCCTTTGTGTTCAGCAAGAACTTGCACAACGGGTCCTACTACCTTATCGACGTTCGGGAGCACAAATATTCACACAAGTCGGAGGAAGAGACCCGTCGGCCGTGGAACATAGCTCAGCTTCGGCCTTATTACACTTGAGCCACCGGCTCTCATAATGCACATATTTCTATAGCCATGTATATATTATGATAAATAAAAAAGCAGGACCTCTGTCCTTTTCTCCTCCAAAGGTAAACGTGTTATTTCCATTACAACATCACATGGTCACTTGGAGGTGGATCCGGCTTATGATCGTATTCGAATCTAGCCGTAAACAATATAATCACCTGGGGGCTTCCTGTTCAAACATAGGTCGTATTCGAACCAAAGAGAACATAGCTGTCGATACCCACTTGATTGGAAAATTGCCGAGCTCATTGGGGAGTTTTCTTTGATCATATTTGAATCATAGCTCAACCCCCTTTGGGAACCGACGTGGATCATATTCGAATCAGCATCGTTAAACAACTCTTAAGTTCATTTGGGGGCTTCCTGTTCAAACATGGGTCGTATTCGAACCAAAGAGAACATAGCTGTCGGTACCCTCTTGATCGGCAACGCCAAACCCACTGGGGGCTATATGATCGCATTCGAATCTTAGCTTAACCCCTTTGGGACGGGTCTCTGGTCGTATTCGAACCGGAAGCCCCTAAGTTTTGATCTTCTGATTTGCAACAAATTCTTCTGGTCATATCAACAGTGTGCAAGGGTGGTTTTTACTTCGCCGACTTAATCTTGATTCACAATGTTGATAACACATAGTAAGTATTATTGATGCTGGTGAGCCGGAGTTGAGATCTTCACCTCATTATTCGGGTTACATAAACCGGAAATATACCTGAAGGCTTGTAAGTATGCTATCATGGTTACATCAAGGATATAATTGAGGGCCAGTCTTTGGTGACTTTGTTTCAAATTCCGGGTTATATATATAAGGTCTATGCTTCTCAGTGCGGTAAGACACCCAGAGACTTGTGACTTGTTTTCTATGCAGGATGGTTAAAGACAGCTATTCGAGCTTAAGGAAAATAAATGATCAATTATGACCCGGAGGAATAGGAAGAAGCAGCTTAAAAGGAGTTAAGCATTTAATACGTGCACGATGGCACGACAAAATTAAGTGTTTGTCCTACTCTATTACAAGACTCCCCGAGTCCAAAAGGTGAGGCATTGTTCTAAGGTGTAACCGTGAGTCGCCTAAAAGTCAAGGTGCTTGTTGAGTTGAAGCTTCCGGCTCATCCCTCTCCGCTCCTCCGGCTGATTCCATGACCTGGAAGGTTGATGATTTCTAGTCAATGCCGCTCAAAGCTTCAAATCGAGCCTCGTCATCAATTAACCCCGCCGGGTCAACTTCTGGGGCGAAGGTATGCTTACGAGTCGGAGGGATCAAGCTGATGGCTTCATAACGTGGAGTGGGGATCCTCTGATTTTCTGCGTCGTAGCCCGGCTGATACTTGGTAAGGTCGGTGTCATTCCCAATCTGGGTGGCCACCGGGCGTACGCTCTTCACACAAGCGGCGAAATCTTTCTGATCGAAGGGGGTCCCGTCTTCCTTCAGGCTGGGGTATCCAAGCGCGATCTGCGCCGGGTCTAGCTCCGGGAGGAAAGCCTTGGCCCGGCTCAGAGCAGCTATGGCTCCGGCTCTTGCAGAGGCCCGTCGTAGCTCCTGGAAGCGCTGAGGAAGAACGGCAAGCCGCCGAAGTACGTCCGCCAGGTGAGTCGGAACCTCATTGGACAGGGCCACAACGTACAAAGCACGCTGTGACCCAGTGTAGAGTTGCTCCACCAAGGTGTACACGGCTTTCAACTTGGTCAGAACATTCTGATTGAGGTTGGAGCTTCTGGGACCTGTTTAACAAAG